>NC_090440.1:1324436079-1324748329 GCF_031143425.1 Pleurodeles waltl | reverse complement strand
TAGCTGCAGGGTCAGGACATTGGTGGACAAGATGCACTCATCAGTGTTATTCTATGAAAGGACTACAATTCCCAGGTTTCAAGAGGCAGCAGCCGTCTCGGGTTGTGGCAGGCCTGTAAAGCCCAGCCACACACAAGCACATTGCTCACTATTTTGAAGACTTCGATGCAGTCAGACCTCGTGGGGGTTCCTCTGAAGAAGCACAGATTTCCTGCATGGCAGATTGACAGCAAATCGGAGTATCCTTGTTTCCATGGTGAATTCAGATACGAGTAGGTAGCACTCGTAGCGGTAAGGTCTTGGTGAGCCCAATCTTGAAGGGAGTTGTTACTTCTAAAAGTAAAGCGCCCCTTAGCACAACGAGCAAAGCGCTTTCAGTCCAAAGAGTAAAGCGCTCCTGGCACTACTATAAAATCGCTTCAGGCAAAACGGGTAAAGCGGCCTTGGCACGACGATCAAAGCACTTTGGACCACATGAGTAAAGCACCCCTTAGCACAACGAGCAAAGCGCTTCAGGCCACACGTGTAAAGCGCCCTTGGCATGATAATCAAAGTGCTTCAGTCCACACAAGTATTTGTCACACTTCAACGGGTTAGTAGTGGAAACCGCTTGGCCAGAGGAAAAAAGGTCAGCAGTAATTTATCAAGGGCTAAAAGATGAACTGAAAGACGTATTGGCCCATGTTGAACCGCAACCGGAAACTTGTACTGATTTAATTATTCTAACCCTGCAGATAGATCATAGACTCTCAGAAAGAAAAGGAGAAAGGGAAAAATTGGAAAAACCCAACTGGCGAATGGAAAGGTCCAGACACCTTCAGTTGTCCTCAGATCCTATTATAGAACCAATGGATATCGGAACTATTCACCCATCATTGACCAAAGAGGAGAAAGACATGCAACGAAGAAATGGACAGTGTCTGTATTGTGGAAAAAAGGGTAATTTCGTATAGGAATGTCAAAAGAAACCCAAAGGTAAAATTGATCCAACATTTGTGACAAAGAAAAAGATATCAATTGCTTTGAAAAATTCACAGGAAAACTAAAGTACCCAAGAAAAAACGAAAGGGACCTCTTGGGCAAATTGACAATCCCTTCAGTGTGTCCTTGCACAAATCGTTATGTCAAACATTTTCGAATTCTAGTACAACTGACTGTACAGGGAAAAAGACATAGGGGGTCATTCCGACCCTGGCGGTCATGGACCGCCAGGGCCGGGGCCGCGGATGCACCGCCAACAGGCTGGCGGTGCATCCATGGGCATTCTGACCGCGGAGGTACAGCCGCGGTCAGAAACGAGAAACCGGTGGTGTCCCGCCGGTTTCCCGCTGCCCTGGGGAATCCTCCATGGCGGCGCTGCTTGCAGCGCCGCCATGGGGATTCCGACCCCCTTACCGCCATCCTGTTCCTGGCGGTTTTCGCCACCAGGAACAGGATGGCGGTAACGGGTGTCGTGGGGCCTCTGGGGGCCCCTGCAGTGCCCATGCCAATGGCATGGGCACTGCAGGGGCTCCCTAACAGGGCCCCACCAAGATTTTCAGTGTCTGCTAAGCAGACACTGAAAATCGCGACGGGTGCAACTGCACCCGTCGCACCCCTTCCACTCCCCCGGCTCCATTCGGAGCCGGCATCCTCATGGAAGGGGGTTTCCCGCTGGGCTGGTTCCTGAAGTTGTTTATGCAGTTGATGGTAGTGAATTGGCAGGGGGCCCATTACTAAACAAACCTCACAAATGCAAATGATTTGCAAAGATAATAGGAATCTGAACCACTGTGAAATAATTCACTTCGATATGATCAAAGCACCCCAATTTGGTTTTATCTTAGGAATGCCGTGGTTAAAGTTACACAATCCATGCATAGACTGGCGCAACCAGGTTTCGCATTTTTCTTCCTCCTCTTGTTTAAAAAAATTTCTTCAACCAAGATGAGACAAAGAAGGAAATCTTCAACAGTCTATTGCTACTACAGTCGAGAAGGAAATTGACGCACTTATCAGTGCTATTCTATGAATGGACTACAATTCCCAGGTTTCTAGAGGCAGCGGCCATCTTGGGCTGTGGCAGGCCTATAAAGCCCAGCCACACACAAGGATATTGCTCACTATTTGGAAGACTTCGATGCAGTCAGACCTCGTGGGGGTTTCTCTGAAGAAGAGCAGATTTCCTGCATGGCAGATTGACAGCAAATCGGAGTATCCTTGTTTCCATGGTGAATTCAGATAAGAGTAGGTCGTACTCGTAGCGGTAAGGTCTTGATGGACCCAATCTTGAAGGGAGTTGTTACTTCCAAAAGTAAAGCGCCCCATAGCACAACGAGCAAAGCGCTTTCAGTACAAAGAGTGAAGCGCTCCTGGCATGGCGATAAAACCGCTTCAGGCCAAACGTGTAAAGCGCCCTTGGCAGATTAATCAAAGCGCTTCAGTCCACACGAGTAAAGCGCCCTTGGCAAGACAATCAAAGGCGCTTCAGGCCACATGAGTAAAGCTCCCTTGGCACGACAATCAAAAGCGTTTCAGGCCACACGAGTAAAGCGACCTTGGCACGACAGTCAAAGCGCTTCATGCCACATGAGTAAAGCGCCCCCTTAGCACAACAAGCAAAGCGCTTCATGTCACAAGAGTAAAGCACCCTTGGCACAACAATCAAAGCGTTTCAGGCCACATGAGTAAAGCGGTCTTGGTACGAGGATCAAAACACTTCAGGCCACATGAGTAAAGCGCCTCTTAGCACAACGAGCGTAGCACTTCAGACAAAGCAAGTAAAAGCGCTCTCTGGCATAATGAACAAAGCACTTCATGTATGATCATTAAAGCGCTTCAGGAACAATAAACAAGGCGCTTTTGCTCAACGAACAAAGTGCTTCAAGTTCAATGAGTAAAACTTTCAGGCCTTAGTAGTAAATGTGAAAACGTTTTGGAGATAAGCAAATTATAGTTTCATTGTTTTTTGGGAAGCATAATACGTGAAATACATATTTAAGTCTTTGAGAATTTTTAGGCTGAGATCAAACGTTTATGTTATGAGTGCATAATTGTTCCATGATTGATATTGAGAATATGACCATAGTCCAAAGCTCTTGCCATCTCTAGGTTCAGAGGTTGCAGTTTGCTCTTGTTCCATGACTCAAAGAAGGGGCTGCGCCCAATTCACAAAGGGTCTCAATCTGATACCATGGAGATGCCTTTATTCAAGAGTCTATTGGTGAGTTTATACTGTTATGAAAGACTATATGCATATTTGTTCTAACCGTTTCTTTTCAGATCTCTCTCCCTGCAGTTCCCTACCCTAATTCCCTTCCCCCGCCTGGCTTCATCATAACTCTGTGCTCTGATAGCTTTCTGAGTTGGTGACGCCAGGAGGTGGGCCTTTTGTTCAGTAGCGTGCAGATCCTGAGGAAAGGGCACTGTGACAGAATAGTGAGCCCACAAGTTTATACTTTCCTCTTGGTCTGTACGTGAGCTGCGCAAAATGGCCACCTTAGACACCCTTATGCACGTAGTCACTCAAATGCAAAGGGAGTTGACAGACTCAAAAAATGTTACAGCCAATTTAGTTAATAAAGTAACCCAGTTACAGAGTAAAGTGGATGGTTCTGAATCTGAGTCTCGTCCTACGCTTTCCACACCTACTAACATAGCTGTGAACGTGCCGACACAGATTCCTCTAGCTGCACCAGAAAGGTTTTCTGGGGACCCCAATAAGGTTCAAGTTTTTCTCACACAGGTGGAACTACATTTTACGTGTTGTCACAGTGCCTTTCCAAACGCACAATCTAGAATTGCATTCCTTATATCCTATCTGAATGGTGATGCAGCTACTTGGGCAGTGCCATGAGTCCGATTAGACAGTCCCCTTTTGTATAATTGTTGTCGTTTTGTAGAAGAATTTGAAAAGTTATTTGACAGGCGCGCAATAACTATGTCTGCAGAAAAAGAGTTACTAGAATTACGCCAAGGAAACAAAGACTTGATAACGCATTTGTCACACTTCAACCGGTTAGTATTGGAAACCGCTTGGCCAGAGGAAAAAAGGTCAGCAGTAATTTATCATGGGCTAAAAGATTAACTGAAAGACGTATTGGCCCAAGTTGAACCGCAACTGGAAACTTGTACTGATTTAATTATTCTAACCCTGCGGATAGATCATAGACTCTCAGAAAGAAAAGGAGAAAGGAAAAAATTGGAAAAACCCGACTGGCAAATGGAAAGGTCCAGACACCTTCAGTTGTCCTCAGATCCTATTATAGAACCAATGGATATCGGAACTGTTCGCCCATCATTGACCAAAGAGGAGAAAGACATGCGACGAAGAAATGGACAGTGTCTATATTGTGGAAAAAGGGTCATTTCGTAAAGGAATGTCAAAAGAAACCCAAAGGTAAAATTGATCCAACATTTGTGACAAAGAAAAAGATAGCGATTGCTTTGAAAAATTCACAGGAAAACTAAAGTGCCCAAGAACAAACGAAGGGGACCTCTTGGGCAAATTGACATTCCCTTCAGTATCTCCTTGCACAAATCGTTATGTCAAACATTTTTGAATTCTAGTACAACTGACTGTACAGGGAAAAAGACATAGGTGGTCATTACAACATTGGCGGTAAAAGCCGCTTACTGCCGTGCAGAAGACTGCCAATACACCGCTGCGGCAGCGGAATTCCTCCACGGTCATTATGACCCATTGCTCGGAATCCGCCAAAATTCAGACAACCACACAAGTCCGCCACACCAAAGGTCAGTGATAAACTGGCAATAACAAAACCTCCACCGTCACGCCAACAGAAATATGCCCACACTATCACGACACACGAATCCACGCGGCGGTCTTTTAACCGCAGTATTCCATTGGCGGTACACACCGCCGTGCTCAAAATACACACACATTTACAAAACACAACCACATTGGACAATTCCAAATACACACACCTGACACACATACACACACCACTCCCACACACCCATTACAATATAAAACACACACCCACATCACCCACAAACCCCCATGACAAAACTACAGAGAGAAGGCCAGAGAGAGACACTACAAACAACTACCAAGCATCCACAGGCACACATAACTTCCACTCACCTCACACAACACACCACTAAATATCACCCCTCTTATCACTACACACACCACCCCACACATTACCCACCCCACCCCATGGCACGGCAAAGACACCCCAGGTTCTCTGAGGAGGAGCTAGGGCCATGGTGGAGGAAATCGTCCGGGTAGAGCCACAGCTATTCGGATCACAGGTGCAGCACACCTCCATAGCTAGGAAGATGGAGCTATGGCGCAGAATTGTGGACAGGGTTAACGCAGTGGGACAGCACCCAAGAAATAGGGATGACATCAGGAAGAGGTGGAATGACCTACGGGGGAAGATGCGTTCTGTAGTTTCAAGACACCACCTTGCGGTTCAGCGGACTGGCGGCGGACCCCCACCTCCTCCCCCACAACTAACAACATGGGAGGAGCAAGTCTTGACGATTCTGCATCCTGAGGGCCTCACAGGAGTAGATGGAGGAATGGACTCTGGTAAATTAAATCTTAACTATTACATCCCCCACCCTACTTGCATGCTATCACATACCCCCACCCACAACCTCACCCCATCACTCCAACTCCTCACAAATGTCCCAACATCACATACCACACATCCTAACACCAAGCCCTGCATGCAACAACAAAGCACGGATACCCATCACCAAAGCATGGCCACTGCACATACCCATGCACCCCCCTAAACCACCATCACACAAGGACCCACACAGGAATGCAAGCACTGGGGTACACCGTCACCCACCCATTGCACGCCATGACACACACAGATGTAATAAACATCCTTTTATACCTCTGCAGGACCCCTACCCAACGTCACCGGACAGGAGGGTCCACACATGTCCACACCACCAACAGAAGAGGCCCACAGTGATGACAGCAGCTCTGTCCAACTGGATCTAGATCACCAGCCCGACGCATCGGGGACCTCTGGACAGTCGGTTCCCCTCACACAGTCACAGGCCACTACAGAGCTTCCCCCCTCTGGAAACACCAGCACAGCACCCACCCAGCGGGCCCATACCTCTGTCCCCAGGACACGTCACTCAGCAGTGTGTCCACCACTACAGGGAACCCAGGCTAACCCACCACACCAACAACAACAGGGACCTGGGGGCAGTGGCAGTGGGCACACGGTCCAGGGGACGGAGGCCCAGGAACACAGGGGAACTGGGAGGGCTGCTGTGCGACAGGGGGTGGACAGGACCAGGGAACCCACTCTCCACAAGGCCCTCTCCAACATCATGGGAGCCTACCACCATTCCCAGGAGATGATGGCAACGGTACTGGCCAAGTTTCAGGAGACCCAGCGCCTGCAGGAGGAACAGTATTTGGGCTTCAGGGAGGAACTCAGATCCATCAATTCCACCCTGGGCACCATCGTAGGGGTGCTGAATGAAGTCCTCAACACGAGGAGGGACACTGTGGCACAACAAGGGGCCCCTGACACTAGCCTGGACAATGAACTGCCCACCACCTCCGCCGGCGCTAGTGGACAGGAGGCACTGCCAAAGGACCACCACACCAGCACCCCACCCCCTGCAGAGGGAGAACCACCCCTCAAACGTTCCCTGAGATCCAGGGCAAAGACAGAGAACGATGCCAAGACCCCGCTAAGAAATGAGACCACCCTGAATGTCATCCTTCTGTCCTACTTTGTCACCCGTTCCATCCTCAAACTGCCCCAGCTCCACTTCCTATGCCCATTTGGGCAATGCACCTGTGAGACTAATAGACTGGACTCTGCCATGGACATTCCTCCACCATCAGCCCTCACTATTTTACAACCCCCTCCAATCTTCAGCACATAAATAAACACCCTTAAAGCACAAAACAATCTGGAGTCTGTCTGTGATTTCGAAATAGTGTATTAGCAATTACAGTGAAGAAATGCTATTTCAAATGCAATGTCAACATACCTATGTCACACAGCTCTAGTCCATGAGAAAACAAAGCAGATGTCACACAGTGGGACCCACATCTGTGAAATCGTAAGGGAAAGTGACAACTCAGTGACCATACAGTGGGTGAAAACGACAGACAGTAGAGAGGTATTTGTGTTAAAGTACATGTAGTAGGCAGGCTTGTATTCTTACCTGTGTCTCACTGGAAATATTGCAGGATCACCAAGTTCCTGTTGTCCATGTCATCTTCTTCTGCTTCCTCGTCTTCACTGTCCACAGGGTCCACAGCTGCCACAACACCGCCATCTGGACCATCCTCCTGCAGAAAAGGCACCTGTCGTCGCAAAGCTAAGTTGTGAAGCATACAGCAGGCCACAATGATCTGGCACACCTTCTTTGGTGAGTAGAATAGGGATCCACCTGTCATATGAAGGCACCGGAACCTGGCCTTCAGGAGGCCGAAGGTCCGCTCTATAATCCTCCTAGTTCGCCCATGGGCCTCATTGTATCGTTCCTTTGCCCTTGTCCTGGGAGTCCTCACTGGGGTCATTAGCCATGACAGGTTGGGGTAGCCAGAGTCACCTGCAAATGGCGAGGGCAACTGTCAGACACACACTAACCTGTAGGGATATCCCCAGACCCAGACAACCATTCCCACTGACTTGCTTCCAGGTGCTCACCTAATAGCCACACACGGTGCCTCTGGAGTTGACCCATCACATAAGGGATGCTGCTATTCCGCAGGATGTAAGCGTCATGCACTGAGCCAGGGAATTTGGCATTCACATAGGAGATGTACTGGTCTGCCAAACACACCATCTGCACATTCATGGAATGATAACTCTTCCGGTTTCTGTACACCTGTTTACTCCTGCAAGGGGGTACCAAAGCCACATGTGTCCCATCAATGGCACCTATGATGTTGGGGATTTGTCCCAGGGCATAGAAGTCACATTTCACTGTAGGCAAATCCTCCACCTGAGGGAAAACGATGTAGCTCCGCATGTGTTTCAGCAGGGCAGACAACACTCTGGACAACACGTTGGAAAACATAGGCTGGGACATCCCTGATGCTATGGTCACTGTTTTTTTAAATGACCCACTTGCAAGGAAATGGAGTACTGACAGCACCTGCACTAGAGGGGGGATTCCTGTGGGATGGCAGATAGCTGACATCAGGTCTGGCTTCAGCTGGGCACACAGTTCCAGGATTGTGGCACGATCAAGCCTGTAGGTGATGATCACATGTCTTTCTTCCATTGTCGACAGGTCCACCAGCGGTCTGTACACCGGAGGATGCCGCCATCTCCTCACATGTCCCAGCGGACGGTGCCTATGAAGGACACCAGCGAGCACAGAGTCAACCAATTCAGAGGTACGTACCCACAGCTTACACAGAACACGAATCATAATCCGAAATTTGGCCTGTATGAGTGTTGAGGCAAGGCCTAGGTATGTGTGACGCAGTGAAAAATTAAGCCATGTGGGCCCCTGAAATGGCAGCTACTTGACCTGTAAAGTGGGACAATGGGATGTGAGGTAACTGCGCTGGCGTTGTACACTGTCGTGGTAAGCGGTCGAAGACCGCGGCGCAATTCTGCATTGGTTCACATTGGACACTATGGCCCTCATTCTGACCTTGGCGGGCGGCGGAGGCCGCCCGCCAAAGTCCCGCCGTCAGGTTACCGTTCCGCGGTCGAAAGACCGCGGCGGTAATTCTGACTTTCCCGCTGGGCTGGCGGGCGGTCGCCTTCAGACCGCCCGCCAGCCCAGCGGGAAAGAGGCTTCCACGATGAAGCCGGCTCGGAATCGAGCCGGCGGAGTGGAAGCTGTGCGACGGGTGCAGTTGCACCCGTCGCGTAATACATGTAGGGGCCCTCTTACGGGGGCCCCTGCAATGCCCATGCCAGTGGCATGGGCACTGCAGGGGCCCCCAGGGGCCCCGCGACCCCCCCTACCGCCATCCGGATCCCGGCGGTCGGACCGCCGGGATCTGGATGGCGGTAGGGGGGGTCGGAATCCCCGCGGCGGTGCAGCAAGCTGCGCCGCCGTGGAGGATTCAATGGGGCGGCGGTACACTGGCGGGAGCCCGCCAGTGGTGCCGGTCCGACCGCGGCTTTACCGCCGCGGTCGGAATCCCCATTGGAGCACCGCCGGCCTGTCGGCGGTGCTCCCGCGGTCCTCCGCCCTGGCGGTCTTTGACCGCCAGGGTCAGAATGAGGGCCTATGGGTCCTAGGAGCCAATGACGATGTACGCCGGAGGTGACGGTACGCACCGCAGCGGATATGACCGACATTTTCTATCTTTTCAATCACTCGATACCTGATCTTCGACAGGAGAGGACCTACACTGCAAGTGCTGCTGCGACCTCGTTCTGGCAGAGACAATGGCTCATGCCTCTGGGGAAAGGGTTCCTGCCTTCACATCGGAGGAGTTGGAGAAACTCGTGGATGGGGTCCTCCCCCAGTACACGCTACTCTACGGTCCTCCAGACAAACAGGTAAGTACACTGGGAGCATGCTGTATGGGCTATGCCTGTGTGGAGTGGGGTGGATGAAAGATGGGGGGGAGATTGAGGCGGGCATGAAACGACGATGAGTGCATGTGCCACATGGAAAGGGTAGGGAAGGGGGCCAATGACTGTGACGGTGCGGACGGTTATATCTTCTCCTTTTCCCCTGTACTATTCCTGTAGGTCAGCGCCCACCAGAAGAAGGATATTTAGCGTGCCATCGCCAAGGAAGTCCGGACCCTGGGGGTCTACCACAGACGGAGCACCCACTGCCGGAAAAGATGGGAGGACATTCGCTGCTGGAGCAAGAAGACGGCGGAGGATCAGCCGGGGTATGGCCTCCCAACGTGGGAGGGGTGCCGGTTGCACCATGACCTCCCTGATGTTCAGGATCCTGGCGGTGGCGTACCCGGAGTTGGATGGGCGCTTGAGGGCATCACAGCAGGCACAAGGGGGTGAGTACACTCTCATTCTGCTGATTTTGCGCACAGTGGAGGTGTCTGGGTGGGGGAGGTGGGCTGTGGGTTTCCCTAGGCCAGGGCGAGTGTGCTAGTTAGGTCCCCTTCTTCTGGCAGACCCTGTGGCACCCCACCCCACCTGTGTACAGTGCCAACTACACCTAGTCAGGCTCCTGTGACATCCATGTGTGCAGATGTCGGCCATAGCCTTGTAGGCCATGTCCCAGGAATTGAACAGTGGACCCCAAGTGCGCGGCGTAGTGCAGGGGGCTTCTGTGTCTGTTGTGTCCGCCAACGGTAGCGGTAATGCATGCACTCAACATGTCTTTCTTCTGTCGATCCCCCCCTTTTTGTGGTCTCCCTGTTCTTGTGTGCATTAGCATCATCAGGTGGAGGAGCAGTGGCACGGGAGCAGGAGGGAGCTGCATCCCACATGGCCCTGGACAGCGAGACTACAGACTCGGAATTCCTCAGTGGGACAGAGGGAGAGGGGAGCTCCACAGCGGGGACAGGAGCTGAGAACAGCGACACGGACTCCTCCTTTGATGGGAGCTCCCTTGGGTTGGTGGCCACATCTGCGCCCCCGCATCTACAGGTACAGCCGCCACCCTCCATACCAGCATCGCCCTCCCAGCAGCCCCTCAGCCTTTGCCCCGTGCCCGCTCACCCAGGAGGGTGGGCATCACCTTTGCCCCAGGCACCTCAGGCCCTGCGCCAGTCACCCCTGCTGCCCTCTTACAACCACAACCTCTTCCTCCACTCCCAAACCCCCTCCAGTTACCCGTCCCAGTGTTCCCCAAAAACTTTTCCTGTCCACCCTTGACCTCTTTCCCTCACCTCCCCCACCCCGTTAGTCTCCTAGGCCCCGACTCTCCAGGTCCAATCCTATCACCTCAGCCACAACATCCCCGGGACCAGTGGTGCCTGTAGTCACTGGAATCTGGAATGCACCGGCCACCAGGGCAGCCAGTGTGGCACGGAGCCACAGCACGGACAGTCCCCAACCTGTCAAGCATCAAAGTTGGCCAGTGCCCGGTGGTAGAGGGGGAAAACTCCAGCCATCAAAGCCGGTCCCAGTGGTACAGGTGGGAGTGTGGATTCAGCTGCGACACCTTCCAAGGTGGGGAAGGGGCACAAGAAACTCAGCAAGTCTGGGAAGAGCAGCATGGCAGAGAAGACCGCCATCATCCCCGCTGACCAGAAGGCCACCGCCATCATCCCCGCTGCCCAGGAGGCCACCACCAACACCAGCCCCGCTGCCCAGGAAGCCACTGCCATCATCCCCGCTGCCCAGGAGGCCACCGCCAGCACCAGCCCTGCTGCCCAAGAGGCCACCGCCATCATCCCCGCTGCCCAGGAGGCCATCGCCAGCACCAGCCCCGCTGCCCAGGAGGCCACCGCCATCATCCCCGCTGCCCAGGAGGCCACCACCATCATCCCCGCTGCCCAGGAGGCCACCGCCATCATCCCTGCTGCCCAGGAGGCCACGGCCAGCAGCAGCCCCGCTGCCCAGGTGGCCACCGGCAGCACCAGCCCAGCTGCCCAGGACAGGACCGCCAGCACCAGCCCAGCTGCCAAGGACATGACCGCCAGCACCAGCCAAGCTGCCCAGGACACGACTGCCAGCACCAGCCCCGCTGGGCCATAAGGGACCGCCAGCACCAGCCCCGCTGGGCCATAAAGGACCGCCAGCACCAGCCCCACTGGGCCCGACAGGACCGCCAGCAGCTGAGTCACTGCCAAGAACACTGCCGCCACAAACACCACTGGCCCATGACCGCAAAGGGCACTGACGCTACTGAGCCCGTCACGAGCAGGATGAAGCACTCTGGGCACTATGCCCCCTCCAGAACCAGTGGAGAGATACATCCACTACCTCTGTACTTGGCAGGATGAAGCACTCTGGGCACAAGGCCCCCTCCAGAACCAGTGGAGAGATACATCCACTACCTCTGTCCTTGGCAGGATGAAGCACTACGGGCACAAGGCCCCCTCCAGAACCAGTGGAGACTGTTATCCAGTTGAGAGACTGTGGCTTTGCACTCCCCAGGATTGAACAGTGGGCAACCCACCCACTGCGAGACTTGAGAGACTGTGGCTTTGCAGTCCCCAGGATGGAACAGTGGGCATGTGGCCCCCCTCGTGTATTTGGAGTCGTGCACTCAACCGGCTGAGGTGCCCCCCCCCCCTTCCCTTCCCCCTGAGGTGTCTGTTTTATTGCTATCTGATGCCCATGCAGTGTTCTCTCCGTCATGATCGGGGATTGAGTGTGGGCCTCACCCATGCCGTGTGGGCCCAGTGTTCCACAGACTTCAATGGAGCAATACCTGGACTACTATTCTTGGTGCATATAGTTGTTAATAGTGTATATATATTTTTGCATACTGGATTTTAATATATTACAGTGGTTACACTAATTTCCTTTTGTCTTTGCATTCTTCCGGGAGGGTTTCGGGGGTCTAACTGTAATGTATCATGATGTATTAGTGTGTGTGTTGTAGTGGGAGAGGGTGGGGGTGTTGCATGTGTGTGTCCCTGTTTTTTCCCTCCCCTGTGTCGTAGGTGCAGTACTCACCGTGGTCTTTGCCGCCGGCGTTCGTGCTCCTGGTAGTGGAGCAAGAAGATAAGGGCTGGAAGGATCTGGAGCTCGGGTTCCATGGCATCTGGATTCCTCTTGGGGTGTGTAGAAGTTAGCGTTTTCCCTTCGAAGTCCAGTTTCCGCCGTGTTTTTGTTTGCGGTGAATTTGCCCCGGAAAAGGTGGCGGATTGGTAGGTTGTGATACTGTGGGCAGTAGATTGTCCTCAGCCTGTCTGTTGGCGGTGACCGCCAAGCTGTTTGTTTGTACCGCCGTGGCGGTCGGAGTGTTAAAGTGGCTGTCTTTGTTGCCGGTTTCCGCCACGGTCGTAATTCCAATTTTTTTACCGCTGGCCTGTTGGCGGTCTTACCGCCGCTTTTACACCGACCGCCAGGGTTGTAATGACCACCATAATGTACAAGTTCTAATTGATTCAGGGGCAACAGGAAATATTGTAGACCAACAAACTGCACTACACTTGCATATACCCAGTGTCAAGAAAAAGGTTCCTGAAGTTGTTTGTGCAGTTGATGGTAGTGAATTGACAGGGGGCCCATTACTAAACAAACCTCACAAATGCAAATGATTTGCAAAGATAATGGAAATCTGAACCACTGTGAAATCATTTGCTTCGATATGATCCAAGCACCCCAATATGGTTTTATCTTCAGAATGCCGTGGTTAATGTTACACAATCCATGCATAGACTGGCGCAACCAGGTTTCACGTTTTTCTTCCTCCTCTTGTTTAAAAAAATTTCTTCAATCAAGACAAGACAAAGAAGGAAATCTTCAACACTCTATTGCTGCTGCAGTCGAGAAGGAAATTGATCTGCCACCACAGTATTCAGAATATACTGACGTTTTCTGTGAAAAGAAAGCAAGCTCCTTACCACCTCACAGGCTGTTCTACTGTCAGATCGACCTTTTACCAGGCGCCAATATACCAAATTGTAGAATCTATGCATTATCAGAGAAAGAAAATCAAGTCCTACGATAATACCTTGATCAGTGCTTAGCCAACGAGTTAATTCGGCCATCACGATCTCCAGCGGCTTCTCGGCTGTTTTTCTACCCAAAGCTAAGGGCGAATTGAGACCTTGTATTGACTTTAGAGCGATAAACAAGATCACTGTTAAAAATAAATATCCACTACCTTTCATACCAGTCTTGTTAGACCAGGTAAAATCTGCCGTTATTTACACCAAACTTGACTTACGAGGAGCTTATCACCTAGTTCGAATTCAAGAGGGAGATGAGTGGAAAACGGCTTTTAAGACTCGTTATGGTCTCTTTGAGTATCTAGTGATGCCGTTTGGTCTATGTAATGCCCCAGCAGCTTTCCAATATTTCCTAAACGATGTTCTGAGAGAATACCTAGACATCTTTGTCATCGTTTATATTGACGATATATTGATCTATTCAAACTCTGAAGAAATACATGAAGAACATGTAAAAAAGATATTACAAACTCTACGAAACCATAATTTGTTTGCAAATTAAGTAAATGTGAATTCCATACCAAAGATACCAAAGAGTTTGAATTTTTAAGAGTCATTTTAGCACCTGACGGCATGCAAATGACTGAAAGAAAAATTCAAGCTGTATCAGAATGGCCCACACCAAAATCAGTACGTGACATCCAATGTTTTTGGGGTTTTGTGAATTTTTATCGAAGCTTCATCCATCACTTCTCCCAAAAGGTAGCACCAATTACCAAATTGCTAAGGAAAAAGGCCGTCTTCAACTGGTCCCAAGAGACAGAGGTAGCATTTCAAGACTTAAAAAAGGCCTTTACTTCAGCTCCCATTCTAGCTCATCCCAATGTGGAGGAACTACTCATTGTGGAAGCCGATGCATCCGATGTCGCTATTGGGGCCATCCTATCCCAACGTCACCGAGAAATTGGACAATTGCACCCAATAGCATATGTGTCAAGAAAACTGAATGAAGCAGAACTGAATTACACCATAGCAGAAAAATAATTACTAGAAATTCGCAATGCTTTGAAAGCATGGGGACATTACCTATTGGGAGCAAAACACACCATAACTGTATACTCTGACCATAGAAACTTACAATTTATGAGCTCTGCCAGACTACTAACTCCCAGACAACTGAGATGGATGCAATTCTTTGCAGAATTTGATTTCATAGTTACTTTTAGACCAGAAGTAGATAATCGTAAGGCCAACGCATTGTCTAGGCAAGATTCTTCGATCACACATACTGAACAAAACCCATGCCTATTATAACGCCTTCAAAAGTGTTGTGTTTAATAGCAGCCGAGAGGTTCTTTGATCTCATTCGTAATCATTTTCACATCACCAAGTGTCCAGAGTGGTTACAACAAGACACCAAAAGGTCAATTCAGCAAGGCCTACCTCTACACGAATCTCAAGTATTCCTGCCTACTGAGGAGTTAAAAGAGACAGCTTTTCATTGGTTGCATAGTCATCGTCTGGCAGCTCATCCAGGTCCTCAAAAAACACTAGAACTCATGAAAAGGTATTTTTTGGTGGCCTACATTTGTTCATGACTTAAAGCAAATGCTACAATCATGTGAAGTATGTGCAAGATGCAAAAGCGAACATAGCAAGCCTAAAGGTCTATTGATACCTCTACCCGTTCCCAATCATCCATGGGAACATATCTCTATGGATTTTATTACTGGTCTTCCTCAATTAAAGCAATTTACAGCCATTTTAGTGGTGGTGGATAGTCTTACCAAATATGCTCATTTAAATGCATGTAAAGGTCTCGAAACCTCCGACACCTTACCAACTATCATCTGAGAAAACATTGTTCACCTTCATGGACTTCCAAGAGTCATCCTCTCTGATAGAGAACCACAATTTACTGCACGTTTTTGGCAGCAATGGTGCAAGGCTTTACGAATTGATTCAACTTTATCCACTAGTTATCATCCACAAACGGATGGTCAAACAGAGAGACTAAACCAAACTCTAAAACAATACTTACGATGTTATGCAACAAAGTCTCCTAAACCTGGCTGGATCTCTTGTGGCTTGCAGAACTGGTTTATAACAACTCTCACCACTCTTCAATAAACTCAACTCCTTTCTATGGTTTATATGGGCGTCATCCACACATTTTGCCAGTTACGCAACCTGCTTCTACTCAAACCACTCCAGCAGTCATGGACATGTTAACACACATGAAAAAGGTACATTCAGAATTGCAAACAAATCTACACCAAGCAAAGACAAAATATAAAATGCAATATGACAAAAAACACCAGCCTGGTCCTCAGTATACAGACAAAGATAGAGTTTGGTTATCCACGAAAAACTTTTGATTAAAAATTAAAAATATGTTTCATCCAAAATTCATAGGGCCCTATTAAGTTCTGCGACAAGTGAACCCTGTAACATATAAACTAAAATTGCCATCGTCCTTGAAAATTAATCCGGTGTTTCACACTTCACTTCTTAAACCTGCTTCGCCCTCAAGTGTCACACAACCTGCTCCTCCATTAGTCCAATGTCATTGAGAGTATGAGGTGCGATCTATCTTAGACTCCAGATATCGTGGGTCTTCCCTTTGGTACTTAGTGTCCTGGAAGGGATACGGACCAGAAAATGACTCATGGGAACCTGCAAGACATGTCCATGCACCACATTTGGTGCAACGCTTTCATCTCCTCCATCCTGATAAGCTGGGCCCTGGACCGCGCTAGGGAGAGGGGTGTAATGTCAGGAATAAGGCTGTGCGTGGTCCAAGTCCCGCCCGAAACTCCGCTGCGTGTATTTGCGACGCTTCATGCGCACCACTTGTCAGGCTCTCTTGTTTTAGAAGTGGTCATCAGCGTCACCTGCCCTGTGGTAAAGCTCATGTAGCTGCAGGGTCAGGACATTGGTGGACAAGATGCACTTACCAGTGCTATTCTATGAATGGACTACAATTCCCAGGTTTCTAGCGACAGCGGCCTTCTTGGGGTGTGGGAGGCCTATAAAGCCCAGCCACACACAAGCACATTGCTCACTATTTTGAAGACTTCAATGCAGTCAAACCTCGTGGGGGTTCCTCTGAAGAAGAGCAGATTTCCTGCATGGCAGATTGACAGCAAATTGGAGTATCCTTGTTTCCATGGTGAATTCAGATACGAGTAGGTCGTACTCGTAGCGGTAAGGTCTTGATGAGCCCAATCTTGAAGTGAGTTGTTACTTTCAAAAGTAAAGCGCCCCTTAGCACAATGAGCAAAGCGCTTTCAGTCCAAAGAGTAAAGCACTCCTGGCACAACGATAAAAGCACTTCATGCCAAATGAGTAAAGCGGCCTTGGCGCGATGATCAAAGCGATTCGGACCACATGAGTAAAGCACCCCTTAGCACAACGAGCAAAGGGGTTCAGCAGCGTGCAGATCCTGAGGAAAGGGCACTGTGACAGTAGCAGGAGGACTGGACTCTGGTAAGTCAAATCTCTATTACTATCACCCCGCCAACCTGCATGTCATCACATACCCCCACCCATACACTCACCTCCATCACCTCACCATCTCACATACACCTCACCATCACAACCCACCCAACCCAATACCAAGCCCTGCATGCACCACCAATCCATTAACATCACTCACAGTACTGCCTGGACATCCATCACTAAAGCATGCACCTTAGAGTGAATCACCTAGCCTACAAAATCACTACTCACACAAGGCAAAGCTGACAGGGCAATAACAACCATAGAGGGCAACACATACATGCACAAGATGACACACACAGAAACAATAACACTGCATATACATAAACACAGGTCCCCCACTCAACGTCACCGGGTAGGAGGTGCCAGCAACATCCACTCCCCCCCCCAGAAGAGGCCCACAGTGATGACAGCAGCTCTGGACGCCTGGATCTCGATGACCAACCTGGCCCATCAGGGATCTCAAGACAGTCGGTTACCCAGGCACAGTCCCATACCACCACAGAGCCTCCTCAGGAAACACCAGCACAGCACCCACCCAGTGGGCCCATACCTCTGTCCCCAGGACATGTCAATCAGCAGTGTGTCCATCACTACAGGGACCCTGGGTAACCCCACAAACACAGGACAATTAGGTACCTGGTGTCAGTGGGCACACGGTTCAGGGGACAGAGGCACAGGACAACACAGAAGCTGGGACGACTGCTGTGCGACAGGGGGGGACAAGCCCAGGGAACCGACTCTTCAGGAGGCACTCACCAGCATCCTGGGAGCATACCACCATTCCCAGGAGACGATGGGCCAGAAACTGGAAAAGTTGTAGGAGACCCAGTGGTTGCAGGAGGGACAGTACCTGGGGATCAGGGAGGACCCGAAGGACATCCGCACCACCATGGTCACCATTGCAGGGGTGCTGGCAGACATGGCCCCTGACACTAGCCACACTGATGAACAGCACTCCACCTCCGCTGCTGCTAGTGGACAGGAAGCCCCACAATAGGACCAACAGGCCACCAGCACCCCTTCCCCTGAAGAAGGAGAACCACCCCGCAAATGGCCCCTGGGATCCAGGCAGAAGCCAGAGAACATTGCCAAGACCCATGTCAGGAAATAAGACTCTCCTGATTGTCACCCTTGTGTCCCACTCTGTCACCCTGTCCACCTTGAACTGCCATTGCTTCACTTCCTATGCCCCCTTGGACAATGCACCTGTGATACAAAGAGACTGGGCTCTATCCTGGACTTTCCTCCAACATCACCCCAGCCCATTGTACATACCCCTCTACTTATTAGCACTTAAATAAACACCATTTGAAAAAATACAAGTATAGAGTCTGTCAAATAATTTAAGTATGTATTCGTTTAACAAAGTTTAAACACTGCAATACAACTGCACAGTAATGTATACATAGGAATGACCTGTATTTGGCTGAAGTCAACACACCAGGTGCCAGAGTGGGACACAGATATCTGAAAATAGAGATGCCAAAGGCTACAGTGAGTGGCCATAGAATTGGGAGAATCTGCCTGCCATGGACAATGTCAAATACAAAACTGTCAATGCAAAGTAAAGTTACAGTGTCTTACCTGTGTGTCACTGGAAGTACTGTGGTATTATTGCTATTCTGTTGTCCTCATCCTCTGCCTCCTCATCTTCACTGTCCACAGGGTCCACTGCTGCCACACGCCCATCTCCAGGCTCATCCTCCTGCAAAAAAGGCACCTGGCGTCTCAAGGTGAGGTTATGCAACATGCAGCATGCCACGATGATCTGGCACACCTTCTTGGGTGAGTAGTACAGGGATCCACCTGTTAGCTGGAGACAACAATACCTGGCCTTCAGGAGTCCGAATGTCCTCTCTATTATTCTTCTTGTTCGCCCATGTGCCTCATTGTAATGTTCCTCTGCCCTTGTCCTGGGATTCCTCACAGGGGTCAGTAGTCATGAGCGGTTGGGGTAACCAGAGTCACTTGCAAATATCGAGGGATACCTTTTAGCCAAACACTAGCCCTTATGGCCAACACCATGCCCATACACCAACATATACTGGGTGGGAACCATGGGCTCACCTATTAGCTACACCCGGTGCCTCTGGAGTTGAGCCATAACATATGGGATGCTGCTATACCTCACGATATAGGCATCATGCACAGACCCAGGATACTTTGCATTGACATCGGAGATGTACTGGTCCGCAGGCACACTATCTAGACATTTATCGAGTGAAAATCTCTTTCGACTTCTGAAGACCTGTTCAGTTCTCCAGGGGGGAACAAATGCAATATCAGTACCATCAATAGCCCCAATAATTTTGGGGATATGTCCCATTTCACAGAAATCAGCATTCACTGGGGCCAAATCCTCCACCTGGGGGAAAACAATCTAACTGTGCATGTATTTAATCAGGGCAGCCAACACTCTGGTCAGCACTACTGAGAACATTGGATGAGACATTCCTGCTGCCAAGGTCACTGTCACTTGGAAGAACCCAGTTTCCAAGAAATGGAGCACAGATAGGACTTGCACAAGAGGGGGGATCCCATTGGGCTGACGGATAGCAGATATCAGGTCTGGCTCCAATTGGGCACACAGCTCTGTGATTGTGGCCCTGTCCAGTCTATAGGTGAGGATAATGTGCCTGTCCTCCATTGTTGCCAAGTCCACCAGGGGTCTGTACACGGGGGATGTCTCCATCTCCTATTCCTCTGCAGTGGTTGTAATATAGGGGGCAAAACGGTGAGCAGCTGGTCAGTATTACACATTTCCAAACACTACACTGCATTGCATGTTGTGACTGTAACAGTATGTTGTTGGATAGGCCAGAATGGTGCCTATGTGCACTGTGATGCAGTTAGGTGACATGGCCTGCCCCCCTGAAATGGCGTCCGGCTGTCCTGTGTGGATGGACATGTGGAAATGAGGTAATGCCGCTGATATTGTGCGCCATTGCGGGAGGCGGTCGAGTACCGCTGTGCAACTCCTCATTGGTTGTCATTGAGCACTATGGGTTACTGTGGCCAATGGTGATGTACGCCAGCAGTGACGGTACGCACCACCGCGGATGTGACTGCCATTTTCTATCAGTTCACTCACTTCCTACCTGACCTTCAACAGGAGAGGACCTACACTGCAAGTGCTGCTGTGACCTGTGTCTGGAACCTACCATGGCTCGTGTCACTGGGGAAAAGGCCCCAGCATTCACCGCTGCAGAGTTGGAGAGACCGGTGGATGGGCTCCTACCCAGTATCGAATGCTGTATGGGCCTCCAGACCAACAGGTGAGTACACTGTGAGGACGATGCAAGGGGCATGGATGCATGGAATGCTGTGTGTGAGGGCCTTGTGTGGGGGGGTTGGTGGAAGGGCACTGGGCAGCGTGCTGCATGTATGGTGGGCAATGTCTGTGCGTAAGGGGATGTGAGGTCTATGGTGGGACATGAGTGTAACAGGCAGGACGGCATGACTGATACCCTTTTCTATGTTTATTTTTCTGCAGGTCAGCGCCCATCAGAAAAAGGGTATATGGCGTGCCATCGCCAAGGATATGCGGACCCTGGGGGTCTACGGCAGGCGGAGCACCCACTGTCGCAAACGGTGGGAGGACCTGAGATGCTGGATAAGGAAGACAGCGAAGGCCTAGCTGGGGATGGCCTCCCAACGAGGAAGGGGTGCCCATCAAACCCTGACCCCCCTGATGGCCCGCATACTGGCAGTGGCCTATCTGAAGCTAGATGGGTGCTTGAGGGCATCACAGCAGCCACAAAGGGGTGAGTACAGTTTCTCAATATACTACTTGCGCGTGGTGGGGTGGTCTCTGGCTGGGGGGTGTGGGCCAGTGGGTGCCCCTAGGCCAAGCCAGACATTGCATGGTAGTTCCCATGTTGGGCAGGGGCTGATGAACACCACCTCCTACCAAGCTAGTATGCATCCACTACTGGGCAGGGGTGTGTGGGTGTCAGGTATGCTGTTATTGGCATTAGGTATTCCTGTCCATGTGCTGGTGACTAGCATTGTGACTGGTAGTGCTTTGCCTAGTGCGTGGGGGTGTTCCCTTTGTGTGTGTGTCGTGTACGCCAATGGTGGTGTTGTTGCTGCCATTGACCAAGTGTATCCCTTGTCTCTCCCCCCCCACTTTTTGTTTTGTCACTGAGTCCTTATGTGCATTAGAATCATCTGGCGGAGGAGCAGAGGCACCAGTGATGGTGTGAGCTGCATCCCACAGGGCCCAGGGGGCCGAATCCACCGACAGTGAGGGCACCAGTGGGACTGAGGGTGAGGGGAGCACCACGGCGGAGACAGGAAGGGACAGTTCTGACAGTGATACCTCCTCTGATGGAAGCTACCTGCTGGTGGCAGACACCTCTGTGCCCACCCCAACTACAGGTACAGCCGCCACCCCGTACCAGCAATGCCCTCCCAGCAGCCACTCAGCAAGTTTCCCGTGCCCGCTCACCAAGGAAAGTGGGCATCTCCTTCACCCCAGGCACCTCAGGCCCTGCCCCACTTAGCCCTGCTGCCCTGAGTGAGGAGGCTATTGACCTCCTGCGATCCATCTCTGTTGAGCAGTGAACCCTAGTGAATGCCATCCAGGGGCTGGTAGCCCATTTGCAACAAACAAATTCCTGGAGGGCATTCACTCTGGCATGGCGGCCCAACAGAGATCAATCCAGGCTCTGGCCTCCTCCCTCATGGCAGCCATTGTCCCTGTTTCTAGCCTCCCAAACCAATTTCCTCTACCCGGTTCCATTCCCCTCAATCCCAACCTATTCTAAGCACACATTCAGACCAGCATGCACCCAAGACAAAACACAGGAGTGGCTCAGGCTAACACAAGCACCACACTTCATCCCACAGGCACTCACACAAACACCATCCAGATGCAGACGTACCAATATCCACTGCCTCCACTGTGGTCCCTCCTCCTTGTCATCCACCTCCCTCCTAGTAGCGTCTCCGCTCACACCTGCATGCACTACATCCTCATCCATTACCCCATCACGCCTATCAATACACACCCCTCACTTGCAGTCACCACCCCCACATCCGTGCACACGCCCCCTGTGTCCTCTCCCACTGTGTCTGTGCCCCCTCCTCCCAAAGTACACAAACACAAGCACTCAGACACCCAACAGCCATCCACCTCACAACAGCATCCAGCCCATGCACCTGCACCCAAATCCAGCAGACAGACAACTCCTACAACCACCCCGTCTTCCTCCACTCCCAAACCTTCACCATCTTCCCGCCCCAGTGTCCCTAAGAAGCTTTTCCTCTCTGCCATTGATCTCTTCCCTACCCCTCCCCCCTGTCTTTCACGTCGGGCCAGGGTGGTCAGAATCCAGGCGAGCACCTCAGCCACCCAGTCCCTGGCCACAGTAGTGTCGGCAGTTACTGCCTGTGGGAGAGGCTCCAGGGAACCAGCCATCAGCACTGACAGTGTGCCTGCACCAGCTGCCAAACCGAAGGGCAAGGAGGCACTACCAGCTGCCAAGGGGAAGTGCAAGAAGGCACCACTAGCTGCCAAGGGGAAGGGCAAGGAGACACCACCAGCTGCCAAGGGGAAGGGCAAGGAGGCACCACTAGCTGCCAAGGGGAAGGGCAAGGAAGCACCACCAGATGCAAAAGGGAAAGGCAAGGGGCCTGCACCTGCAGGCAGGAAGGACAGGAGGCCTGGTGCTGTGACTGATTCTGAGTCCCCACCACCAACCATGGCGGTTCAGCCGTCCGAGGCTGCAGGGGAAGGGCTGGAGCCTCCACCCACTACTGGCGTCCCCGCCACCAGCACCGCCACCAGCAGCAGCAGCCCCAGTGGGCAACCGTCCGAGGCTGCAGGGGAAGGGCTTGAGCCTCCCCCCCACCACTGGCATCGGTGACACCAGCATTGCCACCAGCACCAGCACCGCCACTAGCAGCCACTTCCCCAGTCGGCAGCCGTCCGAGGCTGCTGGAGAAGGGCTGGAGCCTCGCCCCACAACTACCTGCATCGCCACCAGCACCACTGCCAGCAGCAGCATCCCCACCGGCCAGCCGCCCGAGGCTGCAGTGGAAGGGCTGGAGCCTCCCCCACCACTGGCATCCCCGAAACCAGCACCTCCACTGCCACTACTGAGCAGCCGTCACCGCCAGCGAGCAGGTGTAGTCCTGCCTCCATGGGCTGTAGTGTGTCCTGGACCCTGCAAATCCTGTAGGAGTGTCACCCTGGTGAGAGACTGTGATCTTGCACTCCCCAAGTGCTGCATCATAGGGCACAAGCCCCCCCTCCAGAACCAGTGGAAGAAGCCATCCACTCACCCCCTCCTTGCCATAATGAAGCACACTGGGCACAAGACCCCCTCCAGAACCAGTGGAAGAAGACATCCACTCACCCCCTCTTTGCCAGGATGAAGCACACTGGGCACAAGACCCCCTCCAGAACCAGTGGAAAAAGACATCCACTCACCCCCTCCTTGCCAGGATGAAGCACACTGGGCACAAGGCTCCCTCCAGAACCAGCGGAAGAAGCCATCCACTCACCCTCTTCTTGCCAGGATGAAGCACACTGGGCACAAGGCCCCCTTCAGAACCAGTGGGCAAACCACCTACTAGAGAGACTGGGGCTTTGCACTCCCCAGGACCAAGCAGTGGGCAAACCATCCACTAGAGAGACTGTGGCTTTGCACTCCCCAGGACTAAGCAGTAGGACAACCACCCACTTGAGAGACTGTGGCTTTGCACTCCCCAGGACCAAGCAGTGAGCAAACCACCCACTTGAGAGACTGGACTGTGGCGTTGCTCTCCCCAGGACATCACACAGGGCATCTAGCACCTTCCACGACTTGTGGTGTTGTACTTTCTTCCGGCTGAGGTGCCCCCCCATTCCCCATACCCCTAAGGTGCCTGTGTGTTTTCGACCTGATGTCCCTGTAGTGTTCTCTCTGTGTAGTTGCTGGAGTCAAGTGGGACCTTGGTCTATGTGATGTGGCCTTGTGGCCCACGGACATTGAGGACTGGCCAGTGTCCCTCCATTTGTATATAAGTATATACTGTTTTGATTTTGAAGCACACATTTCTACTATTTTATCTTATTACACTCACTTTAATCAATTCCTTTTGTCCTTTCATTATTCCTGACGGGTAGGGGGTGAATATGTAATGTTACTGCATCTGGTTGTGTGTATGGTGTTGGGGGTGGGGGTGTTGTGTGTTGAGTGTGTGTGTCACTCTCTTTTTCCTCCCCCCTCCCTTGTGTGCTAGGCGGCAGTACTCACCATGGTCGTCTTCGCTGGCGTTGCTGTTCATAATGCATGAAGAGGTATACAAGCATGGGGAAGATGCTCAACTCAGGCTCCATGGCATCCTGGTTCTTCCTTCATTCTCCAGAGGTGAGCCCTTTGCCTTCTGGGTACTGTTTCCGTTGTGCTTTTGATGTTATTGGTACCACCCCAGAAATGATGACGGATAGGCCTGTTGTAATACTGTGGGCGGTAGATTGTCTTCCACCTGGCTGTTGGCGGTTACCGCCGCGGTGCTTGTTGCTACCGCTGTGGCAGTCGGTGTGTTAAAGTGGCTGTCTGTGTGGGCGGTTTCCGCTGTGGTCATAATTCCATTTTTTTTTACCGCCGGCCTGTTGGCATTATTACCGCTGCTTTATCACCAACCGTCAGGGTTGTAATGAGGGCCTTAGAATTGCTAGATCTGTATGTAGCCTATGTTCAAGTCTATTTCTCTCATGTCATACACAGGTTACAGACAATAGAAAGCTCACATCTCAGCCTTTCTGACCTTGTAACACAAACTGAGGGGCATATTTATACTCTGTTTGCGCCGGAATTGCGTCGTTTTTTTTTACGCAATTCTGACGCAAAACTAACTCCATATTTATACTTTGGCGTTAGACGCGTCTAGCGTCAAAGTCCATGGAGTTTGCGTCATTTTTTAGCGTGGACACCTACTTTGCGTTAATGATATGCAAGGTAGGCGTTCCCGTCTAAAAAATTGACTCCGAGGCATGTTCGCCGTATTTACACTCCCGGGCAAAATTCACGCCCGGGAGTGGGTGGGTCAAAAAAAATGACGTCCAGCCGCTTTTGCGCCGTTTTTTAGCGCCTGGTCAGGGCAGGCGTTAAGGGACCTGTGGGCTCGGAAGGAGCCCAGAGGTGCCCTCCCATGCCCCCAGGGACACCCCCTGTCACACTTGCCCACCCCAGGAGGACACACAAGGCTGGAGGGACCCATCCCAGGGACATTAAGGTAAGTTCA
Organism: Pleurodeles waltl; assembly: GCF_031143425.1. Classification (NCBI taxonomy): domain Eukaryota; kingdom Metazoa; phylum Chordata; class Amphibia; order Caudata; family Salamandridae; genus Pleurodeles; species Pleurodeles waltl. The sequence continues at coordinate 1,324,723,137 of NC_090440.1, read as the reverse complement.
GGTAAGTATTTTTTTAAATTTTTTTGTGGCATAGGGGGGCCTGATTTGTGCCCCCCTACATGCCACTATGCCCAATGACCATGACAGAAGTCCCCTGGGCATGGCCATTGGGCAAGGGGGCATGACTCCTGTCTTTGCTAAGACAGGAGTCATTTCAATGGGGGTTGGGAGTAAAAAAAAATGGCGCAAATCGGGTTGAGGCGAAAAATTTGCCTCAGCCTGACTTGCCCCATTTTTTGGCGCCCAAGCTCCATATCCCCCTACGCCGGTGCAGCCTGGTGTACGTCATTTTTTTTCACACACACCAGGCAGCGCCGGCGGCTAACACCGGCTAACGTCATTGAATAAATACGGCGCCCGCATGGCGCTTCAGAATGGCGTTAGCCGGCGCTAATTTTTTTGACGCAAAACTGCGTTGGCGCAGTTTTGCGTCAAAAAGTATAAATATGGCCCTAAGTATTTATTGTCAAGTCTTGAATATACAATGTAAGCTTACACTTATCCACCAACAGAAGCCCAGCTAACAGCCATGCATGTCTCACTCACTAATCATCACCTGTTACTTTAGAATCATGCCTTCAGTTAATGCATCTCAAATTCTAAAGCAGTGTTCTCCGTGTATATCTCAACCAAATGCTTAATTGAGAGGAAAGTGCCATATCTTACTGCTGTACCTTTGTTGTCCATAGCTACCCGTTGTTAAAACTGGTGTGTGAGAATGTTAAACTTGCATGAGTCAGAGGGGTGAGATATGTGACAAAGTCACAGTGACTATTGTAATAATGACAGCGTGTATTGTTATATAAATTAAGTTGTGGACAGATGCACTGATTAGTTTTTCCTTTTATTCCTTTCCTTTTGATTGAAAAGTCTAGAATGAAGTGTGAAACAAAAGGGTCTCAGGTGCAGAAGGGCAAGGTCTTTGAGAGGCACAGGTACATACCCCAACACTAACGAAGAGGGTGAGAATAGCAGCAGGAAGTATGACCAATTCACAATCCAAGAGACTCAGGGCAGAGGCTGAGGACACCATTGAAGGTGTAGTAGAGTTGGAGATCGCAGTAGGAGGATGCCTGTGAGAAATTGCGTTGTTGGTTGAGGGGGTTGTGAGTCCTTCTCAAGCAACAGCCACAATCTTTCTCCGGCTGAACCACAAAAGTCACTAAATTAACCTGGTAGCTTCACACAAATGCAGTCCGGCTTAACTTAGATGCAATGTGTAAATCATTTCTTCAGCACACAAACAGTAATGAAGTGAAAATGCAATGCAGGAAAAACCCACACAAATTTGGAAAAATAGAGTAAAATTTAATATATTATTTGATAGCAAAACAAGAAACATCCAGTCAGTAGAACTGCAGGTATGCAATTTTGAAGGTTGGACACGGTCACAAGTTCAGGCCGATCGTGATGGAGCGAAGGCCAGGCAAAGAATTAGGGGTAGGCGGAGCAGTTTAAAAACTCAGCAAAAGCGGGTGAAAGTGCTCAACATACCCGTTCGTGCTATGTTTTTCACATTCAGGAGTACGATGCACATTCTCATGCTGAAAACATTGTTGAATGGCATCAAGCGGATTGCATGTACGCAGCTATTCTGTTTTCTCTGTCTCTCTATGATCATGATCCTGAGACTACCTTTAATCCACCCATAATCTTTTCAATCCCACCCTTTTCTAAATTATCCACCCCTCACTTTCCTTTATTTCACAAGTGTGTGTCTTTGTGTATTTTATGTTGTTGTCATTTTTTGTGAGGTTTTCATTACTTTTTTTTAACACTTTATTTTTTTTTGCTTTTCCCTTTACTTCTTTATTTTTTCTTCCTTTCTTCCTTCCTTCTTTTCCACCCAGTGCCATGGCAGAGCAGGGCAGCAGAGGGAATGGTGGTGCCAGTGCTTTTCCTAGCCGCACACCTTGCAGACGTCGGCACTGCCGAAGGGTGCAGCCTGACCCATTGGTACTGAGACAGAGGTAGCTGCACTTGTGTTGTTTGTGCAGTTCCACCTCCCAACCATGCTGGCAGCAGGTGGCAGGCCTGGGAGCAGTTAGACCCTTTGAGAGCGTTGATGCTGTGGGGGAGGGTGCGCCAATGTGTACATCTGCACATTGGGGTCCAGCGCACCCAGCAGCAATTGATGCACCATTGGGCATTCATACTGCACCACGAAGATGACCTGCTCGACATGTTGGGCGTCACGGTGTTGAGGCTCAGTGAGTAAATAGTTATTTATTTGTTGTCTGTGTTCCACAAAGCTAATTGTTTTTCTAATAGCAGTACTGACTCTCAGAGGTAAGTTAAGTTTATGACAAATATTATGTGATCCAGTTCCAGCTCGTTAGGTGTTCAGTCAGCTCCACCTAGTTATACTGGTTGGCGCACATTCGGGCTAATTATTTAAGATGCCATGCACACTGAACTCCTCGTGTCACCAACAATATGAAGTGGTAATAGTAGTAGTAGGTAATATTAGTGAGTTAGCATTCACTTCTCTGTGCCTTTCTTTAGGTAGCTTATGCAGTCCCAATCACAATGTCCCTGTGATGTGTAGTATGCATTTATGCATTGAAAAAAAGGTAGACTGAGTTGGCCCATCAAAGGTGGTTGAGAAGCAAATATAATTTGTTGCAATATGAATGCATTAGTAGTGGTATGTAGTTTAGGAAATTTGGAGTAGGGCTTAGGTGTAGGAAATTAATAGGTCAACCTTAGTCGATACTAGTACTATAGGCTATCTGATTTGGAAAAGTACAATGTTAAGATATTTTTGGGAGTGTACCACTAATCTATTTTTGTATATCTTTTTTATTTCTTACCTCAGCACCTTTGGGGAAAAGGAAGGGAAGATCTCAGGTAGGTCCAGAAGACGAGGCCAGTGCCTCCACCAGTGTGGCAGCTGGCAAGGCTGCTGGCCCCAATAGGTCTTCCTATTATATTAACATTATTTCCCTATCTTTCACCTCTCCTCATTTAGATAATGTTTCTTTTTTTTTACTCTGCCTTTCTACCTTTTTTTTAACTTATTTTTGTTCGAACAGAACTTTATATGTTTCTGTACCTGACTTCCTAATGTCTGTCCTAGTATGTTGCTTTCTTCTGCCTTGTCACTAAGCTTAGCTTTCCCTTCTCCCCTTATATATCTTGCAGACTGGTACTATAAGACTAAGAGGGCAGATTTTGAGAAAAGTACTCTACCAAGAAGATTGCATGCCCAAGTCAGCTTTTCTATACATGTTTTATACATGTTTGTAAAAGTTTTCTTTTCCTTGCTCATGTTCAAACAGTAAAACGAGTGAGGGGCCATGTTCAAGTGGACTCCCATGCTGTGTGTATGTATTATTATTAATTTATTCAGTAGTATACCATACCAGCACTTTCAATGACAGTACAGCATGACTAGAAAGTAGTATGAAGACTGTCCCATTCCATTTGCCAATAAAGACCTCACCAAATCATGATAGGTCCTCCTAGATTGACCAAATATTCCACTCCTTTTTTGCGCTTCAGTGACTTAGCTCTCCCCCATTACGAAACGTTTGTGGTTGACATGCCTACCTGGCATTTTAAACATAGTTGACCAACAAAATTACTAAAGTGAATGATGTAAGAAGATGGAACTGCTGAATTTGTTCTTTAAAAAATAACAAGAGGAGGTGTATCTGGCATCTAGAATGTGTAATGCTTTTTTCCACCAGTAAACCGGATGTGGTCAGAGCGGGAGAACCTGTGGCAGCAGGGACGGGCGTTGGTAAGTCATATTGCTTTCTTATTAATAATTATTAGTATGCTTACTGCAAGGGCATTGCTGTGAACCCCATACTTTCGCAGCTGCAGTGGGGGTTAACTTCATAACTTCATAATGGCCTCTTCTATCTGCAACTCAGCAAAAGTTCATAATGAATGGATGCTACAAAAGATGGGTTGATGGAAAAGGGAACAAAGGATGGACGGTTAAAAGAAAGAATGGGTGAAATGTTATATGAGTGAAAGGATGTGTAGGTGGGTGAAATGATGCATAGGTGGGTAATAGGAGATGCATGGGTGAGTAAATTGATGGTTGAAAGTGTACATGGGTGAAAGGATGCCTCGGTGGGAAATAGGTGTATGGGTAAAAGGATGGTCAGGTGGGTTAAAGGATGGTAACAAATGATGCGTCTGTAAATGGATGGATGGGTGAAAGGATGGTTGAAAGGGTGGACGCTGGAAAACTTGAGTGTATAGAATGATGGGTGGATATATGGACAATTAGATTGGACAGGTGAATGATTGGATGAGAGAGAATGTAAAGCGTAAATGGTGGATATTAAAGGGTGAATATAACAATGAAAGAAGCAATGGGTAATTGCTTGGATCAAGAAATAAGGGAGCTTTTCTGGGGAGGGACGTGTCTGTTCACCTATTCTCTTGGTTTGCTTGTTTATAAAAGCTTTGTTTCAAAGTGAGGTTATACTAATTTTCTATCTACTCCCTTAGCTCACTGTAGTTGTTAATCAAGGCAGATATGTATCCTCCCACCCATCATCATCAATTACCCCCCAGTCCATGGAATTTAGTCACCCATGCTACTATGATGTAACTGAAGCATGGTTCAATTCCGCAGTACAATAGTGTTGTCTATGCAATGTGCATCTGCTTCAGTTAATGTAGCATTTACAATGTTTTCAATACATTGCAAGCTTATAGCAAGGTGGGTTTCCCTTCCTTCCTAGTTCCCACTCTGTCACCTCCTAGTACGTCAGTTCTTTATTCTTTCCTAAGTTGTAACCCAGCCACCAAAAAAAAAATTAAAAATCCCTTTTCGGCCTGTGCTACATTATGTACAAGTGATTTATATTTCATGGCTTCCATAGCAGAGTCATGCCAATTCAAATTTAACCCTTTAGGGATTTGTCAACTACAGTGAGGCATGTGTGGGTAAACAAATGACCCTGTGACTCGTAATCCGCCACATGAAATAACAGTGGCCCTAGGAGTCCAGCAATGTATTGCTACTGTGCCACTCTACTTTTTAAACAATTGTTTGCACAGAACACTGTTTACAATTGGTCATTGTTGGAAAATGGGTTATTAGTAAGGGCAGGTAGGTACCTACACCTAGCAACAAGCCACTAACCTCCACCTAGGTACAGTTAGGTCTCAGTAAATTAATCCCAGCTCAACCCTTGGTAGCTTGGCAACGAGCGTCAAGGCTTAACTTAGGAGACAGTGTGTAAAGCATTCAAATATCACAATACAGTAATTAAATAAAACACAGGAAACAGTTTAAAAATCCAAAACCAATTTATAAAAATAGTTTATATTTTTATCTTTAAAATGACACAAAAACGATTAAAATCGGTTCAGGGGAACCGGAGATATGAATTTTTAAAGAATTATTATTTTTCTAGTGCTTAGAAACGAAAAGTGCCAATCGGGTCATCTGGTTGCACCAGGACCGGCGCAAAGTCAAAGTTTCAGGCCGACCGCGATGGAGCCCTGCTCGGCTACAAGTCGCGGGAGGCCTCGGTTAAAAAGTTACCTTCTGACTTAGTCTTTATTTTGAAGTTTTTCTTCACTGGGACGAACCTGCCAGTTGAATCCGACCTGGAGCCCTTGTCCGGATACGCGATGTGGGTTTCCTCGGTGGTGATTTTTACCTTCGGACTTAGTTGTTTTTTCGAGATGAAAATCCTTCGACCGGGGTAAACCTGGATCTTGATCCGACGTCCGTGGAGCCCTTCTCGGATACGATGGCTGGGAGGTCCCGGTCAACTTTTTACCTTCGGACTTAGTCTCTTTTTCGGATGTTTTTCTTTACCGGGACGAACCACGAAGTCAGGCCGGGTCGCGGTTGAGGCAAGCCGGCTAGAATTTCCGCGGCGGGTCGGTCCCTCTCTGGAGCTTTTTTACAAAATTTGTCAAATCTTCTCCAAACTTCTGGGGCTTCACCCAGATGTTCTTTTAAGGTTCTTTTGGGGTCCACAGCTCACCCCAAGGGTCCAGAAGTTCTGTGATGGTCCTTGGGGGGTGCGGACTTCAACTCCCAGAATGCACCTGGCGCAAACTCCTTTTTGGCCACTGGACAGTGGTCAGCTGGTCACTTTTTCAGGAGTTGGTGCAGGGGACTCTGGATAGCAATTTTTCACCTGTAGCAAACAGGGAGTCCCTCCTTGAACCAGTTGAAGCCAGGCAAAGTCCTTCTTGTGGTGAAGGCCAAGTGTGCAGCTGGTGCAGTCCTTCTGAGTGCAGGTTCCAGGTGCAGGCCAGGGGTCCAGCAGGGCAGTCCTTCTTCTCCTTTAGTTCCTTCTTCTTGAAATTTGGTGGGGATCTGAGGTGTGGGTGCAGGTCTGCCAGTTTTATCCTTGCTCCTGGGTGAAAAGCAGGGGGGCCCTGGTTCTCCAATCAGGGACAGGGTCGTCCCCCTGTGATGACCACTTCCTGGGAAGTGTGGCAAAAATCCATCCCAGAAGGCAACAGTCTCTAAAAATCCAACATGGATGAATCTGATTTTTGGAGGTTACATCTGGCTGAGCCCACCCACTGGTGTGGCTAAAAATCATAAACACACTCCTCTCCTGCCCTCTCCTAATCTAATCAAGGGGGCACCTAATTGTCTGGGGTTGCAGGATGTGGGGGTGTTGCTGGGTGCTGCAAATGTCCTTCTCTGCCTTTGAAGACCAGTTTGGCAGCCCTCCCCCTTCCTGCCTCACCATCTGCTGAGGGGAGATTCTCTCCCCCAAGCACATTCCTTTGTGTGAAGCCAGGCCACTTCACACCTCATCAAGGCAGCCTGGCAGAAGCTGCTGCAGGCTGGCCAATCAGAGCACAGCAGCAAAAACAATGCAGAGCTGAAATTGGCAACTTTTTAGGTAAAGTCTAAACTTTTTACCTGAACAAGTTACATTAAATCCAACAACTGGAAGTTGTGGGATTTATTACAACAATTAATTTGATACCAAATTCTTGGTATGTAACATTTAAGGAGACTTTAAAATTTAAAATAAAGTCTGCCCATTCTAGCCTATGAAGGCCATTTACTTCAATGAGGGAAAAACGAATTTGGCTGTTTTTACCTCACCAGGGCTTATAAATCTATTTTTATAAAGTCCCTGCTTATAGTTACATGGCACCCAGCCCTAGGGGCACATAGGGCACACCTTAGGGGTGACTTATATGTAAAAATAAGGTAGTTTAAGACTTCGGAAGTACCTTTAATTCCAAAGTCGAATTTGCATATAACTTTAATTTAAAAGCAGCCAGCAAGGCAGGCTTGCTTTTAAAATGACACTGGGCACCTCAGCAGTGCACCTAGGTGTGCACCACCTATGCTGTGGTCCCTAAACCTACACGCCCTACCATATACTAGGGACTTATAGGTAGGTTAACTTAGCCAATTATAATTAGCCTAATTTGCATATCCATTTTACACAGAGCACAGGCCCTGGGACTGGTTAGCAGTACCCAGGGCACAGCCAAGAGTCAGTAACCACCAGTACAAATCCAAAAAGAGTGGGGGTGATCAGGCAAAAAAGGAGGACTTTCCTACAGTCATTTTCCTTTTTCTTTCTTGTTATACCTACTCCTAGTGGACATGATCTTAAATGCCCGGCTGCTGTGGCAGAGGCTGAAGGCCACCCGCACAGAATACCAGCAGCTCTTCAGGATGATTACGATGAGGCTCAGGCAGCTGCCAACATGTCTGCGGGTCCAGACTTCTCCAACCAGCCACCAGAACCACCAGCTTCCCAGCTGCAACAACAACACCGTCAGTGCTGCCGCCAGCTTGCAGCAGCCCATCCTCGTCCCACCACTGCTGCCCCACTCACATTCAGATCACATATTCCAGTGCCATGTCCTACAACCATCTCACACGCCTAGACTGTGGGGTGGCACAGATTGAAGCAACCCTCAATGATCTCCAGACCCTTATGGAGAACACCCTCTCTTAACCCTTTTTTGAATTTTTTGTTTCGGTGGGAGGGACACTTGTTGTTGGTGGAGAAGGTAGGAAAGGGATTTGGGATTGGATTTGTTTCTCTTTGGACATTTTATTTGGACTTTTTAGGACCTTGAACTTAGTTTCATTGGACTTTGGGTGGGGACAGGGCAATTTGCTTGGGGAGAAGGGTGGGCCTATTGTGTGTGGGAAGGATGGGTTTTATAATGATAAATAATAAACAGGGAATATTTTATTTTTTACTTTATTTATGGCTCAAAGCTTTATTTTTGTGTTTTAGTTTGTACTGCTCTCTTTTAGCATTGCCTTTAAAAAAAATCTGCTTAAAAAAGTGCATGTCTGTTAGTTATACCCTCCTCTTCTGCCCTCTGTAACTAAATTGGCATCTAGGGAGTGATTGCCATATCCTATTGTACCTACACAATTCTAGATGTACACAAACAACATCTTCAGTAGAAGTTAATTACTAACTAAAAAAGTTCACTTCACTCCATAGTTCTCTTACCTGAATAGATGAAGCAAGTGCTGCTATCTCAGTCTCCTTACTGCAGGGTTTTTCCAAGGAACCATCTTATTTTGGTGGTAGTAGTAGTAGTAGCAGGCTAGCACGCTAACAGGGAAGACATCACGAGCAAGGTGCCACTTCCACCTATGCGTACTCCAACTGTAGGATTAATCAATGGGTTATCCATCACTGTCAACTAGATTGAAAGAAAACAGAGTGCTAGTGGGTTATATTATATCATAACCTTAGAAAGACTCAGACCAGACTATCACAATGACAGTATGATGACACACAGCAAAGAAGATCTGACATGATAATAACAGCTAGCAATATCAACTTCTTCTGAGCAATAGGGAAATAGTATTTAGTAATAGCTAAACTTAGGATATGAAATCCATGAGTCAGAAGAAGTGGGTTTAGAGTCAGGAGTGGTGTGGACAAGGTTAAGCATTTACGCAACACACAACACAAGGCCTGAATGATGACATTGATGAATGATGTGTGGGTGGGTAAATAGGGCCGGTCTGGGCAATTCTCAGGTAATAGAAGATCATACAGTGAGTTGGTGATGCTTTCACCAAAACCGCCCCAGCAAGTGTGTGATCCTTTTATGGTGTAAATTAAGCCACACCTAAAAAAAAAAAAACAGCCCTGGGGGAAGAGGGTTAAGGGTTCGATGAATGGATGGGAAAGGGGTTTGGGGAAAGGTATGACAAAGACAAACACTACACAAACAAAACAACAACAATATTCTTCTGGGCACTGTGGAGCACACCATCATCAATCAGTTCTGGAAGGAAATGAAGGAATGAGAACGACACAGTTCAGTTAAATGCATTGCAAACAGTCCTTCAGCCCCAGAGAGACCCAAGATAGTATATCTCTAAATTGTTTGTCTTCTAAGTTTGAAAAATACAAATTATGGAGGGGTGAAGTTAACCCACCCAGTTCTGAAAATAATATTGTTAAAAGAACAATGATACTAAATTGCCAAAGTGGACAGTGCATCTGCATTCTTCTTGAGTTGGAATGTCTGTCACTCTTGGGTGCCTAGCTGAATCTGTCTGGTAGGTAAGCTGGATTGCTGAGCTTTCACCAAATTTCATTTGTTCAGGCGAGGAGAAGGCCTGCATATTGAAAAACAGATACTGTATCATAGAGTATCAGAGAAGGATAGAAGAAAGCAAGATCATCTTTACAAGGGGTCAGGAGTGTACCAGGAAAACTCAGAGGCAGAGCAAGAACATAAGGAGGAGTTTCACGTTTGAGCCAGCAATGCAGCAAACACACACTCAGCAGCATTTCCCAAATCACCACAACTCTCTCCAGTCCACAGAGCTGAGTGAGTAATAGGCGCAGCGCCTTCATCATCAATATGGTTTCTCTTTGAAGCCAATAACTTTCTTCTTCTAGCTGTTTCCTTCCATTCTGAGCCCTTCCATCCTCCCCCTCCTCATTCCGAGTAACCCATTCCCACTCCCAACCCGAGCGAGACAGACCTGTGTAGTTCACTGTTGTTAAAGAACAACTAGAGAAACAGAAGTGGAGTATTTTGTGTAGATTTGTGTTTGTTAGCTAAAGTGACTGGTCTGGTCTCTAAAAAACAAGAAAAAAGAGTATTCCCTGCAGGAACATTTCAATAAGTTGGAAATTCCAGTCACCTTCAGGAGAAGTGATCACCCATATACCCCCAAACATTGCAAATCATTGAAATCAAGTTTGCAAATTTGTTGATCACCCTCCCTCACTGTCTGCCACCACACCAATCATCACTCATCACTCACAATCACTCAGTAATATATCATCACTCATTGATGCAATAGTTAGTAGTTACCTTTTCCAATTCAACCACAGTGGCAAAACATTTGGCATTGGCATTTTTTAATCAATGATTTTACCAGGCAGCCTAGATAGGTGATCCAAAAAAAGGATGGGCAGTGGCATGTGAGGGAGGCAGGCATTGTCTTTAATGTCCCGAAGGGAATGTGGAGGCTTCTTCCCTGCACACTGGTCCATCTTCAATCCAGCCATATATGTGACAAAAAAGTGGCGGGCAGCATAAATCTGACGTAAACATAATGTTCCAGTTGCTACTTTGTTTTTGCAAAGAAAGAAGTTCAACCAAAATTAATTCAAATGTTTTATGGTGGCACTGGCATACTCAGTCCGGTAAGTAGAGTTCGTCCTCAAACTCAGCTGCTTCACCCAGAAGTTGGTCAGCTAACACACTTGATTCTGACCAATTATCCCCCACCTCCTCCTGTGCTGTTTCAGTAATGGTGTAATCAGGTGGTATGAAATGTTTATTCATTTTGACCAGGGTCAACCTCTCCATGTTTTGAGGCAAAAGACAGGTCCTTCTCACTGTAGCAACTGTGCTAGCTGCACTGAACACATGCGTAACAGATACACTGGCTACAGGACAATCCAGAAACATGATTGCCAGATGCTGAGCTCTGGCCATTGGCGAATCTTCCCAGACCAATACATCAATGAGTTTTGATCCACAGACACCTCTTTTGGGTCATCCAGGTACTCCTGGAATATCCTCTGAATGGATGTTCATGCTGTCACTTGCTCAACTTCTTTTGCCTTCTCCTTTGCACTGGACTTAACACCTGCCACTTGAAACCAAGCAAAGGAGAGGATGGGTCCAGTGTTGTCAGTGTTCTTGTTGCTGGTATTGGCCGCTGTGATGAGACAAGACTGCCCTGTCTAGAAATTGAAGGTGGCACCCCCAGAACTGTGGGACTCTAACTTCTAGTAGTTCTTCTTCCTGATGTCTGACTTGCCCAACAATCCACCTCTTGTATTTTAAAACATCCCCTTCAGAAAAATGAAAGAGGAAAGAACTTTGTAGCCTGGATCGGGTAGGGTGGCACAGATGTACTCTTTGGATGAGATTGTCTGATTTTGCAGCCTTGCATTACAAGCCAAATGACAGATTTAGATCTCAATCAAAGCATAGGCTTCTGGGTGTTTGTTCACACCTGCAAGTGCAAACCTTTCAGACACCTTCTTTAGCTGGTCCTGTAGCAGAGGCAACAATCGGATAGCTTCGCCCATCGTACTGTCCTCCTTGCTAACTTCCCATGTGAAAATCTCAACAGGGAGTATCATCTGTGTCAAGCATTTGACCAGGACCCCTTTGTCTGCATCCATGGTCATAGCTTTCCCAATTGCATCACCTCCCCTTTGAATGACATAGTCATTGCTCTGTCTGTACTATGTAATAGGTCAAGTTCCAATGTGTTAGCACCTCCTGCATCAGGGCTTTACCTGGTATTCCTTTAGCATGCTGAATAATCCACGCCTGCTTCTGGGCTTTAAAAGAAATGAGTACAAATTCCACTGCCGGTAGTCAGTATGGTGAACTTTATGTCTTCTTTTTTGAGACAGTGTTGCAGTGCACCAAACAATGGACCCTGAAATAGCCACAGTCTCCCATGGCCTTGCCTATGCTATTCCCAATTTCAATGGAAACCAATCCAATTCGGAGACCTTTGGGTCGCAGTCATTCAGACACTTTGCTGTTAAATTTGTCCAAGATGTTTGCAGCTGCATGTGATTTCTTCATGTGGAACATTGCTACTGTTGCAGGCCCCTAAATGTTCTTTAAACTTTCTTCAGGGCCAAAACCTGTAGATAGCTTTTGTTTTACCCTCTCAAAACAGATCCAGTGTACAGTCACCTGACAACTGGTCCCCATGTCTGTCGTCAGGTGAATAGTGTGGACAGCGCTTTGCTGCAAAGCTCGTCAATTCAATTGCAGCACATTGTGATGCAGCACCGAACAGCAACTCTGGCAAAATAGATCCGACTTGGAACCTTTCATTTTGGGCAGATGACTGCCACAAATTCAGAATATCCCACTCCTTCCACAAAAAAAAAGGGGGGAAGTCCAGCACTAACATTTGTGCCAGCTTCCCATTACACAAACGTGTGGTAAGGTGGTTGCAATTTTAGGGCCTCTGCTGCCTAAACATGCACTTAATCGTAGCCTGGATTTTCTTCTTTTCTGGGGCCACTGACGCAGGCCACTTTCGAGAAGTAGGTAGTAGTAGACTCAATGTGCATCATGGGGCAGTCACTGTATGCTGTGGTGTCTCCATCTGGCTCTGAGTCTTCTTATACCATTATAAGGTTGCTGAGGTAGGTGATTCTGGTGCACTGCTGGGAAGAGGGCTGCTTGTGTAAGGTTGTCACCCTCTTCTTCCTCACCGCCCACCGTGACTGGAATTATAGCTGATGTTTCCCGGCTCTCCTCACCTTCACCACCACAACCAGGTTAAGCAATTTTTTTGAAGTGCTCCTTCCACCGGATTACATGATGTTTTTTCATATGGGTCATTTGGTCTCCAACATCATAATGTGAACCAGGCTTACCTCGATTAACACTTGTGTGGCAAATGGAGCATATTGCAATGTCCTCCTCCTGTTTGCTAATAATAAAAAAGTCTTAAAATGAAGAGAAGTACTTTCTTACTGGGCCACTACCAGTGCCAGAAGAAGAATTTGAGATAGGTGGGTATGTCATTGATTGCTTCTCTGCAGTGCATACTTCTACTGAGGTAGGGGTTAGTGTAGGTCTCAGCTGGGGCTTTCCAAATGTGGCAGCTGGAGGAGCCACCTGTGCCACATCCCTCGGAACAGGTTGAATAGTAATGTCAGACTTCTCTGTGCCTGCTTCCACAATGACTGGCTCGTTGTCGTCATCCTCTACATCCCCCCTCACTATCTCCTTCCATGATTCTAAGGCTTTCAGGAAAAAAAAATCCCTTGCCTCTCCTGACATCTCCCAGACACTGCCGAGGTTCACTCCATATCCCTATCATCGTCATCAGAAGTGGTGCTTGGAGAAGATGGTGGAGTAGTACCCTTCCTTTTTTCTTGCTGGAGATATGGGAGCCAATGATTCTAAAAGAGGAGGTTCTTGCTCAGCAGGAAGCTCAACTTCCTGTTCTGCTAAAACTTCAGGAAGGACTATTATTGTTGACTGTGGCTGCTGTCCACCTTGTTCTGTTTTCTGAAATGATTGGGTACTACTTTGCGAAAAGGACAAATCCAATTCAACATCATTGCTCACTGCTTAACAGCAATGCCATGATTGCAATGGCTGCCTCCCTGACAGACATGATCTCAGACTTAGTTTGGGGTAGTGTTGTTGATGTGGAAGTGCTGGCCCCAGGTTCCTCCCCAACTTTCTTTGGGGCCATCTTAAAGCTCTCAGTTGGCAGTGGCACTAAGCTGCACAAGCAGAAGAGATGGGAGGACAGACGTCACTGTACAGGCTTTCTGTTTGGCAGCCCTCCCCCTTCCTGCCTCACCATCTGCTGAGGGGAGATTCTCTCCCCCAAGCACATTCCTTTGTGTGAAGCCAGGCCACTTCACACCTCATCAAGGCAGCCTGGCAGAAGCTGCTGCAGGCTGGCCAATCAGAGCACAGCAGCAAAAACAATGCAGAGCTGAAATTGGCAACTTTTTAGGTAAAGTCTAAACTTTTTACCTGAACAAGTTATATTAAATCCAACAACTGGAAGTTGTAGGATTTATTACAACAATTAATTTGATACCAAATTCTTGGTATGTAACATTTAAGGAGACTTTAAAATTTAAAATAAAGTCTGCCCATTCTAGCCTATGAAGGCCATTTACTTCAATGAGGGAAAAACGAATTTGGCTGTTTTTACCTCACCAGGGCTTATAAATCTATTTTTATAAAGTCCCTGCTTATAGTTACATGGCACCCAGCCCTAGGGGCACATAGGGCACACCTTAGGGGTGACTTATATGTAAAAATAAGGTAGTTTAAGACTTTGGAAGTACCTTTAATTCCAAAGTCGAATTTGCATATAACTTTAATTTAAAAGCAGCCAGCAAGGCAGGCTTGCTTTTAAAATGACACTGGGCACCTCAGCAGTGCACCTAGGTGTGCACCACCTATGCTGTGGTCCCTAAACCTACATGGCCTACCATATACTAGGGACTTATAGGTAGGTTAACTTAGCCAATTATAATTAGCCTAATTTGCATATCCATTTTACACAGAGCACAGGCCCTGGGACTGGTTAGCAGTACCCAGGGCACAGCCAAGAGTCAGTAACCACCAGTACCTATCCAAAAAGAGTGGGGGTGATCAGGCAAAAAAGGAGGACTTTCCTACAGTCATTTTCCTTTTTCTTTCTTGTTATACCTACTCCTAGTGGACATGATCTTAAATGCCCGGCTGCTGTGGCAGAGGCTGAAGGCCACCCGCACAGAATACCAGCAGCTCTTCAGGATGATTACGATGAGGCTCAGGCAGCTGCCAACATGTCTGCGGGTCCAGACTTCTCCAACCAGCCACCAGAACCACCAGCTTCCCAGCTGCAACAACAACACCGTCAGTGCTGCCGCCAGCTTGCAGCAGCCCATCCTCGTCCCACCACTGCTGCCCCACTCACATTCAGATCACATATTCCAGTGCCATGTCCTACAACCATCTCACACGCCTAGACTGTGGGGTGGCACAGATTGAAGCAACCCTCAATGATCTCCAGACCCTTATGGAGAACACCCTCTCTTAACACTTTTTTGAATTTTTTGTTTCGGTGGGAGGGACACTTGTTGTTGGTGGAGAAGGTAGGAAAGGGATTTGGGATTGGATTTGTTTCTCTTTGGACATTTTATTTGGACTTTTTAGGACCTTGAACTTAGTTTCATTGGACTTTGGGTGGGGACAGGGCAATTTGCTTGGGGAGAAGGGTGGGCCTATTGTGTGTGGGAAGGATGGGTTTTATAATTGTAAATAATAAACAGGGAATATTTTATTTTTTACTT
Source organism: Pleurodeles waltl (assembly GCF_031143425.1). NCBI lineage: Eukaryota > Metazoa > Chordata > Amphibia > Caudata > Salamandridae > Pleurodeles > Pleurodeles waltl. Next base: position 1,324,707,880 of record NC_090440.1, on the reverse strand, counting down.
TATTTATGGCTCAAAGCTTTATTTTTGTGTTTTAGTTTGTACTGCTCTCTTTTAGCATTGCCTTTAAAAAAAATCTGCTTAAAAAAGTGCATGTCTGTTAGTTATACCCTCCTCTTCTGCCCTCTGTAACTAAATTGGCATCTAGGGAGTGATTGCCATATCCTATTGTACCTACACAATTCTAGATGTACACAAACAACATCTTCAGTAGAAGTTAATTACTAACTAAAAAAGTTCACTTCACTCCATAGTTCTCTTACCTGAATAGATGAAGCAAGTGCTGCTATCTCAGTCTCCTTACTGCAGGGTTTTTCCAAGGAACCATCTTATTTTGGTGGTAGTAGTAGTAGTAGCAGGCTAGCACGCTAACAGGGAAGACATCACGAGCAAGGTGCCACTTCCACCTATGCGTACTCCAACTGTAGGATTAATCAATGGGTTATCCATCACTGTCAACTAGATTGAAAGAAAACAGAGTGCTAGTGGGTTATATTATATCATAACCTTAGAAAGACTCAGACCAGACTATCACAATGACAGTATGATGACACACAGCAAAGAAGATCTGACATGATAATAACAGCTAGCAATATCAACTTCTTCTGAGCAATAGGGAAATAGTATTTAGTAAAAGCTAAACTTAGGATATGAAATCCATGAGTCAGAAGAAGTGGGTTTAGAGTCAGGAGTGGTGTGGACAAGGTTAAGCATTTACGCAACACACAACACAAGGCCTGAATGATGACATTGATGAATGATGTGTGGGTGGGTAAATAGGGCCGGTCTGGGCAATTCTCAGGTAATAGAAGATCATACAGTGAGTTGGTGATGCTTTCACCAAAACCGCCCCAGCAAGTGTGTGATCCTTTTATGGTGTAAATTAAGCCACACCTAAAAAAAAAAAAAACAGCCCTGGGGGAAGAGGGTTAAGGGTTCGATGAATGGATGGGAAAGGGGTTTGGGGAAAGGTATGACAAAGACAAACACTACACAAACAAAACAACAACAATATTCTTCTGGGCACTGTGGAGCACACCATCATCAATCAGTTCTGGAAGGAAATGAAGGAATGAGAACGACACAGTTCAGTTAAATGCATTGCAAACAGTCCTTCAGCCCCAGAGAGACCCAAGATAGTATATCTCTAAATTGTTTGTCTTCTAAGTTTGAAAAATACAAATTATGGAGGGGTGAAGTTAACCCACCCAGTTCTGAAAATAATATTGTTAAAAGAACAATGATACTAAATTGCCAAAGTGGACAGTGCATCTGCATTCTTCTTGAGTTGGAATGTCTGTCACTCTTGGGTGCCTAGCTGAATCTGTCTGGTAGGTAAGCTGGATTGCTGAGCTTTCACCAAATTTCATTTGTTCAGGCGAGGAGAAGGCCTGCATATTGAAAAACAGATACTGTATCATAGAGTATCAGAGAAGGATAGAAGAAAGCAAGATCATCTTTACAAGGGGTCAGGAGTGTACCAGGAAAACTCAGAGGCAGAGCAAGAACATAAGGAGGAGTTTCACGTTTGAGCCAGCAATGCAGCAAACACACACTCAGCAGCATTTCCCAAATCACCACAACTCTCTCCAGTCCACAGAGCTGAGTGAGTAATAGGCTCAGCGCCTGCATCATCAATATGGTTTCTCTTTGAAGCCAATAACTTTCTTCTTCTAGCTGTTTCCTTCCATTCTGAGCCCTTCCATCCTCCCCCTCCTCATTCCGAGTAACCCATTCCCACTCCCAACCCGAGCGAGACAGACCTGTGTAGTTCACTGTTGTTAAAGAACAACTAGAGAAACAGAAGTGGAGTATTTTGTGTAGATTTGTGTTTGTTAGCTAAAGTGACTGGTCTGGTCTCTAAAAAACAAGAAAAAAGAGTATTCCCTGCAGGAACATTTCAATAAGTTGGAAATTCCAGTCATCTTCAGGAGAAGTGATCACCCATATACCCCCAAACATTGCAAATCATTGAAATCAAGTTTGCAAATTTGTTGATCACCCTCCCTCACTGTCTGCCACCACACCAATCATCACTCATCACTCACAATCACTCAGTAATATATCATCACTCATTGATGCAATAGTTAGTAGTTACCTTTTCCAATTCAACCACAGTGGCAAAACATTTGGCATTGGCATTTTTTAATCAATGATTTTCCCAGGCAGCCTAGATAGGTGATCCAAAAAAAGGATGGGCAGTGGCATGTGATCGAGGCAGGCATTGTCTTTAATGTCCCGAAGGGAATGTGGAGGCTTCTTCCCTGCACACTGGTCCATCTTCAATCCAGCCATATATGTGACAAAAAAGTGGCGGGCAGCATAAATCTGACGTAAACATAATGTTCCAGTTGCTACTTTGTTTTTGCAAAGAAAGAAGTTCAACCAAAATTAATTCAAATGTTTTATGGTGGCACTGGCATACTCAGTCCGGTAAGTAGAGTTCGTCCTCAAACTCAGCTGCTTCACCCAGAAGTTGGTCAGCTAACACACTTGATTCTGACCAATTATCCCCCACCTCCTTCTGTGCTGTTTCAGTAATGGTGTAATCAGGTGGTATGAAATGTTTATTCATTTTGACCAGGGTCAACCTCTCCATGTTTTGAGGCAAAAGACAGGTCCTTCTCACTGTAGCAACTGTGCTAGCTGCACTGAACACATGCGTAACAGATACACTGGCTACAGGACAATCCAGAAACATGATTGCCAGATGCTGAGCTCTGGCCATTGGCGAATCTTCCCAGACCAATACATCAATGAGTTTTGATCCACAGACACCTCTTTTGGGTCATCCAGGTACTCCTGGAATATCCTCTGAATGGATGTTCATGCTGTCACTTGCTCAACTTCTTTTGCCTTCTCCTTTGCACTGGACTTAACACCTGCCACTTGAAACCAAGCAAAGGAGAGGATGGGTCCAGTGTTGTCAGTGTTCTTGTTGCCGGTATTGGCCGCTGTGATGAGACAAGACTGCCCTGTCTAGAAATTGAAGGTGGCACCCCCAGAACTGTGGGACTCTAACTTCTAGTAGTTCTTCTTCCTGATGTCTGACTTGCCCAACAATCCACCTCTTGTATTTTGAAACATCCCCTTCAGAAAAATGAAAGATGAAAGAACTTTGTAGCCTGGATCGGGTAGGGTGGCACAGATGTACTCTTTGGATGAGATTGTCTGATTTTGCAGCCTTGCATTACAAGCCAAATGACAGATTTAGATCTCAATCAAAGCATGTGCTTCTGTAGCAGAGGCAACAATCGGATAGCTTCGCCCATCGTACTGTCCTCCTTGCTAACTTCCCATGTGAAAATCTCAACAGGGAGTATCATCTGTGTCAAGCCTTTGACCAGGACCCCTTTGTCTGCATCCATGGTCATAGCTTTCCCAATTGCATCACCTCCCCTTTGAATGACATAGTCAGTGCTCTGTCTGTACTATGTAATAGGTCAAGTTCCAATGTGTTAGCACCTCCTGCATCAGGGCTTTACCTGGTATTCCTTTAGCATGCTGAATAATCCACGCCTGCTTCTGGGCTTTAAAAGAAATGAGTACAAATTCCACTGCCGGTAGTCAGTATGGTGAACTTTATGTCTTCTTTTTTGAGACAGTGTTGCAGTGCACCAAACAATGGACCCTGAAATAGCCACAGTCTCCCATGGCCTTGCCTATGCTATTCCCAATTTCAATGGCAACCAATCCAATTCTGAGACCTTTGGGTCGCAGTCATTCAGACACTTTGCTGTTAAATTTGTCCAAGATGTTTGCAGCTGCATGTGATTTCTTCATGTGGAACATTGCTACTGTTGCAGGCCCCTAAATGTTCTTTAAACTTTCTTCAGGGCCAAAACCTGTAGATAGCTTTTGTTTTACCCTCTCAAAACAGATCCAGTGTACAGTCACCTGACAACTGGTCCCCATGTCTGTCGTCAGGTGAATAGTGTGGACAGCGCTTTGCTGCAAAGCTCGTCCATTCAATTGCAGCACATTGTGATGCAGCACCGAACAGCAACTCTGGCAAAATAGATCCGACTTGGAACCTTTCATTTTGGGCAGATGACTGCCACAAATTCAGAATATCCCACTCCTTCCACAAAAAAAAAAGGGGGGAAGTCCAGCACTAACATTTGTGCCAGCTTCCCATTACACAAACGTGTGGTAAGGTGGTTGCAATTTTAGGGCCTCTGCTGCCTAAACATGCACTTAATCGTAGCCTGGATTTTCTTCTTTTCTGGGGCCACTGACGCAGGCCACTTTCGAGAAGTAGATAGTAGTAGACTCAATGTGCATCATGGGGCAGTCACTGTATGCTGTGGTGTCTCCATCTGGCTCTGAGTCTTCTTATACCATTATAAGGTTGCTGAGGTAGGTGATTCTGGTGCACTGCTGGGAAGAGGGCTGCTTTGTGTAAGGTTGTCACCCTCTTCTTCCTCACCGCCCACCGTGACTGGAATTATAGCTGATGTTTCCCGGCTCTCCTCACCTTCACCACCACAACCAGGTTAAGCAATTTTTTTGAAGTGCTCCTTCCACCTGATTACATGATGTTTTTTCATATGGGTCATTTGGTCTCCAACATCATAATGTGAACCAGGCTTACCTCGATTAACACTTGTGTGGCAAATGGAGCATATTGCAATGTCCTCCTCCTGTTTGCTAATAATAAAAAAGTCTTAAAATGAAGAGAAGTACTTTCTTACTGGGCCACTACCAGTGCCAGAAGAAGAATTTGAGATAGGTGGGTATGTCATTGATTGCTTCTCTGCAGTGCATACTTCTACTGAGGTAGGGGTTAGTGTAGGTCTCAGCTGGGGCTTTCCAAATGTGGCAGCTGGAGGAGCCACCTGTGCCACATCCCTCGGAACAGGTTGAATAGTAATGTCAGACTTCTCTGTGCCTGCTTCCACAATGACTGGCTCGTTGTCGTCATCCTCTACATCCCCCCTCACTATCTCCTTCCATGATTCTAAGGCTTTCAGGAAAAAAAAATCCCTTGCCTCTCCTGACATCTCCCAGACACTGCCGAGGTTCACTCCATATCCCTATCATCGTCATCAGAAGTGGTGCTTGGAGAAGATGGTGGAGTAGTACCCTTCCTTTTTTCTTGCTGGAGATATGGGAGCCAATGATTCTAAAAGAGGAGGTTCTTGCTCAGCAGGAAGCTCAACTTCCTGTTCTGCTAAAACTTCAGGAAGGACTATTATTGTTGACTGTGGCTGCTGTCCACCTTGTTCTGTTTTCTGAAATGATTGGGTACTACTTTGCGAAAAGGACAAATCCAATTCAACATCATTGCTCACTGCTTAACAGCAATGCCATGATTGCAATGGCTGCCTCCCTGACAGACATGATCTCAGACTTAGTTTGGGGTAGTGTTGTTGATGTGGAAGTGCTGGCCCCAGGTTCCTCCCCAACTTTCTTTGGGGCCATCTTAAAGCTCTCAGTTGGCAGTGGCACTAAGCTGCACAAGCAGAAGAGATGGGAGGACAGAGGTCACTGTACAGGCTTTCTGTTTGGCAGTACTGAGGGTGACGTCCCTTCTTCTCTTGTGCACCTAAAAGCAACCAAGCAAGAAAAACACATAGTGAAAAGTGGTATTTTTGCAGGTTGAAATAGTACAGCCAAAGGCAGTATTAGTGTGGTTTGTCAGTTACGTAATAAATAACAGTTTATTCAGACATTGTAAAGTCAAACCACACCACCATACCAGAAAAATTGAATTTCAAATCAGGCAACACACCATACTGATATAGCTCTTTGCTTTATCTCCATCTTTTTGAAAGGGGACACCTGTGGTAGTCAGAGAACTGCATGGGTAAATAGAATAATCCTTAAAAAACTATGGTAGACAAGGTGGTCCAGAGGGAAATTGAATAACAATTGAAACAAGCATTTACAATGCAATAGGTCTCACATTTTCTTGAGTTAGAGCTATTGGCATTGTAAATTTATAACTGGCATTTTTTGCCATATAAATTGGTTAAACCTGCGTCAGAATTTTTTCTTTTCCTGCCATATAATTCCAGTGATCCTGCATATAACTAAATCACCTCTATTTTTCTTTTGTGCAGCAAAAAATGAAAATGTTTCCGTTTAGCATTCTTATTTAAATCTGCCATGCTAATTCCAACAGAATACCACTTTCACCACCCCAGCATCAGAGACACCCACATATAAAAAACAATAGGTTTAGCAATGTTTGCTCGTATAAGGTAGCGCATAGAATTAATATATTTGCTACTGATGAGAATATAAATATATGTTTAGTTATTGTTTCCAAAATTAACCTTTGACATTTTATAATAGTATAAATAATAAAAAAAAAAACACAACCACTAACCACATAGGGCAAAATACATGTTTTCTAAAAGCTAAAACCTTTGTACGCAGCAGCAAAACTCTATGTACTGCCGCCTGCCCCTTGATGTGTGCAGCAAGGAAGCTTATATAAAGTGGAAGCAAGCAGGCTTGTCAAAGTCCCTGCTTCAAAACATCAAAATTGTCTTAATTTGAATCTTTAACTCTTTAAGGGCTAGGCCTGTTAACCTTTCCAAGGCTTGCTGAAGGCAAAAGGTGCAGTGATAGAGCAGCTTCTGTTCCTGGGCCTCAGAGCGTCGGTATGGTGTTTGGGTATAGAGGAAATGTATGGTTTCTGTAGAACTAGCCTGCTGTCAACTGGACTCGTCTGCACTCCAGATACAAAAACAAGGCATCATGGTAGTTGCAGTCATTTGAATCTAACATTCACAACACTTGCAAAATTGTAAGATGAACATTCCTATATATATGCAGTGAATATGTACACACATTTCCTCAATAATTATGTATCTGAAATATGTAAATAGGTGAGAAAATGCTTACAGGCACCATATCTTCTTGGTATTATAGATGGAGTATTGAAGTTGTTATCTTAACTACAACACAATACATTAAAATAAACATACAGAAAAGCAAGAAATGGTCAATAAAGAGCAACACACATATTAACCACGCACATTGGCCAGTAGTAAAACAAGAGATAGTACCATGATGGTACTAATTTGATGATAACAATAGTATGTGTTTTAAATAGTTTTGTAATTTAGAGCTATTCGCTCATCTTCCACTAACTGTCCATTTTCCAGGATGCTTCAAGAGTAAAGACTGCTTTTCTCGCATTTTGTGAGCCATACGACAAAAGGCTACAATGGCAGACAAATTATTAAATTGCACTTACACCTCCCTCTTGATCGAACCAAGATGCCTGCACAACAAAAGAGTGTGAAGGGAACCGGCAAAAGGAACAATAAAGAAAGCTATCTTTAGTGTGACAAGACGTAAATGTGCTTCAGACACAGACATTAACTAACTTGTCCGACAACACAGCGGACAAAATCTTCCACCTGAGTCCAGAAACTAGTTCCCATGGTTGCCAAATGTTTGATACAACTACGAAGCAACAGCTGGTATTGTTGTCATTTTATTTCTTTAAACCAAAAAGACAAAAACAGAAAATAAATGTATTACTTATTTAAATAGCAGTAGGCAAAACACTGGCTATTTGATAAATTAATATTTGAAATTATTCTCAGCGTCGAGAATACATTCATTGTAGCATGTAAGTGCAGTAACTTCAGGACGAAACAGATGCTCTAACATGCACAACAATAAACAGTACAACACACAGTAAGCAAAGCAGAAATTCAAAAGACATGGACATTTGAAAACACTGTAACAAAATAATAAAGTAAACATAACGGCACATACGAAGTCACTGAAAACAAGCACACACACACAAACATAACGGCACGTACGAAGCCACTTAATACAAACACACATCCATAAACCAAAGCAAAACAGGATCCCACATCTACAAACACAGTTCCATGTGAACAAAACTGTTCAGCTGTACCAAGTAAGTACCTTAACAGTATGTAATAAACAAAAAGTGGAAGACTCTAGGTCCTGCGGCAATACTTCAGGGGAGTGAACAACCTCAAAAAGAGGTGGACCAGTAAGCCCAAATAACCACTGGCAAGGCAGAATTTCTACAAGACAATGGAATAGACAAATCCAAAGAGAAAGGAGTAGTCTTACCCCACAAAGTACCTACAACAGATCACCTCAGCACAAGCGCTGTAGGCTTGACTTAAAAATGAATGATGCTGATGTGTCTGCAGTGTACCACAGCCAGAGTGTTCAGGGGAAAATGAAATTATATCTAAAGAAAATGAATGATATAATGTGGCTGTGCATCTATGGTGGATGGATGGATGGATGAATCAAGGAAAAGTGCAAAAAAGGCACCCATCCCCACACCTCACACAGCCTTTAGCTGCCTTCCGTGTGGGTTGGCTGCAGGGCCAGGCTTGCTGCCAGGTCCTGTGGCCAACACTCCCACTTGCAGGCAACCTAGGAAAAGATCACACAGCTCTGCTTCCCGGGCCAATTATGGCCCCTGGTACCCCATTCCCTGGGACTCAGGCAATTACTGAAAGGGAAGTGGGCCATGCGCCCCTACCCCTCTCTAAGCTGATTTTGGCCCTGTAGACCTCAAATTGGAGTCAGGGAAACAGATAAAATGTCCTCCCCCAGGGAGGGGATGGGAGCAGTTTTCCTTCTCCCACCCACTTGGAGTGGACTTACTGTTTTCTCTTCCTTGACAGGAACTGTGCAGCTCCTCTGCACCTCGGGACATAGAGAGCCAGCCCTGGGTAGTGGTGGTCCATAGGGCCTTTTATAGTGCCAGTAAGGGGGCCGCACAGCCCCCCTCCTTTCTATTTGCATAGGCTGGCCTGAGGGAGATGGTGGCCCTGTGGCCGAAAATGGCCTGTGGGGGGGCCACGTGTGCCCTCCTCCCCAGTATACTAATTTAATTTTGCCCTCAGGATCTGGCCCACTTGGGGCTGAAGTACAAAAAAGTGCAAGAAAAATGCTTTTTGGCCCTGGTGGGATCCCTGGTGGGATCCCTTGTGGGCCACTCCAACAGGCCTAGGGGTCAGGGTATTCCTATTCTGCCATCTTCTCTTTTAATTTTACTTTTGTTTTGGAACTCAGCTGGGGCAGAGTTCCAAGATGGCTGCCAACTCTTCCTGGTTGAAGTACAGGCATGCAATTAGATCTCAGCATGAGATCTCTTGGATCCACAGAGGATCCGCGTTCCTAGATATACAAATTTATTTTTTCTTTAATAACCCAAATACTACTGAATGGATTTACACCAAACCACAAAAAGAGATCTTTCTGGACCAAGATCTAGTTTTCTGCCAAATTTGGTGTAATTTCAGTGGATTGGGCTGTAGTTGCGTTCAGAATTCATGTGAAAATTGCATGGAGAAACGTGTTTCGGGACCACCCCTTTTTCTTGGCCCCGCTTGATGGGTCACCCTGAAACTTTCCAGAGAGAAGCTGAACTAAGTACCGTACTAGCAAAGATTCGTCAAACTGCGCCAAAGTTATAGACAAAACAAAAAATGCTTCTCATATGGAAATAGGGTCCTAGCTACGTACTGGTGACTGCCAGTAGGTGACGTATATATTGTAAACTTACAAAAAATAATAAAAAGATTAATTAAAAAATATTAAATATATTATCAAATCTATATAATATAAAAAAAGAACAAACAAAAAAGCACAGTGACAAAAAATATTGAAATATTTTTAAAAGATTAAACATTGAACATGTAAAAAAAATATAAATTATAATATAAATAGGGAAAAGTAAATAATATATGTAACCAATAATATGAAAAGTATTTGAGTTAAGGAAAGTTAGTTATACCATTCCCACTTGGGTTTATGCAACAGTAGGGAAACTGCGGGACTTCAGAGGAGTTATTTTTTTATTCCAAGCCCAAACAGCGTAACTGTAGGGAAAGTGTTGGACTTAGGTGGAGATAGATTTACTATTCCCACTCTAAACAGCACAGCAAAAGGTAAACAATAGAGTTTGGATGTCTTACATTTACTAGTCTCCAACAACCCAGTACAAAACTATAAATTACTATTAACAATTAAAGAACACATTCTAAATCATTTAAAGTTACAAACTATACTTAAACAACTAATAACAATTCTACAAACAATAGTAACAAATAAAATTCACATATGAACTAAAACACTTTATTAAAAATCAATATTTTTTACACCTACATTATTGAAAACAATATTAAAAATAACATTTAAAAAATGTTATTACCTACCTAAAAAAACATATTCTTGACAACAATATTTTTGCATCATGATATGTTTGTATCACAATATTTTATTTCTAATATTTCTGCCTCCAAATATTTACAACTCAATATTTTGTCCAAACACTTGTAGTACCTCTTTACTAGGGACTAATAGGACTTTTCAAACCTTTCCACTGCTAACCATTACTTAAAGTGCTTATGTTCATTCCTCTAAACATGGTTAAACTGGCTTATGCCAAATTGGCACATTTAATTTACTTGTAAATCCCCAGTAAAGTAGTACTACAGCTACCCAGGTGGGAATATGGGAGGATTAAGAGGACAGCAGGAGATACCCTCTTATGCTTATAATGAAATAGCACAATTGGAGGCAGCATTTTGAGATATAAGGGTAGAGAAAACAGACCTTTACATTCACACATTAGACTTGTTGATGATATATGCTGTACAAGGCATCATTATTGTTTTATAGAATCATGGGTCTACTATCCGCACAATTATCAATGACATATCATTGCTTTTCTTAATCTTACTCTTCTTAAATTAACAAACACCTGGACTTATCGTCATACTATTAAAAGAAATAATTGTTATCCTATGTGAGAAATCATTAAAACATCTGTCGATAGAACTTGAAATGTCCACCTTGAAATTGTGAGTCATAGACTTTCCCACCAGGTTACACACAACTCTATTTGTACCTTGATGAAAAAATCGTTCTGATATACACCTCTTAAGGAACTGAATGAGATTCTGCATGAGATGGCATGCTACCGTTCTTCCTATGTGAATGTGTGATTATATTTTTGAATTCTGAAAGCTACTGACTTTCTCTTTTTAGAAAGGTCCTCAAACTCCTTTAATAGAACTAATGTTTCCAAAAACACATAGGTGGTCATTACAACCCTGGCGGACGGTGTTAAAGCTGCGGTAATACCGCAAACAGGCCGGCGGACAAAAAAAGGGAATTACGACCCTGGCGGAAACCGCCAACAAAGACAGCCACTTTAACACATCGCCCGCCAGGGCGGTACAGACACACAGCGCGGCGGTCACCGCCAACAAACAGGCGGAAGAGAATGTACCGCCCACACTATCACAACACACCAATCCGTCACATTTTCCGGGGCGGATTCACCGTGGATAAAAACACGGCGGAAACAGCTTTTGCAATGGGAAAACGCTCACCTCAACACATCCCACGAGGACTCCATGGACCCGGAACTACAAATCTTACCTGCCCTTGCATTCCTGCTCATCTATGACCAACAGCGATGTAGGCACAGAACATACCGGTGAGTACTGCACCTACGACACGGGGAGGCAAAAGTTACGGGGACACCCACCAAACACCCCCACCCTCGCATATTACAACATACACACCAATGCAGTCACAAAAATCACAGTAACAACCCACAACCCCCCCAGAAGAATGCAATGACAAAGCGAGTAGCGCCCAAACTTTGTATTTAGCCAATATACAACTCATTAAAAAATATACAGATATATATCACCAAATCTGTAAAAAATAAATATACAAAACAAGAAGTAGTGCAGATATGTACACAACAATGTCCGTGCACCAACAGTCCAAAAATGCATGGGCGACGCCCACAATAGATACCTGACCAAAATCCGAGAGAACACTGCCGGGGCATCAGATAGAAACACTACAGGCACCTCAGGGGGAAGGGAAGGGGGGGCACCTCAGCCACATGAATGCGAAGCCAGATCCACAACGGGGCTCCATGCCCATTGATGTATCCTGGGGAGTGCAAAGCCACAGTCTCTCAAGTCTCTACAGTGGGTGGCTTGCCCACTGTGCCATCCTGGGGAGTGCAAAGCCACAGTCTCTCAAGTCACTACAGTGGGTGGTTTGCCCACTGTATCATCCTGGGCAGTGCAAAGCCACAGTCTCTCAAGTGTCTACAGTGGGTGGGTTGCCAACTGTGCCATCCTGGGGAGTGCAAAGCCACAGTCTCTCAGGTAGATGCAGGTCTCCACTGGTTCTGGAGGGGGACTGGTGCCCAAACTGGACGAGTCTCCCAGTGAAAGTACCTGTCCTGTCACTGTCCCAGCTGCACATGGGAGAACGATGCCTGATGTGCCGGACTATTCATACCCACACGGTCTTTGCCCTGTTCAGCGGTCTTCACCATGGCGGTCTTGGCCTTGTTCAGCGGTGCTTTGCCATGGCGGTCTTTGCCCTGTTCAGCGGTCTTCACCATGGCGGTCTTGGCCTTGTTCAGCGGTGCTTTGCCATGGCTGCCTATGGACTGTTCAGCGGTGCTTTGCCATGGCGGTCTTTGCCCTGTTCAGCGGTCTTCACCATGGCGGTCTTGGCCTTGTTCAGCGGTGCTTTGCCATGGCTGAGTATGGACTGTTCTGCGGTGCTTTGCCATGGCTGCCTATGGACTGTTCAGCGGTGCTTTGCCATGGCGGTCTTTGCCCTGTGAAGCGGTCTTCACCATGGCGGTCTTGGCCTTGTTCAGCGGTGCTTTGCCATGGCTGCCTATGGACTGTTCAGCGGTAGCCTAAGATGGCGGATCAGATACTGACATTGGTGTGTGGCATGACGTTCCATCATTGCCCAGAGGGGCTCTAAGATTCTGGACCCTCCTGGGCTGTGACTCCGGCAGTTGAGGTGGTCTCCTGACCAGTAACGATACTTGAGCCCTCCTGGGCTATGACTCTAGCGGTGGTCTCCTGACCAGTAACGATACTTGAGCCCTCCTGGGCTATGACTCTGGCAGTGGTCTCCTGACCAGTAACGATACTTGAGCCCTCCTGGGCTCTGACTCTGGCGGTGGTCTCCTGACCAATAACGATACTTGTGCCCTCCTGGGCTATGACTCTGGCGGTGGTCTACTGACCAGTAACGATACTTGAGCCCTCATGGGCTCTGACTCTGGCGGTGTTCTCCTGACCAGTAACGATACTTGAGCCCTCCTGGGCTATGACTCTGGCGGTGGTCTCCTGACCAGTAACGAGGGTGCTGGCGGTTGTGTCTGGACCGCCGGAAATGATGGCGTACTTCTCCGCCGTGACACTCACAACAGGTTGGGGGAGACTTCCTCGGGACCTTCCCCACCTTCTTTTGAGTTACAGATGACTCACCAATCGCCTTGGATCCCATTTCACTGTTTGTACCACCAGGAGTCTTGACACGGTCCCGTCGTCCAATCTCCAATTTCGGAGCCTTCACAGGGGGTGGGCTGACAGTGCCTTGGCTCCGGGTCCTACTGCCTGCCCTGGTGGACGGGCACTCCAAAAACCTGGAACACGCACCACTGGTACTGGAGGCATTTTGGCTGAGGCGCTATGACGGGACTGATGAATTGGAGGGGGGGTGGGGGCAAAAAGGTCAATTTGACATAGGGACAGTTTCTGACATACACTGGGATGGGTAGTTGGAGGGGCTCTGGGAGTGGAGGAAGAGGAGGTGGTTGTAGGAAGTGTCACTTTAGGTGTTTTGGGTGCAGGTGCAGGTACTGGAGGCTGTCGTGAGGTGGATGGATGTTGGGTGAGTGATTGCTGGCGTTTGTGTACTTTGGGAGGGGGCGTCACAGACACACTGGGAGAGGACACAGGGGACGTGTATATGGCAGTGGAGGTGGTGACTGCAGGTGAGCGGCTTGTGGTGCTGGGTGTCCTGGTGCGAGTCCTAGTGCCTGTAGATGTGGTGCATGCAGGTGTGTGTGAAGACGAGACTGGGAGAGAGGAGGGAGAAGAGGAGGAGGGGGACACAGTGGAGACAGTGGATGTTGCTGTGTCTCTATGGGTCTGATGCTTGTGTGAGTGCTTGTGGTGAGTGTGGTGCCTATGTTTGCTTGAGCTACTTTTGGGTGTTGACTTGTGTGCATGCTGGTCTGTAGATGTGCTTGGGATGGGCTGGGGTACAGGGGATTGGGTCTGGGTGGAGGAAGTTGGAGGGGGGAGGCTGGACACAGGGACAATGGCTGCCATCAGTGATGAGGCCAAAGATTGCAGGGTTCGCTGAAGGACAGCCTGACCAGAATGAATGCCTTCCAGGAATGCATTACCGTGTTTCAACTCTCGTTCTACACCCTGGATGGCATTCATAATGGTAGACTGCCCAACAGTGAGTGACCTGAGGAGGTCAATGGCCTCCTCACTGAGGGCAGCAGGGGTGACAGGGGCAGGGCCTGAGGTGCCTGGGGCGAAGGTGATGCCCACCCTCCTGGGTGAGCGGGCACGGGGCGAACGCTGAGGGGCTGCTGGGAGGGCGGTGCTGGTAGGGGAGGTGGCGGCTGTACCTGTAAAAGTGGGGCGCACAGATGGTGCCGCCACCACAGGGGAGCTCCCATCGGGGGACGAGTCTGTATCGCTGTTTGGTGATCCTGTGGCCGACGTGAAGCTCCCCTCGCCCTCCGTCCCACTGGTGAAATCAGAGTCTGTGGTGTGGCCCTCCATGGCCATGTGGGATGCAGCTCCCTCGTGCTCCGGTGCCACTGTACCTCCGCCTGATGATGCTGATGTACAGAAGGACAGGGAGAGCAGAAAAAAGGTGGAGACAGAAGAAAGAGAGTTTTAGTGCATGGCATACCGCTACCGTTGGTGGACAAGACAAACGCAGCAGCCCCCTGCATTACCCCGTGCTCCTGCCCTCTGCACATGCAATTCCTGGGAAATGGCCTACATGGCAATGGTAGACATCTGCCCACATTGATGGCAAAGGGGCAACTATACATCAATTTGCCTTTTTTTTTAGCTGGGGTAGAATGCCACATGGCCTACATAACGGAGGGGCCTTGCCTACCTAACTCGCCCTGGCCTAGGGACACCCACAGCCCACCACCCCCACCCAGACAGCTCCACAGCACGCAAAGTCCATTGCATGAGGTTGAACTCACCCCCTTGTGTCTGCTGTGATGTCCTTAAGCGCCCATCCAACTCCGGGTAGGCCACCGCCAGGATCCGGAACATCAGGGGGGTCATGGTGCGACGGGCACCCCTCCCACGTTGGGAGGCCATCCCCAGCTGAGCCTCCGCCGTCTTCTTGCTGCAGCGGCGAATGTCCTCCCATCTCTTCCGCCAGTGGGTGCCCCGTCTCTGGTGGGCCCCCAGGGTCCGGACCTCCTTGGCGATGGCATGACAAATGTCCCTCTTCTGGTGGGCGCTGACCTACATGACATGCACAAGGAAAGGGGAACAGTCATTACCTACTGCACCGTCGTTGTAATTGGCCCCCTCCCAACTCTATCCCTGTGGCCCATTCATCCCCATGCATGACTGTTCTATGTACTCTGCCCCCTTCCCTCATCCACCCAGCCCTCTCCACCCAGGCCTAGCCCATACAACGTGCTCCCTGTGTACTAACCTGTTGGTCTGGAGGACCGTAGAGTAGCGTGTACTGGAGTCCACAAGTTTCTCCAACTCCTGTGCAGTGAAGGCAGGGGCCCTTTCCCCAGACGCAGCAGCCATCGTCGCTTCCATACCGAGGTCACAGCAACACTAGCAGTGTAGGTCCTCTCCTGTCAAAGGTCAGGTATCTAGTGATTGAACAGATAGAAAATGGTGGTGACGTCTGCGGCGGTGACGTCCACGGCAGTGCGCATCATCACTGCCAGCGCACCTGTTCATTGGCTCCTGGGACCCATAGGGTCCAATGTTAACCAATGCAGCATTGCGCCGCGCTCTACGACCGCCTACCGCGACGGTGTGCAACACCAGCGCAGTTACACCACAATTCCATTGACCCATTTTAGAGGTCAGGCAGCCGCCATTTCAGGGTCCCACATGGCTTAATTTACTACTGCGTCACACATACCGAGGCCTACACTCAAAACCTTTCCCGGATGGGTTAATTGTCTGGTGTAGTCTTGTGTATGACTGTGGGTACATACCTGGAGGAATGCTGACAGTTTTTTCGCTGTTGTCCTTCTCAGGCACCGTCAGTTGGGACATATTGGAAGATGGCGGAATCCGCCGGTGTACCGACCGCTGGTGGACCTGTTGACAATGGAATAGCGACATGTCATTGTGACCTACCGGTTTGACCGTGCCACAATCCGGGAACTATGTACCCAGTTGGAGTCTGACCTGATGTCACCAATCCGCCATCCGACTGGAATACCCCCTGACGTGCAGGTGCTGTCAGTGCTACATTTCTTAGTAAGTGGATCTTTTCAGACAACAGTGGCCATGGCATCAGGGATGTCCCAGCCTATGTTTTCCAACGCCTTGTCCAGAGTGTTGGCTGCCCTGCTGAAACACGTAAGGAGAGGTGGCGGATTTGCCTACAGTGAAAGGTGACTTCTATGCCCTTGGACATATCCCCAACGTCATAGGTGCCATTGATGGGACCCATGTAGCTCTGGTCCCCCCCGCAGGAATGAACAGGTGTACAGGAACCGGAAGAGTTATCATTCGATGAATGTCCAGATGGTCTGTTTGGCAGACCAGTACATCTTGCAGGTAAATGCAATGTTCCCTGGCTCAGTGCATGACGCCTACATCCTGCGGAATAGCAGCATCCCTGATATGATGGGTGAACTCCAGAGGCACCGTGTACGGCTATTGGGGGACTCTGGTTACCCCAACCTGTCCTGGCTACTGACCCCAGTGACGAATCCCAGGACCAGGGCAGAGGAATGCTACAATGAGGCCCATGGGCAGACTAGGAGGGTAATTGAGCGGACCTTCGGCCTCCTGAAGGCAAGGTTCAGGTGCCTCCATATGACAGTTGGGTCCCTATTCTACTCACCAAAGAAGGTGTGCGACATCATCATCGCCTGCTCCATGCTCCATTACTTGGCATTGCGACGCCAGGTGCCTTTTCTGCAGGAGAATGATCCAGATGACGGTGTTGTTGCAGCGGGGGAGCCTGGGAAACCTGTTGACAGTGATGAGGATGAAGCTGATGAAGATGAAAACGACAACAGGGAGTCAGTCATACAGCAATATTTTCAATGAGACACAGTTGAGTACAATTTCATGTTTCACATTATATTACATCTCACACGTCTACCTCTATCCTGTACCTATATTTCACTCCCTATTTGTTAACTGAGTTGTCCCCTTCCATTTCAGTTTCACTAATGTGTTGACCTACGTGTCAACAGCTTGCACCCTTGAAAGGCTTGTGATGTGTGACATAGGTATGTTGACCTTCCAATGGCTAACCTTTTTTAACACTGTAATTGACAATACAAAGTTCACAATCATTGACTGAATCCAATATTATTGAGGTTTCAAGGGTGTTTATTGAAGTACATAAAAATGTAGGGGGGTTGTGAAATGGGGAGAGGTCATGGTGGAATAATGTCCATGGCAGAGTCCAGTCTATTAGTCTCACAGGTACATTGCACATCTGGCCATTGGAAGTGGAGCTGGGGCAGTTCCAATCTGGACAGGGTAACAAAGTGGGACAGTGGGGGGACAATCAAGGTAGTCTTATTTCCTGGTGGGGGTCTTGCCATCTTGCTGTGTCCAGTTCCTGGATCTCAGGGCCCGGTTGCGTGGTGGTTGTCCGTCTGCAGGGGGTGGGGTGCTGGTGTGGTGGTCCTGTGACCAGGCCTCCTGTCCACTAGCGCCGGCGGAGGTGGTGGGCAGTTCGTCGTCCTGGCTAGTGTCAGGGGCCCCTTGGAGTGCCACGGTGTCCCTCAAAGTCTTTTGAATGTCCGTCAGCACCCCTACGATGGTGGACAGGGCGGAGCTGATGGTCCTGAGCTCCTCCCTGAACCCCAAATACTGCTCCTCCTGCAGGCGCAGGGTCTCCTGTAACTTGTCCAGGACCGTTGCTATCGTCTCCTGGGAGTGGTGGTATGCTCCCATGATGGAGGATAGGGCCTCGTGGAGAGTGGGTTCCCTTGGCCTGTCCTCCCTCTGTCGCACATCAACCCTCCCAGTTCCCCTGTGTTCCTGTGCCTCCGTCCCCTGGACCGTGTGCCCACTACCACTGCCCCCAGGTCCCTGTTGTTGTTGGGGTGGTGGGTTAGCCTGGGTGCCCTGTAGTGGTGGACACACCGCTGATTGACCTGTCCTGGGTAGGGAGGTATGGGTCCGCTGGGTGGGTGCTGTGCTGGTATTCCCAGAGGGTGGCAGTTCGGTGTTGGGCTGTGGCTGGGCAAGGGGAACCGACTGTCCTGAGGCCCACGATGGTCCGGGCTGGTCATCAAGATCCAGTAGGGCAGAGCTGCTGCCTTCACTGTGGGCCTCTTCTGGGGGTGGAGTGGTGTTGTCTGGACCCTCCGGTGTGGTGACGGTCCTTCGGGTTCCTGCAGGGGTATGAGAACATGATTATTGCATGTGTGTGTTTCATGGTGTGCTATGGATGGGTGTGCGTGAACCCCAGTGCAGGCATTCCTGTGTGGGGGCTTGTGTGGTGATGGTTGGGGGGTGTTGTGGGTCTGTGCAGTGGGAATGCTTTAGTGATGGGTGTCCATGCTTAGTTGTGTCATACAGGTCTTGGGGTTGGGATGGGTGGTTGGTGTTATGGGTAGATTAGTGAGGAGTTAGGGTGATAGGGGAGGGTGTGAGGGTTGGGGTGTGTGATAGCATGCAGGTAGGGTGGGGGATATGATAGTGAAGATTAGACTTACCAGTGTCCGTTCCTCCGACAACTCCTCCGAGGCTCTCAGGATGCAAGATGGACAAGACTTGCTCCTCCCATGTTGTTAGTTGTGGGGGAGGAGGTGGGGGTCTGCCGCCAGTCCGCTGTACCGTGATGTGGTGCCTGGATACCGTTGAACGCACCTTCCCCCGTAGGCCGTTCCACCTCTTCCTGATGTCCTCCCTATTTCTTGGGTGCTGTCCCACAGCGTTGACCCTGTCGACTATTCTTTGCCATAGCTCCATCTTCCTGGCTATGGATGTGTACTGTACCTGTGCGCCAAATAGCTGTGGCTCTACCCTGATGATTTCCTCCACCATGACCCTGAGCTCCTCCTCGGAGAAGCGGGGGTGTCTTTGGCGTGACATGGGGTGGTGTGTGTGATGTGTGGGGTGGTGTATATGTTGATGAGTGTGGTGGGTGTAGTGGTATGTGGTGTTTTGTGCGTGGATGTTGTGTGGGTGATGGTGTAGTGTGCCTCTGTGTGATGATGTTATCTAGTCTGTGCTGTCTCTCTCTGGCCTTTGTCTCTAATTTGTGGTCATAGGGGTTTGTGGGTGATGTGAGTGTGTGTTTTATATTGTATTGGGTGTGTGGGAGTGGTGTTTGTATGTGTATCAGGTGTGTGTATTTTGAATTGTCCAATGTGGTGGTGTTTTGGAGATGTGTGTGTATTTTGAGCGCGTCAGTGTGTACCGCCAATGGAATACCGCGGTTGAAAGACCGCCGCATGGATTCGTGGGTCGTAATAGCATGGGCGTGTTTCTGGTGGCATGGAGGTGGAGGATTTGTTTCCGCATATTTATCGCTGACCTTTGGTGTGGCAGACTTGTGTGGGTGTCAGAATTTCGGCGGATTCTGTGATGTGTCTCATAATAGCTGTGGCGGTCTCCCGCCGCCGCCGCGGTGTACTGGCGGTCTTCGGCACGGCGGTAAGCGCCTTTTACCGCCAATGTTGGAATGACCCCCATAGTGATGACAATTATATTTGAATGCTTGACATTTCAACTAGACGTCAGAGAAGTAACCCAAGGAAACAAATGTCATTTTATGGAGCTGGGTGAAAAGGTAGCCCACCTCAAAAATAGATAGATATATTGTACGATTAATTATGATCATTACAAAATTTCATTCATAAACAATAAAATCAAAAGTTGAACACACAGTATAGGAATTTTTGTGAATTATAAAGAGTGGTGTCAATCTCTTCTTAAGAGAACATGTGTTCAGAGATTCAATTGTTTGGATTTTATTATGTTTTGCCCCCATGCTCCTTTGCTAATGTCCCTGGGTGGTTTGCATGTTATTTGGTGTCATCAAAGTCAGACTGGCTGTACCAGGCATCGGGCATTTCCTCTGGAGGCTAGTAAGGTGAGTGGAGAGCTGGGGGCCAGTTTAGTTATAGGAGAACCGGCTTTGCTACTGGGGAGCCACCTTACAGTAGTGCTGCAATATCAACTCACAGTAACAAATTCAGCAGGCCAGCATTATTGACTTCCTGTGTTTGATATATGTTATGGTTTTAAAAGCATCTGCTGGAGAGTTTGTTGTATATTCAGCTGTTTTCAAGCAACAATAAAAGTGTCACGAGACCTCTGGTGACTAATGTTGCTGCTGAAAGAGTTCACAGTTTTGTCTAGTGGCAATTTTGACACATCTAAAGTAGAGTAGAGGGTTAATATACCTGCTGTGAAGAACGTGTACCACTTAAATCACAGAACTATATTATATGTGCATAGCTAAGTGTTGTAATGGTTTGTACTGAGGGAATGTGGAATTTAGAGTGTTGGTGGGTGCGGTGTTCCTTTTCGAGGCAGTTGCTCAACTGGCTGGTGAAGGGAAGCCGCACGCAGCCGTACCTCCTTTAATAAACCGCTTCTCTTATATTTATTTATGCTGTGTGGGTTGTTCAGTAGTCACAGCATAAATTTGGCAATGAGTCACCAGCCTCTGGGTACAGCTCATGCCATCGATCTACGCGTGCTAGGTCCGGCATTGAATCGGCGCCTTATTCCATTGTGTTACGGACTGTGGTTGTGAGCGCATTCATTCCCCTCGGCAAGTTTTTTTTTGCCGACTTTAACTATTGGGGCTCGTTAGACGTGTTTTAGGAGTTTCCTCTATGGAGCATCTCGAGCGCTTTCTTTGTACTTGTTGCCATGGCTACGCTACCATGCCACGCGATGCGCGCTCTATCACGCGGTAACAAAAGTTAATTACACGCGCTGTGGAGCTGTTCTTTGCGCATAATTGAATTTGAAAGTGTGTGGATTGAGGAAACTCTCACCTGGTTAAGTAGCTGTCCTCTCGTCCCGAGCACTGTGTGAGCAACAAATCTGAGGAGGAAGTAGGATTCCGGGAGCATCAACTCTGAAAAAGGACTACACTTTCTGGAGCAGCAAAACTGAAGAAGAACTACGTTTTCTATGTACTTCGTATCACAGCAATATAGAAAGAGGACTGTTATGGATAACCCTCTTTAAAACAATTGCTTTGGGGAAAAACACATCTGTATGAAGATTTACATCTACATATAAGAATTGCTGTGTTTTTTTTGTTTGTTTCTTTTCTTTGTCTTGCAAATTGTTTCCCATACACTGGCTTAAGAATGAACAATTCAGCTGTTATTACGCCACCAATGTTCTTACAAAATGTGGGCTCACCTGGCATTGAATGGGAAGAGTGGATTGATATGTTCGAGAATTATTTGGAAGCATTAGATGACCAAGAATTTAGACCTACGAGAAAGAAAGCCATTCCAATGAGTGTATTTGGTAAAGAGGGCCAACATGTTTAAGTACTTACCTGAATTTCTTAATGAGGATGGGACACACATCGAAGATGTGGTCATTGAGGCTAAACTCAGACAAAAAAAAAAGGTTTTCAAAGGAAACTAGTGTTGTTATGTGTAGGTATAAATTTTATACACAACATCCGAAAACAGATGAGTCCATTGATGATTTTGTTTCACAGTTGAGACAACTGTCAACTAAATGTCAGTTTGGAAGCATGACTGATGAGATGAAAAGAGATCAACTTATAGTCCAGTGCAAAAGCAAGAAAATACAGGAACGTTTATGGGCAACGAAGAATCCTTCCTTTGGAGATGCAATTGAAATTGCTAAAGTAGTAGAGCAATCTGAGTATTATATGAAAGAAATGGCGAAGAAAGACGTGTGTAACAGTGATGTCACCGTTATGAAACAAGAGAAAAAATCACTTGAGGAAAGTTAGCCTAGTAGTCGTGACAAATTAGAGAGCGCAACCACAAGTCTAACTCTAAGATGTGTTTCGGGTGTGGTAGCACTGCGCGCAGTGCTGACTTCTAGGGTTGGGTGGCTTGGGGAAAGGAGTGCAGGAAGTGTGGAAGGAAAGGCCATTTTGCTAAAGTATGTAGAGCTTCTTCAAGCAAAGTAGGAATGGTGCAAGATCAGTTAAATCTGGATACTCATGAAGAATCTGAGGAAGACAGGATTTTGTGCATACAAAACACTGTTGTGGGGAGATGTTTTCCACCCAAAGCAAAGTTCTTGATTAAGGGTAGAATGGTCCAACTTATGGTGGATTCAGGATCTTTGTATACCACCGTACCTAAAAGTATGGTGGATCGTGAATGGCCAGGTTTTACCTTACTGCCTAAGGACATAAATCCGGGTGGTTACCAAGGAGAGCAAATTGACATTATTGGTTATATGCTGGTGAAAATAATGTTTCAAGACAGATCAGTGGAAGGCAGAGTGTATGTAGCTGAGTCTGGGCCACCCATTTTGGGGTGGCAACACGAGTATGACCTTCACATTGTGAACAACCCGAGAACCCCGTCTCAAGTTATGGTGGTGGAGGATATCTCCATTGATGATATTATCGAAGGGGCGAGTGAAGTTTTTTTGGAAAACATTGGAACATTGAAAAGTTATGTGCACAAAATTGTATTAAAAGAGAATGCAGTCCCAGTGCAACATGCATTACGGAAAATCCCCATAAAAGTTAGAGGGGGGGGTAAAGCAACTGATTGATTATATGATTTCCAAAGGCATCATTGAGCCCGTAGAAAGCTCTGGTGGTCATTACAAAGAAAACAGATGGAAGTCTGAGATTTTGTGTAGACTTACGCAGTGTCAACCTCAACATCGTAGTGGGCACCTTTCCTCTACCGTATATCAATAAAATGTTGTTATTGCTGAAGGGGGGGGTTCTGCAAACTTGACCTCAAGAGTGCATATCATCAAATTAAGTTGCATCAGGATTCTAAAAAACTTACAGCCTTTATGACATCGGAGGGGACTTTCCAATTTGACAGGATGCCTTTTGGCTTGTCTTCGGCTGCAAGTGTATTCCAGAGGAGGGTGTCAGTTGTTTTTAAAGGAGTGGAAAATGGTATATTCTTTCAAGATGATATTCTTGTTTTTGGAGAAACGATACGTAGCCATAATGTTGCATTGAAATGTGTGTTTGATAAACTTAAATCTGCAGGACTAACCATCAAGAAAGAGAAGTGTAAAGTTTTGGTGGAAGAGGCTGAATATTTGGGACATACTCTCTCAAAGGAGGGTGTGAAACAAAAGAAAGATTTATTAAGATCCATCAGAGATGCTCCTCCACCAAACAACAAAGATCAGTTGAGGTCATTTATGGGCCTTATAGAGTACTATTCAAAATTCATTCAGAATTTTGTGGATCAAACTGATGATTTGAGGAAATTACTTAAGAAAAACATGAGTTTCCTTTGGGGTGTTGAACAAGATAGGTGTTTCAATTCTATCAAAGAAGAATTGTACAATGCTGGTGTCCTGGTACCATTTGATGTGAATCGTAGGTCTATCGTCACAGTAGATGCGACTGCTGTGGGTTTAGGTGCAGTACTATCGCAGCATCACGCTGGTGGAGAAAAGACAGTAGCGTTTGCTTCCAGAACGCTATCTCCCAGTGAAAGGAATTACTCTGTCAATGAGAGAGAGGCCTTGGCAGCTGCTTGGGCGTTAGAGTGCTTTTGCACCTTTATTTGGGGAACAACAATTGTACTACGCACAGATCATAAACCATTAGTTAAGGTGTTAGCACCTGGTGGTGCGGGAAAAGGTTCAGCTAAGTTAGCTAGATTGGCCTCAAGGTTGCAAAAATACATGTATGTGGTGGAACACATTTCTTGTTTGGCGTAACATGCAAGCTGATTGTTTGTCTCGGTTGCCGGTTCAGGATTGGAGTGAAATGGATTTGGAGAGTGATGGAGTAGATATTGTTGTCGCGAGTGTTGAGGATGTTTTTGAGAGTATGCGAAGGGCCATTTCTAAGGATAAGTGGTTGACGAGTTTGAAGAATGATGTTGTTTTGGGTGAGGTGGTTGGTTAGTGAAGTGCGGTGCCAAAAGGGAGAGTTGTGTAAGCACTTCTACGCGGCCGTATTTGAAGGTTTTGGATGAGCTAACTTTGTGTGAAAATTAGGTATTATTGAGCGGTGAAAAATGTATTCCTCCGTGGTGTTTGTGTTTTGACTTTTTCAGGTTAACGCATGAGGGACATTTGGGTCAGACATTAACTAAAAAAAGGTTGAGAGAAAATGTTTGGTGGCCAAGCATGGATAGTGACATGAAGCGTGGGTGGAGAAGTGCAGTATGTGCAAGGACAGTGAGAAAAGGTTGAAGGTTGTCAGTCAATCCTGGTGGTGTTATTGAGAATCCTGGTATGGTGTGGCATAGTGTGTGTGTGGATTTTATAGGACCATTAGCACAAGTTGGTGGTCCGTTGAGGTTTGCAATGGTATTAGTGGATGTTCATTCCAAGTGGTTGGTGGTGAAATTTATGAAAGAGATTACCACAAGATCTACTATCAAAGTTTTGGAAACAATTTTTAGGGAAGACGGATATCCTTACAAGAGTATCACAAATAATGGTACCCAGTTGGTTTCAACAGAAATGAAAGATTACTTGTTGATGGCAGGAATCAAGCACTCTCGCACACGTTTGTATAATCCCCGAGCCAATGGCAGTGTAGAGAGGGCTAATCGTTTGGTGAAGGGTGCGATTCAAATGGCTTTGGTTAGCGGCAACAGCGTTGAATCAGTGGTATTGGACATGGTTTGGGCATATAGCACCACAAGGAACAGTGTGACGGGTGAAGTCCCTTTTGAGTTGATGAGAGGAAGAAGGGCTGGGACAAGAGTGTTTCTGGCATGGATGAGAACTATGTTGGATATTTGTCTACTTGGTGGAAAGGATGGTGTTAAGAATTGGGACGTGGAAAGGAAGTATAACGAAAGCAACAATGGTTGGTCTGTTGTGAGTAGTCCTAACAGGATCCGTAAAGGTAATTGGGTAAAAATTAAAGTCAAAGTAGGCATGTGGAAGAAGTTTCGTGGCCCGTTCAAAGTGAGAGAGGTGCATTGTTTCTTTGTAATTTTGGAGAATGGTGAAAGGTGGAATTTGAGGAAAGTGGCTAAGTATGGTCATGCAAATTCTGAACAGGTGGGAGAGAAAGAATGTTTTGCAAATGTTCAGAGCAGTAGTGTGGAGAATGGCTGTAGTAGTTATATGTTGATGGATGATGATTCCTTGATTCATAATAATGTGGATGGTAGTGTTGATGAAGGGGGTGCCTGTCGTGTAAGAGAGAGAGAAGATGAAAACCATACACTATTATGAAGAACTCAAAGGAATCACAGAACTCCTGCTTATTTAAAGGACCATTTAAGATGATATTTCTCCATATATTGGGGGTCATTACAAGCTTGGCGGGCGGCAAGCGGTATCCACCATGCGGCCGCCAATGTGGCCGCACTCCCGCGGACCCCATTACAACATCCCCGCTGGGCCGGCGGGCGCAAACCTAGTTTACGCCCGCCGGCCCAGCGGGGATGCGGCCGCAACATAGGAGCCTGCTCCTAATGGAGCCGGCGGTGTTGCGGCCGTGCGACGGGTGCAGTAGCACCCGTCGTGCTTTTCACTGTCTGCTATGCATACAGTGAAAAGCTGCACAGGGCCCTGTAAGGGGGCCCCTGCACTGCCCATGCCATTGGCATGGGCAGTGCAGGGGCCCTCAGTGTCCCCAGGACTCCCCTTACCGCCAGCCTCTTCCTGGTGGTGCAAACCGCCAGAAACAGGCTGGCGGTAGGGGAGTCATAATCCCCAGGGCAGCGCTGCCTTGGCGGATTATCACCGCCGGGGCTAAAACGGCGGGAAACCGCCGGCCCCGGCAGTGCGACCGCAGCACTACCACCGCAGTCGTAATACGGGTCTCCATACTGCCAGCCTGTTGGCAGTACGGACGCCACATTACCCCTGGCGGTGACCCCCATTGTGTTTTAGTCTTTATTAATGCTAAGTTCCCAATGTTCATCTCACAATATTTAGTTTTAATTTTTATTGGTTTATTTTCTTTCTTTTGGGGTGGTGTTTTATTTTTTTCTGTTTAAAGGGGAAAGATATGTTTTAATGGTTTGTACTGAGGAATGTGGAATTTAGAGTGTCAGTGGTCGCGGTGTTCCTTTTCGAGGCAGTTGCTTGACTGGCTGGTGAAGGGAAGCCGCACGCAGCCATACCTCCTTTAATAAACCGTTTCTCTTACATTTATTTATGCTGTGTGCGTCGTTCAGGAATCACAGCACTAAGTTGGTTACTGCCATTGTCACAAAGATCCTTTTGTTACTGTGCAGTTCATAAGTTACAATTGTGATCTAGCAGAGTGAGCTACAAACTTCGATCAAAGAGCTGCATGCAAACTGCATGGTACAGGCAAGAAAGTTATGTTTTTTTCCCAGTCCTTCATTATTTTAATGTTGCTAAAAAAGGGTTTGATTGGGTAGAAATCAATTCCTACGAGTAAAGCAAATCCTAAGCACTGTGTTAGGTACAGAATCCAGAGTTTGTGCTTCTCCAGACCAGACATTCTTAAAAATGCCATCAGTATGGATGACATTGGAATGCTACACTTCATTGCCCCCTTTGTCTTATTTAACATTCTTACACACTGATTTACACACATACTATTCATTGTTTCTATGAGTGTGTGATATACAGTGCTCCCACACCCTACATTGGTATGAAAGACATTATAAACCAACTGAAATACATGAGAGAGAGGGTGTTAGATCTAGAATCCTTGGTATGGTTTCCCCTAACTTTATGCCTCTGTTTCCTGTATTTTTTACTGTGTGCTGGACTTCGTTTTTGCTGGTTTTGGTACTCTGGGCACTTTCCCACTGCTAACCAGTGCTGAGGTCCAAGTGCTCTCTGTGTCTCTAGGCACCCAGAAGGTAGGATTTAGGTAACCCCATGGGCAGGGTGCAGTGTGTAGGACATGTACCGGTGTATATTACATGTCCTGATAGTGAAATACTGCCTCATTCAGTTTTCACTATTGCAAGGCCTATCTCTATCAAAGGTTAACATGGGGACTGCCTTTACATAGGTTTAAGTGCAGTTCCCCATTGGGAGCAGATAGAGAAATGAAGTTTGTGGTCTCTGAACTCACAATTTAAAAACACATCTTTTGCCAAAGTTGTTTTTTAGATTGTCAGTTTGAAAATGCCACTTTTAAAAAGTGGGCATTTTCTTGCTTAACCATTCTGTGCCTCTGCCTGCTTGTGGAATCCACGTCTGGGTTAGACTGACAGTTAAGCTGGCTATAAATTCACTCTAGACAGTGACACAAAGCAACTTGGTGAGTGTCCTGCATATCCTGATGAGTCTCCAGGACTAGAGTTGGGAGGGAGGAGCTGACACTTGCACCTGGAAGGGCTGTGCCTGTCCTCACACAACACAGTCTCCAACCCCCTGGTGTTTGTCTAGGCCAGGCCTGGGCAAGACAGGATCTTGTAAACAACAGAGACTTTCCTTTGAAGTTTGCCTACTTCAAAGGCAGAGATGGGTATAAGTAGTGGACCCAAAACCCCAGACTGATAGAACACTTCTGGATCAAGAGGAATCTCTGCCAAGGAGAAAAGCTGAAGAGCTGGAGAAGGAGTACTGCCCCTTTGCTGTGAGTGCTTTAGTGGGTTGGCCTGCAGTTGCTGCTTCTGCATTTCAGAGGAGAAAGACTGGCTTTTGCTGTGCATCCTGCTTGCAAAGTTTCTCCATGGGCTTGGACTGAGATTGCCTCCTGTTAAGAAGTCTCACGGACAGCAAAGACTTCACCTACCAGCCTCTGGGTTCACTTGCTGTGGACCCTAACTCGACAGGTGGTGCCTATTCCAGTTTCTGGGCCCTTTGGAGTGAAAGCTGGTTGAAAACCAAGAAAAACCAAATGCATTGATGCCGGATGATGCCCGGACTGACGTCGCTGCCTGACCCTGTGACGCTACCTGCAACTGAAGCTGTGGTCCCCACTGGAGTGCGATGACCCTGACTGACATCGCAGGCAGGACCCTGCTGTAGCCCCCTGACATCCAATGACTTTGTGAATCCTGGGTGCTGTGTCCCCGAGGTCCATGATACCAGACTCCGCCTTGTTGCCTGCAGCCCCGTGGCATGACCGCAACCCTGTGAGGTCGCCCAACTGCATCTTGACCCACCAGACTTTGACCTCACCAGAGCGTAAGGAACTGAAGCAATGCAACCGAAGCGAAGCAACAACGCTACCTTATCCACACTGTTCCACGGCAAAGACCTGACGCCTCGCACCAACACCTCTGCTCCACTGCTCCGAAGCACCAGTACTGACGCTGCACCGGATCCAGCAACACCTCACTTCCCTGACTCTGTGCACTGGCTTGTTTCCTCACTTCCAGAAGGTGCTGTTCCTGGGGGTAAATGCAACTCTGTGAACAGCACCATTGGCATTGGGTTGTAGGGAATGACTCCGTCATGAGGCCATGATAATACCAAATTGAATCATCTGTGGTTTCTAAGCGCTATATTGAAGTTTAATCTTTGAAAATTTGTAACTTTGTTTGTGCATGTTTTGTTGTTTTGTTCTTGTTATACTCTGATAAATATTGACTATTTTTCTAAACTGGTGTTGAGTGCTTTTATGGTGTTTTCACTGTGTTACTGTGTGTGTTGGTACAAACACTTTACACATTGCCTCTAAGATAAGCCAGACTGCTTGTGCCAAGCTACCAAGGGGGTGAGCAGGGGTTATCTGAGCTGTGTATCTCCCTTATCATGACTAGAGTGAGGGTCCCTGCTTGGACGTAGAGGAAACTGACTGCCGGCCAGAGACCCCATTTCTAACAGAAGGGCTATGGAGAGATGAGGGGCTCTGTTGGAGGGTAATGATGAAGTAATCATTGAACTTCCCAACAAAGATTGTTGTATTCTATGCACACTAAGGTCATCATTTACTATGCTTTAAAACAAATACACTGAATATATAATGAAAAATGTTTTGTTGAATGTACCAGCTTTATACAGTTGTATATGTTTTTCCCAAATAATTGGTGTGAGAACGCCACTAAACAGTCTTTGGAGTGGTCAGGGTTGCTTGCTGACTCGCTATGCTGGCTCACTATGCAATGTACAGAGGCTGGTCTGGCAAAATTTGCCAGGGCTGCTTTGGGTTCTCAGTACAGTCCTGGGTGACACAAAACATTTTCCCATTGCACATTGATGGACTCTTATTCAGACTCAGAGTTGGTTCAGTTCCTTGAGGGTCAATTTCATATATATTTCAGGAAGCAGGCTGTCAATTAGCTCAATTTCCCCTTTAAACAGCATTCTCCCGCTTCGTTACAATTGAATATTTAATCTGCGTTCTTCGTGGTCGCGGTTTTTTACAGATACATAAAATGGGACCTGATGATTCCTGTGCTGTCCTATGCAATCTGACAGCTAGTTCGAGGGATCATATACAGTTGCTGCTAATTTCACATGTGCTTTCTTGCTGAGTTCTTATTTACCTAGTTATACTGATAAAATCCATGGTTGCTTTGGTAAAATATGCAACAGTTGTTTATTCAGAATATTTGTTTTTAATAGCTTTTCTACTACCAAATTCCGAAGAGACGTTTTGAGATAATTTTATCACTGAGAATTCGTCTTTTTAATAGTCTGCAACATGGGATATTTCAAAGAGTCGGACAGCCCAGCTTTAGATTTACACAGTATGACATAAATCTGGTGCTATGTATCAGATCTTCCCTTTGTAGAATGAAATCTAGGCGAATTTGGGCTAATGCTATGGAGTCCGGGAGGTGGAAAAGGCAGATTCAGCAGCTACAACGTGCGTTGTCCAGCCAAATGCTGAGTTTATTTCTTTGTGCTATTATACAGTATGCTAGTGTAGGTATTAGTTTGCTTCTGATTACTTTGCCTAAGCCTATTTTATCTGGATCTGCCATATTTTTAACCACCTTCGAAAACCTAAGCCTGGACCAAATTCATTAAGGTGTTCAATGGTTATCGTACACATACTCTTCCGTCAATCCAGACACATAGATACTTGTAGGAAGTGACCTTTTCCATTTTGACTTTTGCTAGATACCAACGTGCCTTTTTACTTAATTTACAACCCAGTACAGCGATTGTTGATTTGTGCTATTGATTTTGATGTTACAAAATGATACAAACGCACCCAATGACCTCTGTATACTTATTGGCATCTGGTCCAAAATTACAGTGTCATCAGTGTTTTGTAGTGCTTGCATCTTGATTCGTGCAAACCTTGAGGGAAAGGCTTTTGCTGTCTCAAATATCTTGTTCATTTCTGCTAGATATCAAGATGAGCGCTGCAAGGATGACTCCTTGTTTTAAGCCTTGTGAGTGTATATATTTTTCCTAAAGTAATTCATTTTTAGTTTTTTTTATTTTGAACGAAATGTCTGCGTAGAGGCAGATTACTGCTGTAAGAAGGATGTGTGGGATGAAACATTTTGACAATTTGGCCCGTAATCTGCCTTACCAATGATGTTGAATGCTGTGGCAAAATGTATAATTGAGGCAAAGAGGAACTATCCCGTCCTCTGTGTTGTTGTTCTACCAATGATGCTAGACAAAGTAATTGTCATCAATACTCTTCCCTCTCCAAATTCTGGTCTGAAACACTGGGATCAGATGATTCTCCTTGGCTTATTGCTCCAGTTCTTGATTTAGTAGTTTGGTGAAGTACATCCCGTCAACATTGAAGTGTAGGAGTGGTTGTGGTGCTAAAGAGAGGTGGGGCGGTGCACATGCTGGTGGCGGGGTGCCGGGGGCCTTGGAATTAGTTAAAAAAAAACGTACCTGAGTTGTTACTGCCGTCGTCACCACTGCCCTGCTCCTCTCCTGCACAGACAGGCTGCAGGCACAGGCTCCCAGCCTGTCCTTAACCCAATCCTGATGCTGCTCAGAGCAGTATTAGGATTGTCTGGGAGCACCCTGGCTACGTGCTCGGAGGCAGACTGGGAGCTTATGCCTGCTCTATCCAGCCCGGCAACACAGTGCTGGGCTGGAGAAAGCCTGCTGCGCATTTGTGTTTGGCCGGCCTGAGACAGCCGGCCAAATATACATGCGCTGTGAGGGGGACTTGCTCGTCACAGTCTCTGGCCCGCCCCTTTTACCAAAAAACAATAATAAACATAGTTTATCATCGTTTTTTGGTAAAAGGTTTGCAGCTGCTGCTGGGATGGGGGCGATGCTCCTCCGCCCTAGCGGAGGAGCCGCACCTGCTGAAGAGTGCTGCAGTTAGGCAGAAATTCACTGTGAGAGGAAGAATCCTCTTGGTTAACTAGAAGGGGGCCATATTAGTTATTTGGTATAACCGTAGTGGGCAGGCAGTTTTTAGAAAGTGTCAAGAGTAACCCTGCCCAGTTTGACAGGGTATGCTTAAATGTGAATACTTTTCAAGCCAAGTGCCCTGGTTGTGCGAGTGCTTTTGATGGTATTTTCTGGTCTTTGCAACATTATTGTTCTCTCAGCAGTTTTTTCTAGGCTGTCGCCATGCTGCAGGCATAAGGCATTTCTGCCTGAGTTTGTTGGTTTATTATCCACAAATCATTTTTTAATGTATCTAACCCACTTAGCTGGTGGGACATTTATTGATTTTGATTGTTTTTTTGACAGCTGGTTTACCAAGAACCAAAACTTCATTGAGATTTATGACTTTACCCCTTTACCACTTTACCATTGTTTTTTTCTGTTGGTTTCTTTTTTCCCCAAAGTGGGTTTCTATATCCTTTCATTCTTTCGTTTGTATCCTCTTTTATTGGTTTGTCGATAAAATTGTGGGTCTGCGATCTGTGGGACCTGTTCAATTAGGCTTTAAGCTCCCCAATTCTCCTCTACAGATCATAAGGGCTTGCAAAACTCTCCATATGTTGTTGACAAAAGCTGAACAGATCCATGCGTGGTGCACAGCCCCATGTTTCCATTGGTGGGGTGACCAACCAGGTATTATTTCATTTCAGTGGTACACAATTCCAAGTTTTGGGATTGCCATCAGACCCGTTTCATTGGTTCTATGTCTGCCTGGATGCCCAGAAGTTTATGTTGATCCAGGGAACTTCTACTCAGCTGTTAAACACTCCGGAGCATGGCACAAACTCATTCTGCATTAGGAAGGACATTAAATTTTCTCATTTGTTGGAAGTGAACAATGGATAGCTACATATAGTACAGAGTTGCCAGTCTTTGATGGGATGTATGTGTGTAAACTGGCAGCTGATCCATTGGTAATCTGCCATTGAGCATGTGCAGGTTCATATTTTTTATGGCACTGGCCAGGGTTTGCATTGTTGACCCTTTTCTGAAATTTCGTCATCTTTGGGAGAATTTTTCAATCTGAATCATCAAATTATAGCCACACTGATCCTTCATCCCTTTGGGTGAGATTTGCATCAAAGTTCTCGGTGCTCAACTGTGGCGCACCAATGTAGGTGGAGGTTAGGCTATGCCATTAGGTGCGAGGGTGAACATGATTTCTTTTCTCTTAAGTGGGTTTGGATTTCTATCTACATATCTCCAAATATAAGTAGAGGGGCATTTCACTGTTTATCTGCTATCTCATACAGTTTGATGAAAAATAAATCCCTGCTACCTGATGCAATCATGGAAGCCTCTACCCCTTTACCACTTTACCATTGTTTTTTTCTGTTGGTTTCTTTTTTCCCCAAAGTGGGTTTCTATGTCCTTTTCTTCTTTCTTTTATGTCCTCTTTTATTGGTTTGTCGATCTAATTGTGGGTCTACGATCTGTGGGACCTGTTCAATTAGGCTTTAAGCTCCCCAATTCTCCTCTACAGATCATAAGGGCTTGCAAAACTCTCCATATGTTGTAGACAACAGCTGAACAGATCCATGCGTGGTGCATAGCCCCATGTTTCCATTGGTGGGGTGATCAACCAGGTATTCTTTCATTAGAGTGGTACACAATTCCAAGTTTTGGGTTGCCATCTGACCTGTTTCATTGGTTCTATGTCTGCCTTGATGCCCAGAAGTTTATGTTGATCCAGGGAAATTCTACTCAGCTGTTAAACACTCCGGAGCATGGCACGAACACATTCTGCATTAGGAATGACCTTAAATTTTCTCATTTGTTGGAAGTGAACAATGGATAGCTACATATAGTACAGAGTTGCCAGTCTTTGATGGGATGTATGTGTGTAAATTGGCAGCTGATCCATTGGTAATCTGCCACTGAGCATGTGCAGGTTCATATTTTTTATGGCGCTGGCCAGGGCTTTGCATTTCTGGACCCTTTTCTGAAATTTCGTCATCTTTGGGAGAATTTTTCAATCTGAATCATAAAATTATAGCCACACTGATCCTTCATCCCTTTAGGTGAGATTTGCATCAAAGTTCTCGGTGCTCAACTGTGGCGCACCAATGTAGATGGAGGTTAGGCTATGCCATTAGGTGCGAGGGTGAACATGATTTATTTTCTCTTAAGTGGGTTTGGATTTCTATCTACATATTTCCAAATCTAAGTAGAGGGGCGTTTCACTGATTATCTGCTATCGCATGCAGTTTGATGAAAAATAAATCCCTGCTACCTGATGCAATCATGGAAGCCTCTGTTGACATGTTATTGTGGATGTAAATGGACACTCCACCGGAGTGGTGTCTGCTCATAGAGATCCACCAAGGAATTAGGCCAGGGACAGGATTCACGTGGCAAGTCTTTTGTAAGAAGCCACGGCCCATCCTTAGGGGCTGTGAGGCTGTACTCTCTCACCTTTTGCCCCTCAATAGGAGTGTCTGTTAGCCTGAGTAAAGGTCAGCCTGACAAACACTCCTATTTTTCAGGTTGGGCAGCCAGGAGCTAGACATGCGCTATTTGCACAGGCTCCTGCTACATGAGCTGAACTTTGCTGGGTTCAGGAGGTCACAGCTCCCCTGGGCATGACCTCCTCAGCTCAGCAAAGGTCCTCGCAGCCCTCTCCCTTGGTGATGAAGAATAGTGTCACTCATTGACTCCGACCTGGGTGCTTCAGTTTATAGCCCTAAAGCGCCCAGGCCGAGTGTCAATCAATGACACCTCATCAAAGAGTGGGGTGGGGTCAGTAGTCTCACTGACCCCATCCCACTCTGTGAAGAGGTTGGGGCTGCTTCCTTCCCTCATTGGCTGAGCAAGGGTCAACCAATGAGGGAAGGCAGCAGTTCCAACCCTCCTGGGACCTCTGAGGCTGAGCTGCATGTAAGTGTGTTTTAAAAAAAATAATGTTTGGTATACGTGTGTATGTATGTTTGAATATTTGGTAATGAGTGTTGTGAATGGATGTGTGTGTGTGCGCACTTGTGTGTGAATGAATGAGTGTAATGGAATGTGGACGTTTGCATGTGTGTCCCGTCTGCCCTACTCTCTCCTAAAATGAGTGGCCGTCACAGCTTGCAAGCATAGAACATCATTGTGAGAAAACAGGGCTGATTGCAGAGGCCCCATAACTTTTTGCCCCCATTTTCCTCTTTTTGCTGGTGTTTTCCTGACTTTAAAGGTGCCCTGGGTACTGCTAACCAGTCTCAGGGCCTGTGCTCTGTGTAAAATGGATATGCAAATTAGGCTAATTATAATTGGCTAAGTTAACCTACCTATAAGTCCCTAGTATATGGTAGGGCATGTAGGTTTAGGGACCACAGCATAGGTGGTGCACACCTAAGTGCATTGCTGAGGTGCCCAGTGTCATTTTAAAAGCAAGCCTGCCTTGCTGGTTGCTTTTAAATTAAAGTTATATGCAAATTCGACTTTGGAATTAAAGGTACTTCCAAAGTCTTAAACTACCTTATTTTTACATATAAGTCACCCCTAAGGTGTGCCCTATATGCCCCTAGGGCTGGGTGCCATGTAACTATAAGCAGGGACTTTATAAAAATAGATTTATAAGCCCTGGTGAGGTAAAAACAGCCAAATTAGTTTTTCCCTCATTGAAGTAAATGGCCTTCATAGGCTAGAATGGGCAGACTTTATTTTAAATTTTAAAGTCTCCTTAAATGTTACATACCAAGAATTTGGTATCAAATTAATTGTTGTAATAAATCCCACAACTTCCAGTTGTTGGATTTAATATAACTTGTTCAGGTAAAAAGTTTAGACTTTACCTAAAAAGTTGCCAATTTCAGCTCTGCATTGTTTTTGCTGCTGTGCTCTGATTGGCCAGCCTGCAGCAGCTTCTGCCATTCTGCCTTGATGAGGTGTGAAGTGGCCAGGCTTCACACAAAGGAATGTGCTTGGGGGAGAGAATCTCCCCTCAGCAGATGGTGAGGCAGGAAGGGGGAGGGCGGCCAAACTGGTCTTCAAAGGCAGAGAAGGACATTTGCAGCACCCAGCAACATCCCCACATCCTGCAATCCCAGACAGCTAGGTGCCCCCTTGATTAGATTAGGAGAGGGCAGGAGAGGGGTGTGTTTAAGATTTTTAGCCACACCAGTGGGTGGGCTCAGCCAGATGTAACCTCCAAAAATCAGATTCATCCATGTTGGATTTTTAGAGACTGTTGCCTTCTGGGATGGATTTTTGCCACACTTCCCAGGAAGTGGTCATCACAGGGGGACGACCCTGTCCCTGATTGGAGAACCAGGGCCCCCTGCTTTTCACCCAGGAGCAAGGATAAAACTGGCAGACCTGCACCCACGCCTCAGATCCCCTCCAGAATTCAACAAGAAAGGAACTAAAGAAGAAGAAGGACTGCCCTGCTGGACCCCTGGCCTGCACCTGGTCCCTGCACTCAGAAGGACTGCACCAGCTGCACACTTGGGCTTCACCACAAGAAGGACTTTGCCTGGCTTCAACTGGTTCAAGGAGGGACTCCCTGTTTGCTACAGGTGAAAAATTGCTAAACCAGAGTCCCCTGCACCAACTCCTGAAGAAAGCGACCAGCTGACCACTGTCCAGTGGCCAAAAAGGAGTTTGCGCCAGGTGCATTCTGGGAGATGAAGTCCGCACCCCCCAAGGACCATCACAGAACTTCTGGACCCTTGGGGTGAGCTGTGGACCCCAAAAGAACCTTAAAAGAACATCTGGGTGAAGCCCCAGAAGTTTGTAAAAGATTTGAGAATTTTTGGAAAAAAGCTCCAGAGAGGGACCGACCCGCCGTGGAAATTCTAGCCGGCTTGCCTCAACCGCGACCCGGCCTGACTTCGTGGTTCGTCCCGGTAAAGAAAAACATCCAAAAAAGAGACTAAGTCCGAACGTAAAATGTTGACCGGGACCTCCCAGTCATCGTATCCGAGAAGGGCTCCATGGACGTCGGATCAAGATCCAGGTTTACCCCGGTCGAAGGATTTTCATCTCGAAAAAACGACTAAGTCCGAAGGTAAAAGTCTCCACCGAGGAAACCCACATCGCGTATCCGGACAAGGGCTCCAGGAGGTCGGATTCAACTGGCAGGTTCGTCCCGGTGAAGAAAAACTTCAAAATAAAGACTAAGTCAGAAGGTAACTTTTTAACCGAGGCCTCCCGCGACCTGTAGCCGAGCAGGGCTCCATCGCGGTCGGCCTGAAAGTTTGACTTTGCCCCGGTCGAGGTGCAACCAGATGACCCGATTGGCGCTTTTTGTTTCTAAGCGCTAGAAAAGTAATAATTCTTTAAAAATTCATATCTCCGGTTCCCCTGAACCGATTTTAATCGTTTTTGTGTCATTTTAAAGATAAAAATATACACTATTTTTATAAATTGGTTTTGGATTTTTAAACTGTTTCCTGTGTTTTATTTAATTACTGTTTTGTGATATTTGAATGCTTTACACTTTGTCTCCTAAGTTAAGCCTTGACGCTCGTTGCCAAGCTACCAAGGGTTGAGCTGGGATTAATTTACTGAGACCTAACTGTACCTATGTGGAGGTTAGTGGCTTTTTGCTAGGTGTAGGTACCTACCTGCCCTACCAATAACCCATTTTCCAACATACAGCCTCAAAGTGGAAATTCTGGAGCTGTTTATGACTGTGGGAGTTTGGGACTGCCGTACAATCTTTGGCATTCCTACTACCACCTCCTCGATGGTCAGACCACCCAATTACGATCTGTGCGGTCAGACCACCACAAGACCACTATCACAGCTGACACTTGAGCCACCGCGGCGGTAGGGACAGCTGTGGTCAATGGTGGCGGTCCCGTCACTGGCACCACCATTTGTATTATGAGCTGCCTTCGAGCTGCCTTTCCAATTACCTTTTCATGACAAGGACACTGCCATGAAATGATCAGCAGAAAGGCAAGGAAAAGGCCACAAAAAAGTGCCCCAAGGCAAATAACCCTATGTGGATTGTGGCACTTTCCCATGTTGGTCCCCCTACTCCTGCAATGTCGGTGAACACACTGTTTGCCATGTATGACATGGTGCATGGAAACAGTGCGCCTGACTCGCTGGAGGCACAGCAGTGTAGCAGCATTGGCTTCAGGCTCTCTCCTAGAGTCAAGCATGCCATCGCCTTCACTGCACGGTTGACACACCGCCAGCCTCGCAAGAATCTCATAATGCAGCAGTCAGGGTGCTGCAAGCTTGGTGGCATTCTCCCGACCTGCACCGATGCAGGCTGGCGGTATATCCTCCAAAGCCATAATTGTCCCCTGAGTCTGGAAGGGAGTTGAGGACATTAAACCCTCTGATGCTCCAAACGTGCACTGAGACTTGAAGGTTTAAAGGATTGTGAATTATTTTAGGTCTTCTGTTGGAGTTCACCTGGGAACCAGGCCCATTTATTATCTGTTGGAGCACATGGTGCACTTCCTTTTTCTTTCTCCATTGAAGTTCCTGGCGACTGGTATTCCCATGTCCTTGTCATACTCCTCTATTGCACCGTTCAGATTTTGCAGCATTGAAGTACCGATTCTCACCTGATTTGGGATGGCAGTGTTCACTCTTTTGGCTTTTGACAGAGATTTGTTTGTTCAAAAATATTCAGATGTTTTAATTTTACAGTATTTTCTATCATGATTGCCCACTTACCCAGTTGTTTTCAATGTCTTCTAATATACTGGCTGGGTTCCTATTGACAAAAGAATTTTTGTTTATTTGTGAAATTCTCCCTCCTGTGGAGCCGTAAATTAAATTGCTCAGGTGAAGCAGAGGTTGGCAAATTATGATGCCATTACCTCTGCTATGTGTTGTCTGCCACAATGTTTATGTTCAGGATACAAAAACAGTTTATCGCTCTCTTCCTTGCGTATTTATTGGGTTTTTCCTACTTGGCTGGTTTTCCTTCTGACATAATTTTTTTTTCTGATAGCTTAGTCATTAATATGCTTGAGGTTTGAAAATATCTCTCAATCCCTTTTTCACTCATGGCCTCCGTAGAGGCCATCCTAATGTTATCTTAAGTTGCTACTTGACTTTTTTTTGGTTCTCCTGACCCCCATGATTTATTATGAATTATGGTGGCTTGTTTTTTTCTTAGTTCAGTTGAGGGCATGAACTACCTGGAAGCTGCAAGTTCTCATCCCATTTTCTATTGGAGTGGTGTGAATGCTGAGGTACGTGATCCGTATTCTTTGAGTTTTGTTCCTGTCCTGCTACTCTAGACCTGTGAACTTCTAATAATTACATCTTTCTCAGTGTTTTCAGTCTTCTACTGGAGCCTTCTGGGCAGCTGCAATTTGAACTTTGAGAGAGGAACACCCCATGTCCTTTCTCCTTTTCGAATTAAGATCTTACTTTCCTTCTACTTTTCTTTTCTTTCTTCTGCTTTTGTTTGCTGCCTTCAGCAAGCAAGGTAACCATCAAATCAGTAGTACACTTGTTGTCATGATGCCTGCTTTAACTCATTGTTCCTTATGGGGCCTTTATTTACTCTAGATGTCTTGGTGGGCTTTATCCGCCTTGTCAATAATGGACAAGTGCCTCTGTTTGGACATTGTTCCCTGTAGGGCCTTCTTGGGATGCACTGATTGCTGTTGGATGTCTACCAGCCTCTGCTTGCTTCTGGCGTGTTTCACCTGGTCCCAACCACTAACTGCATAAGGTTGATTACTGTGAGTTGGACCAAGGGCATGCATTTCCACCCTATCTCACTCACTCTGGCCGCAATCTGCTTGGGGCAGCCGATTGCCACACAATACTTACCAGTGTCCTCTGGTGCTAGATTAGTTTTGATCAGTGTCCAGGAAATACACTCAGGCCTCAGCATCTGGCAGGCGTGGGGCACTGTTGATGTCCACCTGGGGAGCCCACTAAGGCATGAGCCCGTCATGGCCCAGTCATGGCATGAGAACCCTGGCCACTTTTGCAGCCATTGGCTGCAGCTTTGGGCCTCAGTTAGCAGCAGAGTGCTCATCCACTGAGCTCGCTCACTGCACTGCGCCCAGGGATTGGTGTTCTGTTTTTAGGGTTGGGGATGTGATTGGTTGTCAGGACTAGGACTATGATTGGTGAATAGGTTGGGTCTTGCATTGGTTGCGGGGTTTAAGGCTGCGAATCTGATTGGTTAGGGTTAGGACTAGGTATCTATTGGTCAGTAGGGCTATTTAAGCCTAGGGCTCATGGCGTCTCAGTCTGGGCATCAAGGCTAAGGGCAGAGAGGACAAGAGCATATGCCTGTTTGGGCCTGTTCAGCACTGGTCGAGCCTAGGGTCAGAAATGCTGCCCATTTTTCCTTGCACCAGAAAGGACCTTACTCCCTACACATCCATCAACTTGCAAACATATTATCAGCAAAGACATACAACTCTAGCACCACAAACTGACCTCATGCAGATTGCAATGTCTCATCAATCGACACAAAACCCCCTATACCACACCTATACACATATCCACCACACCACCAACAGTAAAACACCTTCTTTGACACACCAAACACTACTCTGTCGATTCCCCCAACACAACCTGCCATCACCCACAGAACACATAACCACATTATAGATTAGTTTCAACCATCCAGATAAACACTCCCTGTTCATACAAACCACCAGCAATATCCTTTGTTTACTCCTGCCAGATCCTCTTTTATCATGACAATACCTAAACCCAGCCTTCCAAAACACATTCTACAAACACCCTCCCCCTCTCTTCACCAATTACACATAACCATACAATCATCACACTCCACTCCACCACACATATTACCCTTTCCAGTGATCAAAACCAACACAAACACCCCTGACCCACATTCATCCACTCTTATACACCTCATACACTCTTCTCCAAAACATATCAACACTCCCTATATTTTTATACTACTCACCAGCACTAACCCATACAAATCCTTCATAGAAACCACCTACATCAATATCTTCTCTCACTATTCCACAAAAACAAAACAGACCAAACACATCAGAACTTAAAAATAACACAAACTTTTATATTACCTTCGTCACACCCATTCCCACCCTCATGACTACACAAAGAATGCAAATCCAGACCAATCTTTACCTCTACATTCTCACTCTTCACAAACATCTACCACAAGCACCCCGACAGAGTAACATTCATTCACCCATCTCTCATCCATTGCACAATTTAGAGCCTTACATTATGATTCACATGCTCCTCCACCACCTCTAACCAATACTCCTTCCACACTAAACAGATGCAAACAAAATAAACAACATGCCACTCTTAACAACTTCGCATCCCCTTGTTGTGTACATAATAAGGCTACTCGACAAAAAAAGTACACTCTTCATGTATCTCTCAGCCACCAAGTCTGCACCAGCATACACAGACCCAACAAAAATGCCTCTAAGCCTGCTGGAAGAGGAACACTATATTGCGGAAAGGACTATTGTGACTCTCACACAGTTATCACAACTAACAACACACCTACTACAAGCTCAAAATATACTGCTCACCCTTCTCCATAACAAAACAACACTGCCACAATCACACATTTTCTAAACTACCTGCTCATAAGTGCTCGATCACTGTCAAAAAACAAGCACCACATCTACGACCTGCTCAGGGACACACAACCTGACTTACTATTCATAACGGAATTATGGTAGGGAGGTGACATGGCCCTTGTATTGCATGAAGCCGTTCCTCCGGGCTATGAAACCATCACACAAAATCATATAGGCAAGAGAGGAGGTGGACTAGCGATTATATTCAAACAAGCAATAAATCTCAGTAAAATAGACAACATTTCCATACAAGGTTGTGAAGCCCTCCTTACCAGATGCAACCATACTCCAACTTCCTCATATAACTTTCTCCTCCTTTACAGACCTCCCCTAACAACTCAACATTCCCAGACACTTTTCTAGATACAATCTCAAACCTTATAACATTATACTCAAACCTATGCATTCTTGGGGACCTAAACATTTGGTTTGACAAACCCAATATACCCCATCCAAAAGCTATCACCACTGGCCTAGTCGCATTGAACATACATCAGATGGTACACAATCCCACACACATCACTGGACACATCCTAGATGTCATTTTTGCAAAGCCTAAACTAGTTACTGTTCAGAACATCATACCAATCACGTGGTCAGACAACCATTTGATACATTTCCAACATAAAACAGCAAAAATCACCACACCCCATAGCAACCTACATACATTCATCTTTCGACCATGGAGCAAACTCAATTTTAAAGACTTAGAAACACAACTAACAGCCAAAACAGATCTAGATACAATTAATTGTGTTCCAAAACTTCATGAGTGGCTACAGGACACTTTTAATGTCCTATTACCACTCGGAAAAACTAACCAGGACAAAAGAAAACCAACACCTTGGAGAAACACAGAACTTAAAAGCAACAAATCAGAAGGTTGCAATGGACCTGGCTCAAAACAAACAACGTTCAAGACAAACCAGCTACACA
This sequence comes from Pleurodeles waltl, assembly GCF_031143425.1. Lineage (NCBI taxonomy): Eukaryota > Metazoa > Chordata > Amphibia > Caudata > Salamandridae > Pleurodeles > Pleurodeles waltl. The sequence goes on along the minus strand of NC_090440.1, from coordinate 1,324,666,029 downwards.
AACTTAACAGAATATACAAATCATCTATCAAAAAAGCTAAAAAAAAGGGGGTACTCAGACAGAATTCTAAATGCTAAATCTGCAACCAAATGTTTGTAAAATTCTCAATGAATTTCAAAAACCTAAATGCATGTTAGGAAGTCATCCCACTACTCAAGATTTCACATACAAACTGGCAACTCATTACGAAACCAAGGCAGACACATTGGACTGCTATTTAAAACAGAAGAAAACCGTCAGCACCAACCACTTTGCTAAAATCCCCTACAAGAATAAACCAATCCAGCCTCTGCACTCCTTCAAACAAATATCACAAGATGAATTTATGGATTTGATCAAAGCAAGCAGGCCTTCTGGTTGCGCTTCTGACCGGTTGCTCTTCTGACCCTTGTCCACCACACATCTTCAAGAACATTTGTTTATCAACTTCTGCTGCCACATCTGTAAGAAGACTCATCAATAACACTTTAACTACAGGACCTTTCCTGAAGATCTGAAAAGGGCATACATATTTCCATTATTAATGAGAAAAAACCTAGCCCTGCAGGACCACAACAAGTACAGACTGATCACAAATGGACCTTTCCTGTGGAAACTAATAGAAAGAGCAGCATTTGCCCAGATGTCATAATTCATTGAAAACAACTTCATACTTTCAGACTACCAAACTGTATTCTACCCAGGAAGAGGCATTGAGTCGTTACTCATAGCAATCTGGGATGATCTTAAAAACATAGTTGACCGCTATGGAGTTGCTGCACTACTTCTCTTGGACCTCTTGGCTGCTTTTGATACTGTTGACCATGACACCCTAATTCAAAGACTCCACGAAGCCGGCATAGAAGGGACTGCTCTCGACTGGATTATATCCTACCTTCAAAAACAGAACTAATATTATCTATTCTCCCTCCTTCTTGTCCAAACTTTACCTCACAAAAGCAGGAGTCCCTCAAGGATCAATCGTCTCACCTTTGCTTTTCAACATCTACATGATGTAATTACCAGAACTGATTAATGATTTTCAACTCACATGCTACAACTATGCAGATGAAACACAAACATTATTTAAATTGAAATGCTCCAAAGACATTGGAAACTCACGAATCTTCCGCTGCCTCAGAGCCATTGATCAGTGGATGACTTGGAGCCATCTCAAACTAAATGCTTCCAAAACGGAAATACTCACATGTGGTGACTGGAAAAATTATGACCCACTGTGCACCTGGTCTGACGATCTCAGACCACCTCCTTAAGTATCCAAGGAAGTTAAAAACCTTGGAATTACCATGGACTCCAAGTTAACAATGAACGCCCAAGTAGACAAATTACCACAATCAAGCTTCATCACCTTGAAGTCTCTGCAAAACATCTTCCCCCACCTCGGATTTTCACACAAGGTATAAGCTACTATCTCTCTTGTACTATCCAAACTGGATTATGCCAATGGCCTCTACTATGGATATTCTCTATCCATTATGAAAAAACTACAACATATTCAGACCTCTACTGCCAGGCTACTATTAAATGTAAAGCCACAAACCCACACCTACCCTGCCTTGAGAGCACTAAACCGGTTACCCGTTGCCAGAAGATCCACCTTCAAGCTGCTTTGTATCACCCAGAGAGCTATACATGCAACAGGACTGCTTTTTATCAGAAACAAAATAACCAAATACATTCAACAAAGAAACTTCCATTCAAGATTTCCATCCCACCTTAGAACACCACCATCCTTCTCCATCCAAGAAGCCAAACTATGGAATTCATTACTCCCAAATGTAAGATCCACGGATAAATATCTTGCCTTCAGAAGTCTACTCAAGAGTTGTCTCTTTCCTTCATAACCACCATGTCCAAACAGCAATGGACTGCATATGCCAGTGTTGATAAATATTTATAATCTGATTATGTGTATATTCTAGATATGTATACTTCTTTTAAAAATATATTGGTACAATGTCATAGTAATAAATTATACACACAGCCTGTTTAACAAATGTAGATTTAATCACAGTTTTTTATATATATGTAATATATATATATATATTTAGATATGTGTGTAAGTGCATGTATATATATATATGTGTGTGTGTGTGTGTGTATGTACATATACAGGTGTATATTATTCTATGCTTAAGATGTTCATAGGTCATTGCATAGCCCCTAGATAAGTTGTTACTTTAGATACTTATGAATCCCTGCTTTCATTTTTATACCACACTGACCAAATGTTTTACTATCATAAGCATTTTGCTACTCAAAAATTGAGGCAAGATAAATAAATGTTAGAAAAGTACATTTATTAATTAACTTCAAATATTACAAATCTTGAAAATCTGTGTTTATACAATACTACTTTTTTTCTCATACTATTATACCCATTATTATATTCCTTTCACATATATTCCCTTACTATGTATTTACATATCTGTTTATTACTATAGTCCTACTGTACTAGAGAAAAATAAAATAAAAATAAAATCTATAAATAAAATTCAATGTATACATAATTAAATTAAAGTTATATATATATATATTAATTAATAATAAATAAATAAAAGAAAAAAACAAATACAAATATTAACAAATATACATATATATATATATATATATATATAAAATAATCAATAAATAAACATATATAAATTTACTCTCTTGTATGATTTACTCTGCCTCCCCATCACCTTATGTCTCTATCAATCTATCCTCCATACCCACTCTGACTCATCCCAAACCCATTCTACTACTTTCATCTCCAAAATAACCCTGCTTAGGCTCTTCTCTCTACCACATCTAGCTCACCCCAAACCTCAGTTTACTACCATGATCTCCCAAACAACCCTACTAAATACTCCCTCATTTATCTCACCTTTGACTCATCCAAAATCCCTCCTGCTACTAAGATCTCCCTAACCCTTTCCACAGACTCTTCTCTCCTCCATCTCTCCTTAACTCATCCCAAGCCTCATCCTATTACTATAAACTCCCAATTAACACTTCTGGATTCTTCCCTCCTCTGTCCCTCCAATACTCTAGTCAATCCAGCTAACAAACTCACATATCCTCTACTCAAATTAACTCACAATAACACTAATACTGTACTCATATGTCCCTGTACTAATCCACCACTAATTCCTTTTGGGTTCCAGAGTAGCGTGCTACTTGCCGAAAAGCACTTTGATGCCTCGTCAGGGGTAGTAAGCGCTATATAAATACTATTACAATACAATATTACAACTTGGGTTGTGGTATATTTCAAATAAAAATTTCCTGACAGAATGCATTAAAGCATCAATCTTCTCCTATTAACAATAATTGTGATCTACTTTTGCAACAAAATCTTTTATATTTTCACTGATTACATGGACCCTTAAACATCTTGTTATGGGGCAGGCATTTAAGTGGACACTGAGCCATGAATATTGAAAGAGTTGTGTCCCCAACCTTCAGTTTACAAATCACAGATCTTAATCACACGTTAACAAGTCATTCTCTTATGAGGACATAGATATGATATTCATTCAGAAGATAGGATTTTAAACAGTTTCAAATTTGACTGCAAGCAGGCAGCTGCATTATGCAGTCATGTAGAGAACAAGGGGTACAAAAAAGGGGAGAGAGACAGACAGAAAGACAGAAAAAGCATGGAAATTATTCTTTATTGTTTAGGTATTTTTTATATGAATATTTATTGTTAGAGTGTTAATATAACAATTTGCTTCCCAATAAACAATAACTTTGGAAAAGATGTATGAAGTCATTCAGTAATCCCAAAACATGAGGTTCACTAAATCACAAGGTATGTGACTGCTAAATGTTTTTTTAAATGTACTAAACCCATTATGCAATCCAATAAGTGCATACAAATCAACAAATGGGTTTTGACATGCATAACAAATTATGATTTGGAGGTGGCATGTTTAGTGTAGCCCTTCCAAATTGGAATTTGGAATATCAGGGATCAATAGTTTGCAACTGCAATTTTATGGCCTCATTATGAGTTTGGCGGTCCATCGACCTCCATTGCAGCGGTGGCAGTCTAACTGCTGTCTGGTTGGTGGTTGGACCGCTGCATTGCTAGTCATGCGGGCCTATGGAGCTAATACAGCCACTTGTCCTGCCAGCACCTCCAGGCAGCACAGACGTCACGGTCATGAGACTGCAAAAACAGGCCAGCAGAGCCTGTGTTGCCGCTGAACACATTATGAAGTTGCACACTGCCAATGCGACCGTGGCGGTCCAACCACCACGTCTCAGATGGCGTAGACGGGGACTATAAAGGGAGACACTCACTTTCAGTCAGCCTTACATTTCCAGTGCCGCCATGGAACCCATCATGCACATCCTTCCACTGTTGTTGGTTTTCGAAGGAGCACAAAATCATCGCTGCCGTGGGTGCAACCGACCATAAGTACACACACCTACCTGCGTCATCAACCTTAACAGTCGATCGTAGCACTGTTGTCCACAACATATGGGGGTCACGCTACAGGCTCTAGGCACCTGTTAGAAATGGGGTCTTTGGCTAGCAGCCAGGTTACCCCCTGTCCAAGCAAGGACCCTCACTCTAGTCAGGGTAAAGGAGAATAACCCTCAGTTAACCCTCGCTTACTCCCTTGGTAGCTTGGCACAAGCAGGCAGGCTTAACTTCAGAAGCAATGTGTAAAGTATTTGTACCAACATACACAGTAATACAGTGAAAACACTGAAAAATGGACACCATACCAGTTTAGAAAAAATCAGTAATACAGTATTTCTCAAAATCAGCCAAGACCAAAACAACAAAAATCCAACATAACCAAGTCAAGATACAAATTTTCAAAAGAATAAGGGGGTGATTCTGATTCTGGCGGGCGGCGGAGGCCGCCCGCCAGAATTCCGCCCCCATTATACCGCTCCGCGGTCAGAAGACCGCGGAGGGTATTATGAGTTTTTCCCTGGGCTGGCGGGCGGTCTCCAAAAGACCGACCGCCAGCCCAGGGAAAAACTCCCTTCCCACGAGGATGCCGGCTCGTAATCGAGCCGGCGGAGTGGGAAGGTGCGACGGGTGCAGTGGCACCCGTCGCGTATTTCAGTGTCTGCAAGGCAGACACTGAAATACTTTGCGGGCCCTCTTATGGGGGCCCCTGCCGTGCCCATGCCATTGGCATGGGCACGGCAGGGGCCCCCAGGGGCCCCGCGACCCCCCCTACCGCCATCCTGTTCATGGCGGCTTTCCCGCCATGAACAGGATGGCGGTAGGGGGGGTCAGAATCCCCTCGGCGGCGCAGCCCTTGGAGGATTCTTAGGGGCAGCGGAAAACCGGCGGGAGACCGCCGGTTTTCCTTCACTGACCGCGGCCAAAGCGCCGCGGTCAGAATGCCCTGCGGGGCACCGCCGGCCTGTCGGCGGTGCTCCCGCCGACCCTGGCCCCGGCGGTCTAAGACCGCCGGGGTCAGAATCACCCCCTAAGAGTCTTAGGAGGTCATTATGAACACGGCGGTCCAGACCGCCATGCCAGTGCTGGCGGTAATTACAGCCACCGGCATGGCAGTCCGGATCGACATATTATGTTCATTGGGAGACCGCCACAAGCGGAACTCTGCCACAGCCAGGCTACTGCCGCCAGGCAGCATGACGATGGCAGAGTTCCTTATCCGGCAGGGCAGCACTGCAAGCAGCGCTGCCTGCCGAATAAAGAACCTGTGTTCCACCAACCTTTCCCTGCCAGTTTTCCCCTCCAGGGAAAGGCTGGCGGAATGGGGGCCATGGGAAGTGTAAGGGCCCCCGTGCACAGCCCCGTTGCACATGTCACTGTCCGATTTACGCCGCACTGCTGCATTGACGACAGCTTCATGTGGAGCTGTCGGCAATGTCCAGGCCCAACATTCAGCATGGGCCAGCAGGTGGAAACACTGTTTCTGCCGGCCAGCCCAGTGGAATGTTGTTTATTGGGCTGGTGGGGTCTTCAATGGGCTGGCGGTCTGTGCATAGACCGCCAGCCAGAACTCGGCGGGAAATCCGGCCGTGTTCATAATGAGGCCCTCAATACTTAGGAAACAGTGAGAATGCTGTTGTTACACAAAGTACCTGATTAGCGTCAAAAGCAGCACAGGCAAGAGTGCATTGGAAAAGTCAGTGATGGGTCCATTCTTTACTCACAAGCGAGGTCGTGCGTCGTTTCCTTCTCCTGTCGGGTCGGCAATGCATTGTTTTTCTCCCTTGCAAGAAAGCCATGCGTCGATTTCCAGACGGGGCACCTCAGACCCGTGCAGAATTCGGTTGACTTTGACACCCAGGGACGATGTGTAGAAAAACCCAGTCGCACTGTATCAATAAACTGCGCTGTGTGGGGTTCGCGTCGTTATCAGCCTCCGTAAGCAGGTGTTGCACGTCATTTCTCCAGCCGCGATGTGTCAATCTCCCAGCCGCGATGCAGGTAGAGCATCGATTTCAGCTGCCCAGTTGGTGCTGCGTCCTTTATCAACCGTGTTGCGGAGGGTGCGTCTAAAATTTCCCAGCACAGCATTCTGTGCATGGATTTTCAGTTCTTGTCTTCCAACTTCACCTTTCAAGGGCCCGGGGACTGGGTAGGGCACCACTTGGCAGGGCAGGAGTCTCAGCAGAAAGTCCTAGTGCTGGCGGGTGAAGTCTCTGACAGCTCTGAGACTTCAACAACAGGAGACAAGCTCAGTTCAAGCCCTTGGAGATTCTTCTCAAGCAGGAATGCACAACAAAGTCCAGTCTTTGTCCCCTTTCACAGACAGAAGCTACAACTGCAGGATAGCCCAACAAAGCACAGTCACAGGCAGAGGCAACACTTCTCCTCAGCTCTTCAGCTCTTCTCCTTGGTAGAGGTTCCTCTTGAATCCAGAAGTGATCTAATTTTTAGGGGTCTTGGGTCCAATGCTTATACCCCTTTCTGCCTTTGAAGTAGGCAAACTTCAAAGGAAAATCTCTCTTGTTTGTAAGATCCTGCCTTGCCCAGGCCAGGGCCTAGACACACACTAAGGGGTTGGAGATTGCATTATGTGAGGGCAGACACAGCCCTTTCAGGTGTAAGTGACCACTCCTCCCTTGCCCTCCAGCCCAGATGGCTCATCAAGATATGCAGGCTACACCGCAGCTCCCTTTGTGTCACTGTCTAGAGGAGAGGTGCAAACAGCCCAACTATCTAACTGATCCAGACAGGGAATCCACAAACAGGCAGAGTCACGGAATGGTTTAAGCAAGAAAATGCCTACTTTCTAAAAGGGGCATTTTCAAACACACAATCGAAAAACAACCTTTACCAAAAGATACATTTTTAAATTGTGAGTTCAGAGACCTTAAACTCCATATTTCCATCTGCTCCCAAAAGGAATCTGCACTTTAATAATATTTAAAGGCAGCCCCCATGTTCACCTATGAGAGAGATAAGCCTTGCATAGTGAAACCCAAATTTGGCAATATTTCACTGTTAGGACACATAAAACACATTAGTATATGTTCTACCATAAACATACACTGCACCCTGCCAATGAGGATACCAAGAGCCTACCTTCGGGGTGCCTTACATGTATAAAAAGGGATACTTTAGGCCTCGTAAGTGGGTACTCTTGCCAAGTTGAATTGGCAGTCTAAAACTGCACTCACAGACACTGCAGTGGCAGGTCTGAGACATGTTTACAGGGCTACTCATGTAGCTGGCACAACCAGTGCTCCAGGCCAACTAGTAGCATTTGATTTACAGGCCCTGGGTACTTCTTGTGCACTGTATTGGGACTTACTATTAAATCAAATATGCCATCCATGGAAAGCCGATTACACGTACATTTCACATAGGAGCACTTGCACTTTAGGACTGGTTAGCAGTAGTAAAGTGCCCAGAGTATCAAAAACAGCAAAAACAGAGTTCAGCACACATCAACAACCTGGGAAACAGAGGCAAAAGGTTAGGGGAGACCACACCAAGGATGCCAAGTCTAACACGTGTCCCCTCCAGCTAAAAGTGGGGAGCAACTACCCAACCTCATGGGAGTTCTCATCACTAAGGCAGAAGAATCTGGACAGACCATCAGGATTGGTGTGTTCTGTGCCAGGGCGGTATTCCACCTTAAAGTCCATCCCCTGTAGGGAAATGGACCACCTCAACAATTTTGGATTCTCACCCGTCATCTGCTTTAACCACCTGAGGGACCTGTGGTCAGTCTGAACCCAGAACTGAGTCCCAAACAAGTACGGTCTTTGCTTTTTCAGCACCAAGACCACAGCAAAAGCTTCATGCTCTATGGCACTCCACCTATGTTCCCTGGGAAGTAACCGCCTGCTAATGAAGGCTACAGATTGATCTAGGCCCTCTTCATTAAGCTATAGAGTACTGCTCCTATAGCATGCTCTGAGGTGTCTGTTTGCACAACAAACTCCATGGAGTAGTCAGGTGCCTTCAGCACAGGTTCTGTGCACAATGAAGCCATCAGGGTATCAAAAGCAGTCTGGCAAGCCTCTGTCCAGATCATCTTCCGTGGCTGCTTCTTGGAAGTCAACTTATTCAAGGGGTCAACAATAGTGCCATATCCCTTGACAGACCTCCTGTTATATCCAGTGACACCTATAAAGGCCCTCACCTCAGTTTGGATCATGGGAGGCTCCCAAGCCAAAATGGTGTCATGTTTTGGCTATAGGGGTGCCACCTGGCCACGCCCTACCTGGTGTCCCAAATACACCATAGAACCCTGCCCTATTTGGCACTTACTGGCCTTAATACTGAGGTCTGTCTTTTGAAGTCATCCAGCCCAGTCAACACCCGGTTGACCAACCTCTGAAATGTGGCAGGGGAATTTTTCATCCCAAATGGCATCACTTTAAACTGTAAGTGCCCATCTAGGGTAGAAAATGCTGACCTCTCCTTGGCCCCCTCAGTGGGGGCAATCTGCCAATACTCAAAAGTCAAATCAAATGTGCTGAGGTATTTGGCGGCTCCCAAACGATCGATGAGCTCATCAGCTCAGGAATGGGGTGCATGTCAGTTTTAGTGACCTCATTGAGTTCCCGGAAGTCCACACAGAACCGGAGTTCTGAGGTGGTACCAGGAGTAGCAGCCTTTGGGACCAAGACCACAGGGCTGACCCAAGGACTGCTAGAAACTCAATTACCCCTAGGGTTAACATCTTAGACACCTAATCTTTGAAGCTCAGTCACCCTGTAAATCTTCTGTTTAATAGGTGGACTGTCCCCAGTGTCCATATCATGTGTACACAAGTGTGTGACTCCTGGGATCAAGGAGAACAGGGAGGCAAACTGACCCAATACCTGGCGACAGTCCCTCTGTTGTTGTGAGGTCAGGGAGGGGGAAAGGTTCACTGAAGCACTCAGAGTATGTCATTGCACTGGGTGCCATGCATTAGTTATAACCCTGCGGCTTGCTGAGTTATCATTTTGTGTATTTGGGAACATTTCTCCCTGAATCTTGCACATGATGTCCATAGTGTTCATTTCTATGCCACATGTGTGGCCTGTCTCAGCAATAGTAACACAATCTCCTTGACTCTACTGGGACAAATATCACTTGGTGAAGTGTACATTGTTGATATGTTTCCAGTGTGACATGGGTATTTCCATGTCACCATCTCCAGGATATTATATTCTTGTCATCAACATGGCATGATTTTGCATCATCGGTCCTCGTTGTTGGGTCACCATATATGTGACAAAGAGATGTGTGCATAACCTTGTGTGGGATCTGTGGAAATGCATTTTGTATTGGCCCACTTTTGTATGCCAACAGGTGCCTGTCGTCTGCTCCATGGAACAAAGCTTTGAGGGTGATGGTGTCTCCTGATAATTGAACGGTCATTGTGATTGTTCAGTTTCAGCCATGCAATTGTAGTTGTGTGAGATCCTGAATTTCATGTGGGCAACTGTTGCCAGATCAGGTGTCAATCATGCATATGGTATGGCACATGTATGGGTCACTTAGGTGAAATTTGTTGCTTTGGTCAACTTGACATCATGGTAATGTTTGCTAATCAGTGCTGTTGTTCAAGTGTGATCATGGACACGTGATGACCCTATTTCTCTTTGTATTTGCAGCATCAGAACCGGCAAGTGAAGGAGATGGGGCAGAGCCAGATGGGGAAGCATCTGGCCACGGGACCTCGGGTCAAGACACCATGGTCAGAGAGGGACCAAGTGGCCTGGAAGGCTCGGGGAGTGTCCCGGGGGAGACCGCAACATCATCCTCATCTTCATCATCATCAGATTCCTCCTCCAGTGGATACTCCAGAGTGGTGGCAGACCCATTGGGGCATCCCCCAGTACCATACTTGTCTGCCACTCCCTGTCCTATAACCGCCCTCCCTGTTGCTCCCATCCAGTTGGCCGTGCCCGCTCACCCAAGAGGGTAGGCATCTCATTTACGGCAGGCACCTCCATCCCAGCCCCTGTTACCCCTGTTGCCCTGAGTGAGGAGGCTATTGACCTCTTGAGAAGTATCCTGCGGATCAGTCAGCCATTGTGAATGCCCTCCAGGAATTAGCCACCCAACTGCAACAAACCAATGCATTCCTGGAAGGCATTCATGGTGCAATGACTGATCTACAGAGATCTTTTCAGGCTCTGGCCTCCACATTGACGGAAGCCAGTCACTCCCCGCCATTACCGACCCCCCTCCACCTCCCTCTTCTCAATCCAAATCCCTCTTCCCCTATCTACTGAAAGCACTCAGACAGATCTGCAAGCACCCACATCAACACACAAGATGAAAACACAAAAACATAAGTACCACAAAACACACAAGCATGCAAGCAAACAACATCCACCAACAGACACACCAACCGTAACGATTTTCCCAGACACAACTTCAGGCATACACACAGGCACAACACCAATAGTCACTGACACACCCACAACACCCATCATACCCACAGACACCACATAAGCAGTCCCCCAGACATCTACCACAGGGACTACACCCACAGACACCAAAACTACATACACACAGACATCCACCACATCTAGGTAATCCACAGTCACCACCACAACAGCCACACCAACCACTCCTCCATCCCCGGCACCTCCACCTTCCAGTCCCCAAGGCACATAAGCGCACTCACTCACCCACCCAACACACACCCACCATACACAAACATACCTCCCAGAAGCAGGCACCCAAGACATCTATACCAGTACAGCAGACAACCACTTTCTTGACCTCCAAATCTCGACCCACTTCTGATGACCGTCATCAGATTCAGGGAGAAATGTTCCCAAAATACACAAAATGATAACTCAGCAAGCCGCAGGGTTATAACTAATGCATGGCACCCAGTGCAATGACATACTCTGAGTGCTTCAGTAGAAGTCATTTGTCCATTGCATGTTGAAGAGACACAGAAATGCGTAAGGACTTGTAGAAGGCCCTCAACATGTTGCCCAATAGGAAGCTACATCACTGTCCCCATGTTGCTCATGCAAACCCAATGTCTGTCTGTGGATGAATAAGTATACGCAAACACATGTGCAAGTCAATGATGCATACCAACGGTCAGGTTACAAACCTTAACCATTACACATGTACAGTGCACTTTTCCACTACAACAACAAACAGTACTTGATTGATCAATGTACACAGTCATATGTGATCCCTACAGAGAAAGTGGTTTTTAGATTCCACCCAGTTGTGTCATAGGTCCCTGGTCCAAAAGGCAAGTCATATCAGTATTCAATACATGAGATGTCAACACAAACTCTCATCTACTGTGTGAGACATGGCTCATCCCTAATTGTCAGGTGAAGCTGTCAAAACCTAACTAAATGACTTGACAATGGGACAGGCAGGAATATACCCTGTACTCACCTCCTTGTGGCTGCTGTGCTGCCCTCAAACACCCATCAACCTCCAGATAGGACACCACCAGGATGTAGGCCATTGGGGGGGTGATGGTCCAATGGGCACCCCACCCACATTAGGAGAGCAATCCCAGCGGGGCCTCTACGATATTCTGGACCCAGCGTCTCAGGTTCTCCCACCTTTTTCTGCAGTGGGCACTCTGCCTGCTGTGAACTCCCAGGGTCCGCACCTTCTTGGTGATGACCCACCATTTCCCATTCTTTTGATGGGCGTTGACCTGCATGGATGCAAAACACAAATCAATAGATTATGATCATAAGTTTCATCACAAATGGTTGAGTCACATACATGTCACAAAAAAAGCAAGCTAGAACTTTCCTATTTACCAATACCCCCCAAGTGTGGCACATACAAGCCAGGAAGTACAGGAACATGACACACATATCCCAATCTACAGACCAACCTACCACCCTGCTCAACCCCTACAACGACTAAGCAAGCTTAGTGACATCATGCAGCCCATGCTCTAGCAACCTGGCAGAGATGTGATCCACTATGAGACACATCACACCTCTGTGGCTTCTGAAGGGTAAACCCCTGAGGCATGAATTGAACAACACATTCACACTTTGTGAGAGTGACTCTCTGCATACAGTCCCTACAGGTTACTGCAGAGTACAAACTCAAACATCATACTTGGGTAATAATGAAGGGACTGGGATGATGGGTACAGAAAGTGTCATCCCTGTCCATGTGTGGACATGTGGACTACCAAATGCATACTCATGCCACTTCAGGGATTGAGATTCTCTGGTATTGCAGCTGTACCACAGACACTCCTTTGGACATATGTTTTCTCCCCACAGAGATGACATCCAACAAACAAAGACATGTGTTGTCCAGTTTCTGCAATGTGACCAGACTACTGAGTCATATATCATGGCCTCCCAGGAATCAACACATCGTCTGCACTGGGGGACTGTCATGTATGCAATAAATCTGTACAGGGCAAATATGACCTGTGAGAAGGTGACAACAGAGCTGTGTGGAGCAAAGGACCTTTCAAGAATCATAGACACACATTGACAATGAGGTAGAATAGACATATGGACTAGCTTAACAAATTACCTCTGTACCCTTTCCTAATCTACTCAAAGGAATGAGGGATGAAGTTCAGGGTTTTACCCCAGAGCCTCATATTTCCCACATGCCAGGATCTGCTGGGATATAGGGAGTGGGCACAGTGCCATAGTTGCATAGCCACAGTGTCTCCACCCCAGCCTATACTAGGACCCATACTGGGAGATACATTTGTCAGGCCCTGGCCTCTGCAGGCTGAGCAGACAGAATCAACACTAAACTCCATTCCCATCACTTCTATGCATGACAGTCCATTGTGTAGCCAACAGGAATTTGGCATGTGGTGTGTGGCGCAACCTGAAGGGCAGAGTGACTTGTGATATGCCTTCCAAACAACAGTTAAGCAAGGGCAGATGTGCAAAGAAATCTCTGTGGCAACATACACATTGCTCACATTACTCTCAACTGACTCATGCATGCTCAGCTCATGCTGCCATGCACATACATGTTGTCTAACATGTACAAAAATCATGAGGAGAGAGAGGTCAGAGGATGGCTGTAATGTCACCTCACGTAGTTATGTGCATCCTAAACAAGTTGGATCTAGGAACACAAAAAACACACACACCACAATGTGAACAAACTCAGCATATGTCAATGGATACTAATACCTACACATTGTACATTTCATGGATGCCATCCAGACTTCACCTACAGGCACATGAGTAGTGAATCTGGAACACATGGGTAGAACCTAGCCTGTGAGGGTGGAAAGGATGGTGAAGTACCGAGAAAAATGTGCACATGAGGCACTTGCCTGCTCCTTTGGTGCACCATAGATCTGTTCATACAGAGATAGGACCTGAGTCACCAGCCTCTCTGGCTCCTCTGGAGAGAAGGCAGGGGTCCTATCACCTACTGGATGTGACATGATTGTCCCCAGATGTGGTACATAGCAACTGGAGGTCTTGCTGGCAGCAGTGTCAGGAGTCAAGTGAGTGAATCTGCCGAACATGGTGGTCACGTCTGCCACGTATATGGTCATCACCGCCGGCGAACACAGCCATTGGCCAGCGACTGCCACTGGCAACAACGTTAGCCTATGGTTGTGTCGACTGTGGTTGCAAACGCCTACCACCATGACAACTTCCGACGGCAATTGTGGGCTGTTCCTAATGTCCAGTGCAGTAAGTCAGGCATCTGCCATTTTACAGGCCTGAAATGCAGTATTGGGCTTCACAAACTGCATCACATCTCCAAAACTGTTGTTTTTACCTCACAAACGTGCTAATCCTATCTCGTCATGTAGGTCCTACTACTCAAACACCACTGTAGAATGTTGCAGGGCACAGATGGCATTTTACAGTCGGGCACAGTCCACCTCCATCAAAGGTCCTTTTTGCAGTCGGGATACCCAGTCACATTTCGAAGGGCATTTGTGATGCACATTTTTTAGTTAAATTCAGATACATTATGTGTACACATGTGGCAAACCATGGGAGTCACATGTGACCCTTGTGTCATTAGCAGCTGTGTTGTGTACTGGTTGCCATGTCCATCCCTTCAACAATGTCTTGTCACATGTTATCATTGACATGCATCATGTATGTAGCTGGGGACACAATGACTAATGTCAGAACTCATTTCTTGTCATATATAGGTACCCAGGGTTAGGGAGGATGCATCAAACACCTGTCTATAGTCCACTGTGAGACCTACAGAGCATGGAAGAATGCCACGTCATACTCCTATATTGTCTGAATCAGCAAACAGTAGTGGACTTACGTTGTAAGTTAGAGCCAGGTCAGATGCCAGCTATTAGTTATCCAACCAGCATACCACCCATTGTACAAGTCATGTCAGTATTGCACTTCCAAGCCACAGGGTCCTTCCAGCATACAGTGGCCTTAGCTGCTGGCATATCCCAAAGTATGTTCATTCAGGTGTTGAAGGATGTCCTCTCAGCAATGTTGAAACACATTGACAGCTACATCCAGTTTCCCCGACATGAGAATTTAGCATATGTGAAGGCTGACTTTTATGGTTTTGCATGTATCCCACATGTGATGGGACTATTGATGGCACACATGTTGGCTTGGTCCCACCGCATGCCAATGAACAAGTATACCACAACTGAAAGAAGTTCCATTCCATCAATGTCCAAGTTGTATGTTTGGCAGACCTAGACATTTCACAGGTCTGCCCCCGGTATCTGGCTTCAGTCCATGATTCCTTCATTATGCAAACAACACCATCCCCAGCTGATGTCACGACTGTACCCAGAGAGGGCCTGGCTGGTTGGTAAGTCACATCTGTCCTGTTTCTGTGCGTGTAGTGTCTGGTGGCACAATTCGGATAAGAGGAACCAATTGTTGCACATGTGTCCCATTCCTAAACAGGAGTCTTTGTATAGCCAAAACATCCCTAGTTGTTGACGCCAATAAGGAATCCAACTATGCCAGGGGAAGTCTGCTTCAAGGAGGTCCATGGAAGAACAAGGCAGATAGTGGAGTGGGCGTTTGGGCTCCTGAAGGCCAGATTTCACTGTCTGGACAAGACTGGAGGAGTACTCCACTACTCACCCGGGAAGGTCTATCAGATCACAGTGGCCTGCTGCATGCTCCATAATATCACCCTGTGGAGGAATATCCCTCACATCTCAGAGGAGGGGGAGGCTGAGGTGCCACCTTGTGAGAATTCTGAAATTCCAAATGAAGATGATAGTGGTGAAGAGGAAGGATCTGACTTGTGACAAGATCTTAGTGACAGCTTCTTCTTTTGAGTGTAAGTATGTAATGAGATGGCATTACTTTGACTGTACAAACAGTACTGTACTTGTGATCTGTAATTGTGATCATGTATAGAGTATATTCTTGGAAATAGTTTGGTAGCTAATGCTTAGGCAAAATCTACCAAAGAGTGTTTGATGAGGAAGCTTTTAATACATTCACATTTTGATGATATTGCTTGACTGGTGGAGCCCTCCTTTACTCAGCCGAAAAAGCGAGTAAGTTCACTGTATGTAGCTGTAGATGTGTTTCATCATTGCAGGCCACAGTGCCTGTGGCAGAACACTGACATATGTTTGTGTCACACCAACAGAGGCATGGTCATTAGATCATGATGTGCCTGTGAACAGGGACTGTTGTACTGCCCTCTGTCTCTACTCTGAGGTAGGTTATGTTGTATTGATCTGATGTGGTATGTGATAACGCTCAAGCTGGTGTCACCATCCACTTTTCGGTTTGCATATTTTACAGGACAATGTCTGACAAGGCCTTTCCTTCCATGGTTTGGTGGGCTGTGCCTTGGTCCGTGTACCTTGACACAATTTGAGTCACCCATTCTTGGCTATGACAGCCCAGACATTTCGACAGCCTATGTGCAGTACAGTGGAATGAAATGTTTGGTGTAACCAGACACTTGTACAAATCTGTTTGTGTCTGTCGGTTGTAATCATTAGCAGGACACCGTACCAGTAACACATCCCTCCTTGCACTAGTATATCGTGTCTTCATCATTTACTTCACATGGTCTTACATCACAACATAGCAAAATGTGGAATAGAAGCACGCAGACGCAAACTTTGTGATAGGTGATATTTATTCTAAATTTTGTGAATAGAACAAAAAATAAGTGTATGAGGGAACATATTAGTGAAGGGTTCAGTCACAATGGATGAAATCATAGCAGTTGATGCCACAGCATTGTAAGGCCAAATCAAGTGTACTCCTCCTATTGGAAATGGAAGGTGGTTGAGGAACCGTTAACAGAGTGAACATATGGCACCCAAATTAGGTAATTTGAGAAGATGTTACTTGCTGGGAGTGGTAGGTGTCTTGTCATCCGCATCTCCCAGACACTTCGCTGGACGTCTCCGCTTGCATGGGGGATGATCTGCTGCTACAGAAGCAGGGGTGTCTGAGTTGGATCCTTCTGCTGGCAGGGCCTCTCTTGATGTTGAGGTGTCAGTTGTAGACATGCTAAGGGAAGGGGTGAAGTATTGCTGTTGATCCCTGCTCAGGGTGGTATTGATGTCCATCAGCACTCCTGTTAGGGAAGTCATGTTAATATTATGGGCCTCCCACTGTGCACACACTTCCTGCATGAATTCCCTGTGCAGCGGGTTCATTTCAAATAATTCAATTAGTACCTGGTCCATCATGCCTTGGGACTCCTGATAGACCCCCAGGACATGGCTAATGGGGTCCTGGCCAGGAGCATCCCCAGTGGCCTCACCCCGCTGGCCCACAGCATTCCTCCCATGCACTCTTCCCCTACAGGCCTGTGCCCTTGCCACAGTGTTCCCTCTCCCACTGGTTTTTGGACCATCATTGTCAGAGATGTGTTGCAACTCAGGATCCTGGACTGGGGGCACAAGATTGTTGTCAGTGTTCTAGGGACACAGGTTGAGGGGGCGCATGGTTGCCCATGATGTTGAAGCACCCGGGCTGGGAGGTGTTGATGTGTCCACAGTGAGACTCACTGGTGGTGTTTGACTAGGTTGCCTAGATGGGCCATAACCGTTCTCCACATCCAGATGTGCAGGAGTGTTGTCATCATTGAGGGCTTCATCCTGGGTGCTTGTGGCAGTCTCTTCAGTGGACTCTATATGGCCAGTGGCAGCATAGCCTGTTAATGTGAAAGATACCATGTTATTGGCTGTCTTAGAGACCCTGTAAATAGTTGTCTAGCATGTAAACATATTGTGACAGGTACACATGGTAATGGTTGTGTTGACATGACATTTGTGGAGCATGCCAGCTCTCCTTGACTGTCACAGCTGCTGAGGCATACAATACATTGTCCCTTGGGAAATGGCCTAAGAGTGGCTTGGCACATTAGGTATGTGGCCATTTTGAGGCCTAGTTGAATGTGATATAGGCAGACTGAGGAGTTTGTAGTATATGTGAAAGAATTCATCATGTGATTAGTGCAGTGTTAATATGTGTGCTATCAATAAGAATCTGCTTATGCCTCTTGGAGCCTTTGGGATCATGGCTTAGCACACTGGGTAAGCTGTCCTG
This sequence comes from Pleurodeles waltl, assembly GCF_031143425.1. Classification (NCBI taxonomy): domain Eukaryota; kingdom Metazoa; phylum Chordata; class Amphibia; order Caudata; family Salamandridae; genus Pleurodeles; species Pleurodeles waltl. The sequence continues at coordinate 1,324,648,113 of NC_090440.1, read as the reverse complement.
CCTGTCCTCAATGATTTCATCTTGGGTTAACAGGTCGGGATGGAGCTAGGAAGCCAGAAGCATCTCAGAGTTGGGCATGATCTATATTTAGCTCAGTCCCAGTGGAGGGATTCACAAATGTGACTTTTCAGGCAAAGTTATTTGATCAATTGACCACTGGTATGGTTTATTGATATTTTGAGAAGCAGTGCCTCCTGGGAGTCAGAATCATGTCACTGTCACCACTACACACACTTGACAATTTATATCATCCAAGATGTATAGAGTTCATTTGGGTCTTCTCTACTAAATTGGTTTGAACACTGATTTTGGTTTTGGAGTATTTTGGACAGGAAATAGGACTTAGCTTTCCGGTCAGTCCCACTACCTCCCAGCATTTCACAAATGGTATCTACCTAGGTGAGTACGCATCAATTGGGATTTCATAGACATGGCTATTTTTGCATATGGACCTTGAGCTTGTGTCTGGAGTGTGAGCTACATAGGACTCAGATCCCTCTACTCACACACTATACAAATGGCATCCACACATCTGAGTAACTTAATATTGAGATTTGGAAATCTGTGCTCTTGGACCGTATGTACACTGTTCTAGTGTTTGCAGTCAGAGTAACAGTGCTTCCTGTGAGTTGCAGTCAGGTGAGTCTAGGTACTTGACACACATGTACAATGTCATCCCCCAAGGTGAGTACACTTAATTTGTGAGTTGACACGCAGGGGTATTTGGAGAAGGGTACAATGTACTGGTATTTGAAGTTACAGAAACACTCTGCTGGGATTTGCAGGCTTATCAGTCCCTGTAGTGCACACACTTTACATATGTAAACCCCCCAGGTGAGTAGAGTTCATTTGAGACTTGCCAGACAAGTGTATTTGTAGCAGTGAAAGCTGGACTGGTGTTTGGGGTTACAGAAACAGTGCCTGCTGGGAGTTACAGTCTTGTCAGTTCCTAGAGTGCGCACACCATACATATGTGAACCCCCCAAATGGGTAGACTTCATTTGAAATTTGCCAGACAAGGGTATTCGTAGAAGTGAACACTGGGATGGTGTTTGGAGATACAGAAACAGTTCCTGCTGGGAGTTACAGTCTTGTCAGTCCCTGTAGTGCACACAATATACCTATGTGAACCCACCAGGTAAGTAAACTTCATTTGAGACTTGCCAGACAAGGGTATTTGTAGCAGTAAACACTGAGCTGGTAGTTGGAGTTACAGAAACAGTGCCTGCTGAGAGTTGCACTCTTGTCAGTCCCTGCAGTGCACACACTATACATATGTGAACCTCCTAGGTGAGCACACTTCATTTGAGAGATTAACAGAAGGGTATTTTGACAAGAGAACACTGTGCTGGTGTTTGGAGTTACTCCTGTGATTTGCAGTACTGTCACTATCTGCACTATTATCTGTATACATACAGATAAAGCCAAATTGTGGGTACACTTCAATGGGGAATTCACATACAGGAGTATTTGGAGGAGAAAACAGTGGACTGGTGAATCGGGTAAAAGTACATTAGCTATGGCCATGCATTACATAGCATTTCTGTGACCTTGTTAGTGTTGTGACTTACCAGGCTCCACTCCCCCAGGTATTCCTGTCAAGTCCTCAGGATGCAGGATGGGCACTGGGCGGACCACCACCAGTCTTCTTGGCCTGCATCTGATGCCTGGAGGCCAGGGAACGGACCTTCCCCTGAGGTCATTCCACCTCTTTCTGATGTCCTCTCTTGTGTGCAGGGTGGTGCCTACAAAATTAATCCTGTCTACAATCCTCTCCCACATTTCCATTTTTCTACAGAGAGAAGTATACTGGGCTTGTGCATAAAATAAATTGTGGCTCTACTCTTATGACTTCATCCACCATGGATCTTAACTCGTCTTCAGAGAAATTTGATTTTTGGAACACGACATGGTGGAACTAAAACAAAGTGGGTGAGAGTGACTTACCAAAGAAGGGAAGTGCAATAAGGTGTGAATGGACAAAAGTGTGCGGGAAAAGGCGTGCCTAATCTATGCACTCTACAAAAAAAAGGTGCTTGGGCTTTGTTGTCTTGAAGTGTAAATGCAAAATATTGTGGTGTGCGAAGGGGTGTGCTTTATAGTGTCCTTTGCAGGTATGTCAAGTGTGGTAGTGTGTGTCTGCTTTGTTGTTTTCAAATCCATCCATGTGCTGTTGTGTATTACTTTGGTTACTGCGAACCGCCGTGGTTCGGACTGACATTGGCTAACTGCCATGGGTGCCCGCCACTGTGACTTTGGACTTGTAATACAGTGAGTAGTTGATCACTGTGCTGTCAGGGCTAGGGGTTGGACCTACTATTTCTGGGGCTCGATGCCACTGGCGGTCTGCCTTTTTTGTTTGGCGATCGGTGGTCCTACCTGTTTGACTCACAATACAACGGTCTGTAAGACCGCCAACATGGCCGTCATTTTGGGACTGCCAACATGGAGGCCTGTTAGTCCAACTGCCAAACTCGTAATGAGGCCCTTATTCTCCTACAATTTGATAGGTTACCACTTCCTCAAAGGAGATGAATAACTGACAAAGAGGAAATGCTACTGATATGACTTCATGAAATAACAAAAAAAGTTTGTTTTGGAGTGGCAAGTGGTCCAGGGGACCACAGCCATACCATTAAGCAAAAATGTAATTTTTCCCTAATTGCAGACCCATGTTCTTTTAATTAAAAAGTCCATTATTTCAATTTGATCACAGACATAATGGTCTGTAAAGGTATTTGGACGAAATATCAGAAAAAAATATTGTGATGCAAAAATATTGTGTAAAGAATATGGGAATTTCAAAAATATCATCAACAGGAATATCAAAGGCAAAAATATTTGGCCCGATTCACAAAGGTACACTTAGATGTTTGGTCTAAACTTAGAACAAACATCTAAGTTCATGACTTTGGGAATTCACAAAGGACATTTATGAGTGCCATCTTTAGGTCCGCACTCAGGATGGAGATCCGCACATCTTCGTCACTAGTGCGTACCTAAAGATAGTATTCGTACATGCCCTTTGTGAATTCCCAAATTCTTAAACATAGGCGTTTGGTCTAAGTTTAGACCAAATGTCTAAGTTTACTTTTTTGAATCAGGCCAATTGTTTTTAGTGTTGTGTTCAATAATATTGTAATAAATATCGATGTAGAAAATATCATTGTATGTAATATCGTTTGTTAGTGTTAATTAGTGTATGATCTATTTTAGTGTGTTTGATTTCTATGTTCATTTTTTATATTTTTAGTAATATACTTTTTTAGTTATGAAAATGTTAAAATGTGCATTTTTAGCTGTATTAAAGTATATCTATCTATATATATATATATATATATATATATATATATATATATATATGATCAGAAATCAATTTCCTGCTGATCTACCTGAGTTCGCCTAACGAAGCTGGTACACCGTTATGGTTGCAGGACCCATAAATATGTTATGTAAAGAATTCTACCATCAGCCGCACTCCTAACAACTCAGGTGTTTATTTAAAGCTGATAAAGTCTTTTACAAAAACGGCTGATGATAGAATTCTTGATATATATATATATACTGTATATAATGTATATATACATTTTTTCAATAGTGGGACGTTGGGTTTCTAGGGAATAAGTGTGGAGAACTTTTTTTACCAATGCACTTTCTAAAATAAATTTCTAAGTCAATATTTTAAAGATATGTACATTAATAATTCTAAATTTATTTTGTTATTTTCATATGTGTAATACATTTTATTTTCATATTAATGAAGATTATATATTAATGTTATTAAATAAATTACAAAATAATAGTATAAAATAAAAAATAATTAACAAAACATTTGATAAAGTTGAATATTTAATAATATTTTTATGTTAAATATTTACATTTTGCATATTCTGCAAAAAAATTTTTTTAAATTGTAGAATTATTTACAAATGTTTTGGTTTAAAAAATTTAATTTCATTTTATATATTTTAATTTTATTTTAGATTATGATATTTTTATTTTCTTTTATTATTGCAAATTTTGTGTTATAATTTTGTTTATCATCTTATTGTTTAAACTTTATGGATGCTAGTAAATAATTTGAAAAATATATTAATGGTTAATAGCAATTAGTTTTTTTCTATTTTAATATTTAAATATGGGTATATTGGTTTGTAGCTTTGGTTAGTGTGTTTTAGATATATATTTTTTTAATTTAATAGTATAAAAAGGTGCATGAGCATGGAGTATTGTTTGTGTATTTGTACCATCTTGTGTAAAATGTTGTATTTTGAGGTGAATATTGTCAATTTTACCTTAAAGTAGTCAACCCCTTCTCCCATTATAGCTTAGATAGGAGTGAGAATAGTAAATGACACCCTTTTCGTGTACAACACCTTAACCAAATAGTTTTAGATTGGAGTGGAAACAGTAAATGTCACCCCTTTAGGGTCCAACAACTTACCCAAATTGTTTTTGTTTAGAGTAGGATAGTAAAAGTAGCCCCTTCAGTGTCCAGCACCTTTCCCAAATTAGGTTAGATCGGAGTGAGAAAAGTAAATGTCAACATGTTAGTGTCTAACACCTTCCTCAAAATTGGTTTAGATTTGATTGGGAATTGTAAATGTCAGTCCTTTATTGTATACCACCTTCGCCACGTTGATTTGTATTGTAGTGGGAATAGTAACTGCCACCCCCTTAGTGTCCAACACAGTCCCCAAATTGGTTTACATTGGAGTGGAATAGAAAATGCCCCCCTTTAGTGGCCAACATCTTCCCTTAATATGGTTAGATTGGAGTGTGAATTGTAAATGTCACTCTTGCTTGGAGTAGAAATAGTAAATGTTGGGCCTTTAGGCCCATATTTATGTAAAATAGCGCACAACTGTGCTAACGCAGTTGTGCATCATTTGTTTTAACACCAACGAACGCAATTCCTTCAAGCCATCCATGCGCCATATTTATGAAATGGCGCACAATGGCACTAAGGAATGGCTAGCGTCACAAAAAAAAGACACTAGCCAGTAGGAGATGGTGTTAGGGGAAATGGCACTAGTAGGTCAGAAATGAAGTTAAGTTGGTTAGTGGCAACATTTCTGTCGCTAAGCAGCCTAGCGTAATTTTTGGATGCATACGCAGGAGTCATTACCACCACCCCAATGACCACCACAGGGGAGCAGTGTCCCCTGGGCAAGCCCTAAATACCCAGTGCCAGGCAAAGAACCCCATGTAAGGGGCCCTCAATGGCACACCACACGCATACATATACGCTTACCTGCAATTTACCTGGGATGGGCTCCCTCCTCCAGTAGAGTCCCTGTGGTGTGGGTGGTGGTGTTGCTGGTGGTTGGGGTGGGCATCTTTGTGCCCATTCACTGGAGTTTCCCCATGAAACAGGGCCTATCTGCACTTTAACGCCTGGTCTGACTAGGTGTTAAATAATGGCACTTAGAGGGCTTAGCACCATTATTTTGATCCGCCTCCCACCGCGTGTTGTTTCTGCGCTGGGAGTTGAATATGGCGCTGGGGGCCAGTGTCACTTTTAGGACGTGAACACCTACCTTGTATCTCATTGACGCAAGGTGGGTTGGCGCATCATAAAAATGGCGCTAACTCCAATAGACCCATCTAGCGTCAAAATATAAATATGGAGTAAGGTTTGTGCCACTGTAGCGTAAAAAAAAAGATGATAAGGGGGTGCAAACATTACATAAATATGGGCCTTAGTGTCCAACACTGTCCTTAAATTGGTTTAGATTGAAGAGGGAATAGTAAATGTCACCCCTTTATTGTCCAACATCTTCTCCAAAATGGTTTAGATTGTAGTGCAAACAGTAAATATCAACCCTTTAGAGTCCAAATCCTTCCTCAAACTGGTTTAGATTAAATTTGGCATAATAAATGTCACCCCTTTAGTGTCCAACACCGTCCATAAATTGATTTAGATTTGAGTGGGAATGCTAAATGTTACCCCTTTAGTGTCTAGTGTCCAACACCTTCTCCAACTTGATCTAGACGAGAGTGGGAATAGTAAATGTCACCTCTTTAGTGTCCAAATATTTATCTAAACTGGTTTACGTTCAATTGCTCAACCTTTTAGTGTCCAATTCCTTTCATAAATTGGTTTAGATTGGAGTGTGAATGGTAAATGTTACCCCTTTAGAGTCTAGTGTCCAACACCTTCTACAAATTGATTTAGATGAGAGGGAATAGTAAATGTCACTCTTTTAAAGCCCAACAACTTCCACAAATTGGTTTAGATTAGAGTGGGAATAGTAAATGTTAACCATTTAGCGTCTAGTGTCTAACACCTTCCCCAAATTGGTATAGATTGGATTGGGAATAGTAACTGGCACCCCTTTAGTGTCCAACACCTTCCCCAAATTGGTTTAGATTGGAGTGATAATAGTAAATGTCAACAAGTTGGTGTCCAATGCTATCCCTCAATATGGTTAGATTGGAGTGGGCATTGTAAATGTCACCCGTTTAGTGCCCAATGCCTTACCCCAATAGATTGAGATGGAACTATTAACTGTCACCCCATTAGTGTCCAGCACCTTCCCCCAGCATGGTCCGATTGGAGTGGGATGAGTAAATATCACCCCTTTAGTGTCTAACAATTATTTTGAATGATTTGTGTTGGATAGCGATCTTTTAAGTTTTGATTTTTTTCTGACATTTTCTTTTTCTTTTAATTTTATGTAGTAAGAATAGCTTGTGTTATTTTAGTACTATTGTTGGTGATTAGAAATATAATAAAAAGTAGTATGTTGTATGTTTGTAACCATTATTATTAAATACATTTTTGGTACAGTACAGAAATGTGGCACAATGTCTATTTGTATTTATATTCCCAAAGTAAATTTGATGTACACTTTTATATTTTTAGTCAAATATAATTCAAGTTAAAAATAAACATTTATATGAAGTTCAGTAAATACAACATTTATCTTTTATTTTTTTATTAAGAAAACATGTGTAACATTTGTAACATTTCTTAACTTTTTTAATATGCATTTTTTCAACAATATTTTAACATGCACTCTTTCAGTATTTGTTAAATAATTGTATATATTTATACTATTATTTAATGTATACTTTACAAATTGTGTACATTTTATAATTGAGTTTTTGACATGTTTTCCATGTTTGATAATTTGTTACATCTTTTTATGCATGACGTCAACATGTGTTACATATTTCCTTTTCATTTCGAAGGGAAGGTAGACTTTTTTTAATTTCATTGAGTGTCCATTTTTTACCTCTTCTATTTTGTAACACTATTCTGGGTATTTGTAGTCTTTTTTAGCGAACCAGATTGTGGTAAGGGGGTGCTGTTCGTCAGAAGCGGTAGATCCTTTTTTAAGGATTTTTTTAGAGCTTTGAAAGTAGGGAGGTCTTCGGGGGAGGTCCACAAGTTAGGTACAGTGCTGTTTAACCCCTTCGCTGCCAGGCCTTTTCCCCCTCTTGTGCCAGGCCTTTTTTTGCCTATTTGGGGCAGTTCACACTTAGGCCCTCATAACTTTTTGTCCACATAAGCTAACCAAGCCAAATTTGCGTCCTTTTTTCCCAACATCCTAGGAATTCCAGAGGTACCCAGACTTTGTGGGTTCCCCTGAAGGAGGCCAAGGATTTAGCCAAAATACAGGGAAAATTTTGTTTTTTTTAAAAAAAATTGAAAAAGTGGCTGCAGAAGAAGGCTTGTGGTTTTTCCCCTGAAATTTGGCATCAACAAAGGATTTGTGGTGCTAAACTCAGCAGCTTCCCAGCTTTCAGGAACAGGCAGACTTGAATCAGAAAACCCAATTTTTCAACACACTTTTGGCATTTTACTGGGACATACCACATTTTTGCAATTTTTTGTGCTTTCAGCCTCCTTCCAGTCAGTGACAGAAATGGCCAATGCTGGATCCCAGAAACCTAAACATATCTGAAAAGTAGACAAAATTCTAAATTCAGCAAGGGGTCATTTGTGTAGATCCTACAAGGGTTTCCTACAGAAAATAACTGCTGAAAAAGAAAAATATTGAAATTGAGGTGAAAAAAACATCAATTTTTCTCTACGTTTTACTCTGTAACTTTTCCCTGCAATGTCAGATTATCGAAAGCAATATACCGTTACGTCTGCTGGACTCCTCTGGTTGCGGGGATATATAGGGCTTGTAGGTTCATCAAGAACCCGAGGAACCCAGAGCCAATAAATGAGCTGCACCCTGCAGTGCGTTTTCATTCTATACCGGGTATACAGCAATTAATTTGCTGAAATATAAAGAGTAAAAAATTGCTATCAAGAAAACCTTTGTATTTCCAAAAAGGGTACAAGATAAAGTGTTGAGGAGCAGTGGTTATTTGCACATCTCTGAATTCCGGGGTGACCATACTAGCATGTGAATTACAGGGCATTTCTCAAATAGATGTCTTTTTTACACACTCTCCTATATTTGGAAGGAAAAAATGTAGAGAAAGACAAGGGGCAATAACACTTGTTTTGCTAATCTATATTCCCCCAAGTCTTCCGATAAATATGATACCTCACTTGTGTGGGTAGGCCTAGCGCCCGCGACAGGAAACGCCCCAAAACGCAACGTGGACACATCCCATTTTTTTGAAAGAAAACAGAGGTATTTTTTGGAAAGTGCCTACCTGTAGATTTTGGCCTCTAGCTCAGCCGGCACCTAGGGAAACCTACCAAACCTGTGCATTTCTGAAAACTAGAGACCTAGGGAAATCCAAGATGGGGTGACTTGTGGGGCTTGGACCTGGTTCTGTTACCCAGAATCCTTTGCGAACCTCAAAATTTGGCTAAAATCAAATTTCTGTGGCAGAAAGTTCTGGAATCTGAGAGGAGCCACAAATGTCCTTTCACCCAGCATTCCCCCAAGTCTGCCGATAAAAATGATACCTCACTTGTGTGGGTAGGCCTAGCGCCCGCGACAGGAAACACCCCAAAGCGCAAGGTGGACACATCCAAATTTTTGAAAGAAAACAGAGGTGTTTTTTGCGAAGTGACTACCTGTAGATTTTGGCCTCTAGCTCAGCCGGCACCTAGGGAAACCTACCAAACCTGTGCATTTTTTAAAACTAGAGACCTAGGGGAATCCAAGATGGGGTGACTTGCGGGGCTCATACCAGGTTCTGTTACCCAGAATCCTTTGCGAACCTCAAAATTTGGCTAATGTTCCTCACATTTCTGTGGCAGAAAGTTCTGGAATCTGAGAGGAGCCACAAATTTCCTTCCACCCAGCGTTCCCCCAAGTCTCCCGATAAAAATGATACCTCACTTGTGTGGGTAGGCCTGGCGCCCGCGACAGGAAACGCCCCAAAGCACAACGTGGACACATTCAAATTTTTTAAAGGAAACAGAGGTGTTTTTTGCGAAGTGCCTACCTGTAGATTTTGGCCTCTAGCTCAGCCGGCACCTAGGGAAACCTACCAAACCTGTGCATTTCTGAAAACTAGAGACCTAGGGGAATCCAAGATGGGGTGATTTGCGGGGCTCACACCAGGTTCTGTTACCCAGAATCCTTTGCAAACCTCAAAATTTGGCTAAAAAAACACATGTTCCTCACATTTCTGTGGCAGAAAGTTCTGGAATCTGAGAGGAGCCACAAATTTCCTTCCACCCAGCGTTCCCCCAAGTCTCATGATAAAAATGATACCTCACTTGTGTGGGTAGGCCTAGCGCCCGCGACCGGAAACGCCCCAAAGCGCAACGTGGACACATCCAAATTTTTTAAAGAAAACAGAGGTGTTTTTTGCGAAGTGCCTACCTGTAGATTTTGGCATCTAGCTCAGCCGGCACCTAGGGAAACCTACCAAACCTGTGCATTTCTGAAAACTAGAGACCTAGGGGAATCCAAGGAGGGTTGACTTACGGGGCTCGGACCAGGTTCTGTTACCCAGAATCCTTTGTGAACCTCAAAATTTGGCTAAAAAAACACATATCCTCACATTTCCTTGGCAGAAAGTTCTGGAATCTGAGAGGAGCCACAAATTTCCTTCCACCCAGCGTTCCCCCAAGTCTCCCGATAAAAATGATACCTCACCTGTGTGGGTAGGCCTAGCGCCCGCGACAGGAAACGCCCCAAAGCGCAACGTGGATACATCCAAATTTTTGAAAGAAAACAGAGGTGTTTTTTGCGAAGTGCCTACCTGTAGATTTTGGCCTCTAGCTCAGCCGGCACCTAGGGAAACCTACCAAACCTGTGCATTTCTGAAAACTAGAGACCTAGGGGAATCCAAGGAGGGTTGACTTGCAGGGCTCGGACCAGGTTCTGTTACCCAGAATCTTTTGTGAACCTCAAAAGTTGGCAAAAAAAACACATGTTCCTCACATTTCTGTGGCAGAAAGTTCTGGAATATGAGAGGAGCCACAAATTTCCTTCCACCCAGCATTCCCCCAAGTCTCCCGATAAAAATGATACCTCACTTGTGTGGGTAGGCCTAGCGCCCGCGACAGGAAACGCCCCAAAGCGCAACGTGGACACATCCAAATTTTTGAAAGAAAACAGAGGTGTTTTTTGCGAAGTGCCTACCTGTAGATTTTGGCCTCTAGCTCAGCCGGCACCTAGGGAAACCTACCAAACCTGTGCATTTATGAAAACTAGAGACCTAGGGGAATCCAAGGACGGTTGACTTGCGGGGCTCGGACCAGGTTCTGTTGGTGACTTGCGGGGCTCGGACCAGGTTCTATTACCCAGAATCCTTTGCAAACCTCAAAATTTGGCTAAAAAAACACATGTTCCTCACATTTCTGTGGCAGAAAGTTCTGGAATCTGAGAGGAGCCACAAATTTCCTTCCACCCACCGTTACCCCAAGTCTCCCGATAAAAATTATACCTCACTTGTGTGGGTAGACCTAGCGCCCGCGACAGGAAACGCCCCAAAGCGCAACGTGGACACATCCAAATTTTTGAAAGAAAACAGAGGTGTTTTTTGCGAAGTGCCTACCTGTAGATTTTGGCCTCTAGCTCAGCCGGCACCTAGGGAAACCTACCAAACCTGTGCATTTCTGAAAACTAGAGACCTAGGGGAATCCAAGGAGGGTTGACTTGCGGGGCTCGGACCAGGTTCTGTTACCCAGAATCCTTTGCGAACCTCAAAAGTTGGCTAAAAAAACACATGTTCCTCACATTTCTGTGGCAGAAAGTTCTGGAATCTGAGAGGAGCCACAAATTTCCTTCCACCCAGCGTTCCCCCAAGTCTCCCGATGAAAATGATACCTCACTTGTGTGGGTAGGCCTAGCGCCCGCGACAGAAAGTGCCCCAAAGCGCAACGTGGACACATCCACATTTTTTAAAGAAAACAGAGGTGTTTTTTGCGAAGTGACCACCTGTAGATTTTGGCCTCTAGCTCAGCCGGCACCTAGGGAAACCTACCAAACCTGTGCATTTCTGAAAACTAGAGACCTAGGGGATTCCAAGATGGGGTGACTTGCGGGGCTCGGACCAGGTTCTGTTACCCAGAATCCTTTGCAAATCTCAAAATTTGGCTAAAAAAACACATGTTCCTCAAATTTCTGTGGCAGAAAGTTCTGGAATCTGAGAGGAGCCACAAATTTCCTTCCACCCAGCGTTCCCCCAAGTCTCCCGATAAAAATGATACCTCACTTGTGTGGGTAGGCCTAGCGCCCGCGACAGGAAACGCCCCAAAGCGCAACGTGGACACATCCAAATTTTTGAAAGAAAACAGAGGTGTTTTTTGCGAAGTGCCTACCTGTAGATTTTGGCCTCTAGCTTAGCCGGCACCTAGGGAAACCTACCAAACCTGTGCATTTCTGAAAACTAGAGACCTAGGGGAATCCAAGGAGGGGTGACTTGCGGGGCTCGGACCAGGTTCTGTTACCCAGAATCCTTTGCAAACCTCAAAATTTGGCTAAGAAAACACATGTTCCTCACATTTCTGTGGCAGAAAGTTCTGTAATCTGAGAGGAGCCACGAATTTCCTTCCACCCAGCGTTCCTCCAAGTCTCCCGATAAAAATGATACCTCACTTGTGTGGGTAGGCCTAGCGCCCGCGACAGGAAATGCCCCAAAGCGCAACGTGGACACATCCCATTTTTTGAAAGAAAACAGTGCCTACCTATGGATTTTGGCCTGTAGCTCAGCCGGCACCTAGGGAAACCTACCAACCCTGTGCATTTTTGAAAACTAAAGACCTTGGGGAATCCAAGATGGGGTGACTTGTGGGGCTCGGACCAGGTTCTGTTACCCAGAATCCTTTGCAAACCTCAAAATTTGGCTAAAAAAACACCCTTTCCTCTCATTTTGGTGACAGAAAGTTCTGGAATCTGAGAGGAGCCACAAATTTCCTTCCACCCAGCATTCCCCCAAGTCTCCCGATAAAAATGATACCTCACTTGTGTGGGTGGGCCAGGTGCCTGCAACAGAATAAGGCCCAAAACTTGAAGAGATAGAAGGGATAGCACAGCGAGTTTATAAGGGCATATTCTTTTATACATCTTTAGACGGACTCTGCTTTGGGGACCCACATAAGTGAGGTGTCATTTTACTTGGGAGACTGAGGGGAAACTGGGGAGTAGGAATTTTGTGCTGGAGCGGTGATCCTACTAAGAAAAGTCAGGAAAATATGCTTTTTATGGAAATTTTTAGGTTTACAGGGGAGTCTGGGTAAGAAAATGTTGGGGGAGCCACGCAAGCCACACCTCCCTGGACTCCTTGGGGTGTCTAGTTTTTAAAAAAATCTGGGTTTTGTAGGTTTCCCTAGATGAAGGCCGCACCCAGGACCAAAAACATAGGTGGGCCCTCCCCCCATACACAGGTATTTTTGTAATATATCATTTTGATGTGTGCACATCCGTCCGTGATGTGGCAAACACTAAAATTGTGAAAAGAAACACACTTAGGTTATGTGAAGAAAACCCCTCACCCACCAACCAAGTTGGTGGCATGCTTCATCATCGGGGTCCCACCCGAGGCACCTAGCGTGTCACAGGTGTGCTGCGACGCCTGATTACAGCGGAGCAGGTTTTGTCATTTTTTAGCACACATACTGGTTGGATTTGGCACGAGGGTGAGTGATGGTTCAGTGGATCAAATTTTATTAACAAGAGATTTCACAAAAATGAAATGCACTGCTAATAACTGAAAGGCAAACAATTGAACCAATGACTCACAGCTCGTGAGCTGTAAACCCGCGACAAGGCACCAACCGCTTTACAGTCCATTCACACACCTTTCATACATGACACGCACAAGACCATTCACAACGCCAGCCACGGGCCCAGCACATTACAACACTCACATCGACAGACCGCGCCACTCAAGGGCCCATCACTTACATACGCCCACATGCCTGATACAAGAATCACACCAGCTGATGGGATTGTGGACTGCCATTTGGCTGGCACCGCCAGCGAAGTGCCACCCCACGCACACCGCCATCCAAGCGCCACCCCACGCACACCGCCAGCCAAGCGCCACCCCAAGCACACCGCCAGCCAAGCGCCACCCCACGCACACCGCCAGCCAAGCGCCACCCCACACACACCGCCACCCCACGCACACCGCCAGCCAAGCGCCACCCCACGCACACCGCCATCACCTTTTTTGTTTATAAACAACAAAGAAACCACTAATTATAAAATAAGCACAAAACTACAAACACAAAAGCTCTAACTAAATACACGACAGAGATGCCAACCGTGAAACATATGAAAATATAAAACAGACAGCTTACGCTCACGGTATTTCCCAAAAGTTTTTCCTTGTGTGGTAACTTCTAAAACAGCTGGGCACACACAGCCCAGGCTTTGAAGGGCATTCGGGGCAGTACATCCGGCTCTCCCTCCGGATTGATCTCCGGGCATATACTCTACATTTCTTTGTGGGCATGTCTTTTTTGGGAGTGGGAGGAATGTGATCTGGAAAGTGCTGATCTTTCAATCTAGCCACATCCTCCACCACTTCTACTCTAGGAACTCTTGCCGGTTCCACCACAATAAGGCTTTCTATCACCGACTCCTGAAATTTAACAAATGTCATCCTTGACTCAGGTGAACAATCCTTGTATACAATAAAGGCATTAAAAGTTGCCAAATGAAATAAATGTAGGGCCAACTTTTTATACCACACATAAGACTTACGAAGAGCAGTGTAAGGTTCCAACCTCTGATCTACTCTATCAACACCACCCATGTGCCTATTGTAGTCCAAAATGCACGCAGGTTTGCGCACTTCCGCAACCTGACCCCAAACAGCCACAGGGGAAGTACTCTCATCATGGATAGTCGATAGCATGTACACATCCCTCCTGTCTGAAAATTCCAGAGCTAGCAGCTCATTATTCCGCAAGGCACTGCACTGTCCCCTCTCAAGCTTTTTACAGACAAGCTCCCTTGTATAGCCTTTCCGGTTAGAACGGATTGTGCCACAAGCAACAGTGTCCACCCTAAACTGCCCTCCAGTGTAGAAATTATCTACGTACAAATGGTGACCTTTGTTAAACAGCCGTCCAGCAAGTTCCCACACAATTTTTTCGCTAACTCCAAAAGTGGCCGGACAACCAGGAGGGTCAATACTGGAATCCCTACCAGTGTAGTCCCGGAAATTATACACATATCCTGTACTGCTTTCTGACAGCAGATACAATTTAATCCCATACCGTGCCCTCTTACTAGGAATGTACTGCTTAAAAACTAAACGGCCCTTGAAAAGGACCAAAGACTCTTCCACACTTATCTCTTTTGGGCCCCCCCCCCCCCCCTGGGGGCAGATTGTCAATTTTTGGGCTGATCTGCCGCCGGGTGGGGGGGGGGGCGAAATCCACTAGACACCAGGGATTTTGTTTTTATTGTTTATTTTGGGGGCAACCCCTTGGGCAAGGGTCGCTCCCCGGGGGGGCTATTTTTTTCTGTTTCGGCCCCCCCCAATGGCAGACCAGCCATTTTTTGGACGATATGGCCCCCGGGGGGGTGGAAGCACACTAGGTGCCAGGGATTGTGTGGTGTGTGTTTGGTGGCACCCCTTGGGCAACGGTCGCCCCCCTAAAGTGGGGAAAGTTGGTATTGGCCATCTTCCAAAAAATACCCACCCCTGCCCGGAGCCCTAAAACCGGACCCCAGCACGACCTCTCCCCTGACCACCTGCCCTTCTAAAATATGCCCTCCTCCTGCCCGAGCCATAAAGCTGTACACAATTGTGACCCCCCAGGTTCCCGCCCTTGTAAAAAAAACCATCCCCTGCCCTGAGCCCAACAACTGTGCCCACCGCACCCACCCTAGAAACCATACCCCTGCCTCAAGCCCCAAAACTGCCCCCTCCTCTCCTCCCTTACCTCACTCACCACGAAGATGAGCCAGTTATTCTGAGGCAGTGCGCAGGTCATAAAGTGGAAATGGAAGGGTCTCTCCACTTCCTCTAATGATGCCGATAGCCTTTACCACGCAGGCACCTTTCCCTTGCATACGTCCTTACCACCAGTACCATGCATATGCTTTTATCATTCATGCCTTTACAAATTAATTTGTTGTAAAGGCATGCATGATAAAGGCATATGCATTGTAAAAAAACTGTGTGGTGAAGGCTATGCGTGGTAAAACCCAAGTTGTGTTGCCTGCTCCTAGATACTTTGGATGGCTTTAAAGGATTTTTTTATTGCATTCCTTTTATTTTTGGGGGCTTTTTGGACAGTATGTTTCTCATTTTTAGTGGATTTCAATTTTTTAACATCGATACAGAGAAGGATCTGAAGCTACACACCGTGTGTTTTATATTGTTCTTTTGGGTGGGAGCTGTGATATTACATTGCTTGTGTCAACATTATTAGATTGATATGTGGAATTGTTTGGTTTATGTGCTGTAATTACTTTATGTGATGGATTACGTTTTTAACATTCTTGGTTGAAAACTGCCACATTTAAAAAAAAAATATTTATATGCAATTTTATCAGTCTTCAATAACTTTGCAATTTAAATTCATTTTGACTGATGTATTATAATAAAATATGGATTAATTTGTTGTGCTGGTTTTGAATTTGTCATATTTTTAAGGAGTATGATTTCTAAGTAATCTACTCCTTTGTTATTCATGAAGAGTTTGACTTCAAATTATAACATCTTGTTCATTCTGCTGGTTTTCTCAGTTTAACGCCAATTTGGCTAACAAATTGTTCTATTCATAGTTCGTGGTAGCATTGCTATTTTTGTAAACCTTCTATAAAGCTGTAGAATATAGGTTGGGTTCTGCCTATTGTGGATTAAAAGGCGTTGTGACATCCCTGCACTGTGTTGTTTGTTGTGGTTTCCTGTGCCAAGCATAGACATTCCACAATGGTTCTTTGAATTTGGGTTGCCACCTGTGTCCAGAACGATGAAGTCTGCCAACCCAGGTGTCTTCAAAATTGTTTACTGGGGACTATTGGCTATATTATGAGTTTGGTGGTCTGACCGCCCAAACTCCAATACAGTGCTTTAGCGGCACCCCTGAAGCCGGCAGCCTAACCATCATCGTATTACGATGTTTCTGCTGTGCTGACCAGTGGAAACAATGCAACGGTATTGGCCCCAGCTCTCAGAGAGACCTGAAGCCAATGCCGCCGCACACAGCCCCCTAGGAATGAGCCTTGTCTGCCATGACAGACTGTGCGCATTCTGAGCATTCTGACAGGGAGCACCTACAATCCCCAAGACATGGTCGTGGGCAGTGAAGGGGTCCCCAGTGGCCCCAACTCTGCCTTTCTGACAGTCTTTTCATGGCAGGGACCCTGTCACAAAAAGACTGGTGGAAAGGAAAGTTGTGATCAGCACGGAAGTGTGGAATTCAGCATCGCCGGGGCTGACCACAACTTTTACCACTAGCAGCCCATTGGGATTTCTGATCCTTGCAGTGGCAGTGGTCTCCTGGTGGTCCGACTGCCAGGATCTTAATCTGGCAGTTGGACCTCCAGGGATGCAGTGGTCAAACTGACACAATGGGTATGTCCGTCCTATGGACCTCCATACTCATAATCAGGCCCTAAGTTTGTTAGAAATTGGGTTTTTGGCTGGAAGCGGAATGCATCCCGTCTAAGCAGGAACCACAATCCTAGTCAGGGTAAGTCAAATACCCACCCTCAATTAACCTGGGCTTGCCCCTAGTAGATTGGCTCAGAGGAGTCACACTTAAGTTAAGAGGCAATGTGTTAAGAATTTGTACAACACTTCAAACAGTAAAACAGTGAAAACACCACACAAAAAGATACCACGCCTGGTTAGAATAATAGAGCTTTAGTTAATGAACAAAACAAGACCAAACAACAAATCGAAGTTGAGATATGAAGATATGAAGACCTTCTGGTCATACTAGAGTGAGTCAAATCTGAAAAATCAGGCCGACCTCGATAAAGTGACCAGCCTTGGCCTGCTACAAAAGTTCCGTGGTTCGGGGTGCATCGACGATGAGAACAAAATGCGAGGAGGAAAAGAGGCCATGTGTGGGGGCTGATCCTAAAGATGTAGGCAATGCGTCCACTCTGAGACGAGCAAAGTTGGAGATACCCAGAACAAAAGGCCTCACAGCCACACCTATTATGAGAGCTCCTCACAGGAATCACACCCTAATGCATCATAATCTTAAACTTTACAGAGACTTCCATTAAAAACAGTAAATACTGAATACCTTAACTGTTTTGTAAATGGTCATCAGGATATAATTTATACCCTAAGATCTCAGTATCCCTTTCTGCTATCTAGAATGCATCTTAGGTGCCAGGAAAAGTCTTAATAAATATAATGTAATTTTGCTATGATCTCCTTAATTAAAAATATTAGCAAATTTAGTAATACTTGATCGAATTCAAAAAACATATGCCACCCATTTGTTTCATTCTCCCTTAAAGATCGACCTGAGTATTGCTCTGATGCACTATACATTTCCACATTCTTTGTGCAATTAACTAGCCTTTCTAATTAAATCCACTTATATCTCTGTTGCTTCTTCTGCCTGATCTTTAACCTGTGCATTGGCCTGTCCTTCCACTCCATGTTTCTTTCTACTCTTGTAACACCGTCTGTTTTTTCCTTGGCTTTATTTGTACCTACAAGTTCCATTCATCACTCCTTTAGTCCTCTTTGTATTTAATATTGTAGGCCCACATCATGAGTGTTCCATTCTTTTCCAATCCTTGTGCAAAATATTGTTTGGACAGTAACTTGGCTGTTCCATTACTCGTTCCAGAAGGACAGTTAAAATGCACTCAACAACATGTATAATGTGTGTTTACAAGAATAAATTTAAACACACATTATACATGTTGTTGAGGGCCTTTTTGTTCATGCAAACGAAGAAACTGGAGTCATGAAATGAAATACATTTATAAGTAGAGACATATGGCCTCATTACGAGTTTGGCAGTCCCACTGTAAGAACGCCGAGGTGCCGCCAAAAGACCACCATGTTGACGGTCAAACAGGCCACCATATTGAGTTACACAGCCAGGACCGTGTAACCCAGACAAACTTTCGACACCGCCAGGACTCTGGAGGGTGGGAAAGAGGCAGTTCAACCACCAGCACCACCAACCCAACAAAATCCTCTGAACCAATTATGATCCACAAAACAGGATAGCGGTTTTCCCATGGTGGTAAACCAATGGCGATGGGAACTGTGGTAACAGCGGTCTACACTGCAAAACACCACACCACATTGGGTGGTTTGAGTTTCACATGCCTGACACACATCCACACCCCCAACATACCTACAAACTTCACTATTAATCACACCTCTTCACACCCCATAATCCTTCGCATCAAAAATGCCATACACAGCAAGATAGAAGGCGCACACAAATATTAGGAACCATTGTATAGGCACGCTTCAGCACTCCAAATACCATTTATAACACTTATCACATCATACGTATCCCACAATTTTTTTATCCCCACATCATCCACTCACAACTTAACACCCACACCCCTTCACCCGTTGGTATCCTCACCATGTTGTACACCACTACCATGTCCCCACAAAAAGGTTGGTAGAGCCAAACCTATCTAGAGCACAAGTCCAACAAACCTCTATTGCTAGGAAAATGGAGATGTGGCAAAATATAGTTGACAGGGTAAATTCTGTAGGTAGCTATCCACGCACCAGGGAGGACATCAGGAAGAGGCGGAATGACCTCAGAGGGAAGGTGCATTCCATGGCCGCTAGGCACCAGCTGGCGGTCCTCAAGACTGGTGGTGGGCTCCTACCTCCTTCTCCAATGTTCACATCATGGGATGAAAAGGTCTTGGACATCCTGCATCCTGACGGCTTGACAGGAATACCTGGGGGAGCGGACTCGGGTAATTCACAACACTGAAAATGTCATGCTGAAGTTCTGTCTTGCATGCTCACTGATCACCTTTTGATGCCTTGGCAGCCAACACACTCATCACCCCTGTGTCCAACTGTCCAAATACCTTCCTCTGGCATACCACATGTCAACTAAACTTACCTAGAGGCACAGTGTCTGTGAATGGCTGGGGAAGTACAGGGGCTGACATCACTACATCTCCCAGCAAGCACTGCTCTAGCATTGCGAAAACTAGAACGGTGTACCAAAATGAAAATATCCTTGCATGTCAACTACACAATCAACTAAACCCACCTGAATGATCCAAAATATCACAGTCTAGGGCAATGACAGCAATGCCATAGGCATATGCCAGTACAATACCACCAACGCACAGCTACATTTGTGTACAGTGCTAAATTGGCCCTTTTAGCGCCCATCAACCATATAAAGCTACTCACCATGGAGGAACACACATATCTGCAATGTGCTGTACTAGGTGTAACCTGATACATATGGCCTGATAGATTGGTTACCCCTAAGCTGATGTACAGGTCAGTTTTCACTTCACATAACATGGACAATATTAAGCTACACAGCAGACAAGATATGAGTCTCTCAACAGACAGCCGACTGTCAAACTAATCTGGTATCCTGTAGCAAGATGTATTTCATAGGAATTCCCTGTATTCCTTATAGCTCTACCCCAGATTTGAAAGCAGGTGTCACTGTCATATCAGGGAATCTAGCTAAGCCTTTCTGTACATGGCTCAATGCATATCTACCTGTCAATGTGTGATACCACATGGTGCATTACAATCTGTAACTGTCTGTTCCACTTCTTCAGAAGGTTACCTACCCATTGTTAACATGGGGAGGGCATCTGAGACAGCCACTTCACCACTGGATGAAGCCATCACTGAGGAGAACACCCCTGGATGTAAGGACATTGAGGACGACTCTGGTCCATCTGGGACACCTGTTTAGTATACAACTGTAAGCCTCTCCCTGCCTACATTGACCCCTCTCAGCCCTGTTGCATCTACATCACAAGCAATCATTCCCCCCCAAATGTATGTTCCAAGGACAGTTAATACCATCATGTTCCACCCATTACAGGTAACAGAGTCACCACTAGAAAACACTGACAAGGAAGGACCTAGTACCAGTGAGAGTGGGGAAACTGTGCAAAGAACACAGGCAAGTGGGGAAGATGGTGTAGGCCAGCAGATTGAGGCTCTCCGAGGGACACAACTGGCTAGGACACAATCTACCAAGTCTGGGTAGTCTACCAACAGTGCCAAGGCATGATGGGCCAAGTACTTACCATGAGGGGGGAGATTAAGCAGCTGAAGAGGGACAACCACCAGGAAGTCATGCAAAAGTGGGAGGTCCACAATGCCAACATGGTCTCCCTAACAGGGAGGGGTGTTGAGAGACATCACCCCCACCCTAAGCAGGGTATGTTTAGAACACCAGGCCCCTTCCTTTGGCCAAGTAACAGAAGCCCCTTCAACATCTGTGGCAGCAAGTGTAATGGAGGCTCTGCCAGGGGAAGGATATGCCTCAGACACCCCAGCCTCTGTATCTGAAGAAACCCTGCAAATGAGGATGTCCACCAAAATACCCAGGAGAAGCAGATGACTGTACGACGAAACAACGACTGCAAAAAAAACTACTGCCTTAACAACGAGGTCGGAACACCGACCTCGTTGCTACTACTAATGATTTTACCACGAATGCCTTAACAACGATATTTCGTTGTAAAGGCATTCCTGATAAAATCATTAGCAATAGGCACCATTCACCCTACATCCCTCACCCCACCCCCCCAACCCCACCCCAAAACCTAAAATCCCCTGACCCCCCACCCACTCCCCAAAACCAAAAACGCCCCACTCCCCCAAACCCACCCCAAAACCGAAAACCCCCTGACCCCCCACCCACTCCCCAAAACCAAAAACGCCCCACCCCCCCAACCCCACCCTAAAACCTAAAACCCCCTGACCCCCCACCCACTCCCCAAAACCAAAAACGTCCCACCCCCCCAACCCCACCCCAAAACCTAAAACCCCCTGACCCCCCACCCACTCCCCAAAACCAAAAATGCCCCACCCCCCCAACCCCACCCCAAAACCTAAAACCCCTGACCCCCCACCCCCTCCCCAAAACCTAAACCCACACTTACCTTCGCCAAGTCCCTTCTTTGTACCTTAACCACGCATGTTCGTTGTTCAGAACATACGTAGTTAAGGCACAAAAAACCAAAGTCGTGGTTAAAAAAAGCGTTGTTGCGCTTTCGTTAACCACGACCTTCGGAAAAAAAAAGTCATAAAAAAGGATGTTTCCCGAAGCAGATGCCAAGACTTCAACCACTGCCAGGTAGTGATCCTCTACTCATGTGTTCCCCTTTTGTATGACAGATACACCCTGTTGACTGTGGTACAACCACTCTCCATTTTCCAATGTTACAAGGACACTTGACTTGAGACTCCAAATGTTTTAGCAGCTACTGTGATGATTACAGTCACCATGACTGAACCCATCACTATGAGCAGCTAATGATTGGATCCCATTCCCTAATTATTCACGAGCACTTGCAAATAAACACTACTAAACCACATATCATGTTTGAGAGTCATTTTTCAGCTATTTTGACCAGTAAACTGTGACAATTGTTGCTTACCCATCTTACTCACATATGTACCAAATCTACTAAGTCCCATCTCACATGCACTGTTGAATCTGGTTCAGATATGTGTACATTTATAAAAAGGGAAACACTCTCAAACCCATTTATTGCACTTTCCCGAACATAGATTGACAACATGCCAAATATCACACAGTGCATTACAGCTTGACAATTTAATGCTTCAGCATAGGTGTGTCTAGCAAGCACCACACAGACTAATGAATTTAGGGCCATGTCGATCTTTGTCTATACAAATAGGCAAACAGATTGGTTTTATTGGTCATCAGCTAAAGGCTGACCTCATTCTCATACCATACCACTCTAATGACCATACCCAATGATACACACAATGGTCAGTACAACTTTTCCCAGTCATTGAACCTTCCTCTTACCATGGTCAGGTATCTGTAGACATGCTACTCACCTAGGTCAGTCTTTACACATTTGCACAGTGGCCGGTAATGAGGTAACACAATGACAACTACATACAAGTTAAATAGCGCCTACATCAAACCAATGAAAAAGAAGAGGTTACGGTTTTGACAGATATCAAGTTCATACATTTGACAGCCTTGGACCCAAATAACATGGCACACAGGATGAATGTGTAGAACAGTACACTACCATTTCACTGTCATGACAGTCTGGGCATGGAATTTATACACCACCAATATGATGAGATACAGTACCTGGATCTATCCATGTTCACTTCACATGGCAGGTCTGCAAATCCCACCTGTCTGTAATACAATTCAGAATTGACCAAATGAGGATGACCTTGTGAAGAAATCTGCAAAGTATAAATGTGATACAAAAGGTAATGGTAACCGAGAGCTATAAAGACATGTCCAAAATACAATAGTAACACTGTGTGTGCAGTGTGGCAAACATTGTCAAAGGAGATCATCACGATAATCACAACTCCAAGTACAATTTTTCATGCACACCTGAGCTATGTACTGCTAAGCAACTAATGAGCTGTCTGATTGTCATACAAAGACCCTTCTAAAACATCTCTAAGCCCCAAAATAACTTATTGGGTCAAGTATGTAACAGAACAACACATATCTACAGTCAGTTAAAGTACTGATTTATGAGATCTGCCCGTCTGTCTCCACTTTCATCCTCATCACAGTCACAGTTGGTATTGCTGTCTCCCCCTCATGTGGTATATATGGCATCTGACATCTCAGAGTGAGGTTGTGGAGCATGCAGCAGGCAACAATTATTTGACACACTTAGGCGGGTGAGTAGAGAAGGGCTCCACCAGGCTTATCAATGGAACAAAATCTAGCCTTTATGATCCTAAAAGTCCGCTCCACGACATGCCTTGTCCTTCTGTGGGCCTCATTGAAACAAACTTCCCCTGGCGTGTTTGGGTACCTCACTGGTGTCAGCAACCAGGGAAGGTTTGGGTAGACAAAATCCCCTGTAAGGAATGGTTACATGTGTGCAAACATAAATCTTTCACATCACATATATCACTTACCAACCAGCCAGGGCCTCTCTGTATCCTTTTGTGTCATTAGCAAGGGGATATGGTTGTTCCGCATGATGAAGGCATTATGAACTGAACCCGGGTACTTTGCACATACTTAGGAAATGTAGAGGTCCACCAAAAAGACTACTTGTCTATTTATGGAGTGAAAGTTCTTCCAGTTCCGATAAACCTGTTCATTGTCATTTGGGGGAACCAATGCTACATGGGTACAATCAGTGGTTCCCATCACATTTGGGATATGTGCCAAAGCATAAAAATCTTCCTTCACATGGGCCAAATCCTCACATTGTGGAAATCTGATGTAGCTATCCAGGTGCTTTAGCAATGCAGCTAGTACGTCCTTCAAGGCCAGATTGAACATAGGCTAGGATATGCCTGCGGTTGAGGCCACAGTATTCTGAAAGGACGCTGTGTCTAGGAAATGCGGCACTGACATGATATGTACAATTGGTGGTATGCTATTTGGATGATGTGTGGCAGGCATTAAATCTGGCTCCAACTGACAACACAGATACATGATTACCTCCCTATCCAGGTGGTAGATCTGGATGGCATGTCGATCCTCCATGGTCTACAGGTCTGTTAGTGGATGGTACACTGGAGGTTGTCTGGCCCTTTTCATTCCAGGGTAACTAGATGAAGGAATACAAGAAGGTCTGTCGATCAGTCATTGTGTCTATTGTACGTGTGAATCCACACATGTCACACATGACGCATGGACATGCCATATGAAATAGTTAAACATGGTACACAGGACATACCTAGGGAAATAATGGCTTATTGCTGCAATGTCATCCCTTAACCTCAATTATGATTAGAAAATGGATACACATGTCACTGAAAGTCTCAATGATAATGACTTTCTTACTATGTTTCACATATGATACACACTAATACCATCTATTCAATTGCCGTGAGGGTGCAAGCCAGGCTGCTAATGATACATAACTCACATATTATGTATCTGACAACATGTATATAACATTGGAATATAAATACATGGTTGCTCAAAGCCAGCACTGAAAACTATGGCATATATATGTTTCTGATCTCATGACATGTTTTTATTTGAACTTTTCCGACCATCTATGGACCTTAAAATGGCAGCTGCCTGACCTACTATACTGGACATTAGGAAATGACCTATGTCCTCCGGCAGAATTCATCATGGAGGTAGGCGGATACTGCCGCGGTGGATATTGCCGTTGGAACACATTGCTGCCTTTGGCGGTCTTGGGCCAATGGTGATGTCTGCCTGCGGTGATGGTGTCTTACGTGGCGGATGTGACCACCATTTCATACTTCATCTCTCATTTGACTCCTGATACTGCTGCCAGCAAGACCTCAACGACTTGAGCTACTGTGTACTGCCTCTGGGAGCAATCATGCCATGTCCTACAGGTGATAGGGCCCCTGCTTTCTCGTCCGAGGAGATTGAGAAGCTGGTTGAGAAGGTCTTACCCCTGTATGAACAGCTCTATGGTGGACAAGAGGAGCAGGTAAGTGCACCATGTGTGTAAACATTTCCTTAGCCCAACTAAACTTTGTGAAACTAAGCAAAGGCTGATGGGCAACGTTTCTGATTGTGTGCATAAATTTCGTAGGGTGCCAAAGTTGTAACAGAATGGGATGAGTTCCTGGTCATGTACTTACAATTGGTGACAGATTGTGAGTCCTGAGACATTATGGAGAGTGTTTTATGTATGTTCCCTGACTCAACTTGTAACTGTTGCACAAGGTTAGTGGAGTTGGTATACCAGACTCCTTTTGAAATACCATATTGTAAATGTGTTTGATGTCTGGTCATATGTGAGAACATGACAGCTGGTGCTGGAGATGCATGTTGTTTGCCTGTTTCCACCTCACATCTGGCCTGCCTGCATATGCGCAGCTATCAGTGGAGGGGATGTTAAAGACAGTCTGTGTTTGGCTTCTTGTACTAACTAGTTATAACCCTGCCTGTTGTAGTATGGTATATGTGGACATAACATATTTTTTTATCTATGTCATCCATGCAGGTCAACACCCATCAGAAAAAGGGGATTTGGCATGCCATCACCAAGAAAGTACGGACCCTGGGGGTCCACAGCTGGCGGAGCGCCCACTGTTGAAAGAGGTGGGAGGACCTGAGACGCTAAGACTGCAGAGGCTCAGCTGGGAATGTCCACCCAACGAGGACGGGTTGCCCGTCGGACCCTGACCCCCCTAATGACCCACATTTTGGCAGTGGCCTACCCTAAGTTGGATGGGCATTTGAAAGCAGTACAGCAGCCACAAGGGAATAAGTACATACCTAACTCATGTTAGTCCCTTTACCAGGTGATTGAGTGAGGGAACAGAATGTTGGCCCTGACAATGTGGTAAGTGCAAAATGTCACAGATTTCCTGTGTACACATTGATGTACCGTAGCCATCTATAGCACACAGGTGTGCACTTACAAATGTATTTAGAGATATGTTACTCAACTATGTTGTTCCCTCAGTACAATAGCTTACAAAGGTGCACATATGAAGGTGTCATATTTGTACACACTACTGCAGTTTCAACTTAGATGATTGTAGATACCCACCAACAGGTCAATCCTCCCAATGTAATGGTGGTAAGGTGTGTAGGTCCTTTATCTCTGTCCTCTGCAATGTCTCACGATTCCTGGTTATGTGCAACAAAGGGTCAGACATGTTCTATTCATCACAAGTTTTCTAATGCTTCCTGATAAGTGACAGCAGCATGTGAGGCTGTGATGTCCATCTGACATGCCACATGACCTACAAGGTTAACATCTTCACACCTGTTACAAGGTAACCCCCCCTTGGTAAGTGAGGGATGCACATAGACATTTCTGATGCCTCATCAGAGAAGACAACGTGCATGTTGGATATCATTTAGGTGTTCCAACATTTCTATGGGCATACATATATTGGTATCAGAAGCTCGGAATGTTACAACCTTGCTAATGTTCTATTAGTGGAAAGTGGCCACACAGCATTGTCCTTGGGCATACTGTTGTAGGCATAACACATGGGCAATGGTATCCTATTCAGTTAGATTCTTGACAGATATGTATCAACATCATGTATCATTTAAAAGGTTCAGGGAAGATTTAACATTGCAAACAGTTATGTATGCTTGCAGTTCCTATGAAGGATGTGGCAAATGAGTTCGGAATGTTTGGGAAGCTAATGTTGACATTGATACCTATGTGGTGCAGGTGTGGTAGTTCACATACACATGTGAGTAGTAATGTAAGTGTATCTGGGCTTGTGGCTTGCATCACAGTAGGTGTACCTGTCATGTTAGCAATACTTGAGCTTTTGCCCAGAGAATCCTCCACAGACAGATGCAAGGCATGGAGTGTCTGATGTGTGTGTAGTGATGTACCCACTCAATCAGTGGCCTAATGATGGACTAATTGGATGATTAGGTAGGTCTGATAGTCATCTTACTGCACAGTTTAGCTGTGCATATTTCTGGTACACGTTTTTTGTCATCTTGTGGTTGTGTGTGGGACATAGGTTAGAGCTAACTTGGCCCTTTCTTGACTGATGATGTTTGTTGTCTGAAGACCAATGACCTAAATGCATTGGTCCACATTGTATTTTCAGTCCTTGATACATCACTATTGGTGCATGTGTGTGTGTGACGTGTTCTGACTCCCTTACCCTAACTTGCAATTTATGGCAACGAGTTCTTACAGGTTTGCATATGCCCATTGTATATGGTTCTAAGCATGTGAAATGAAGAAGGTTTGGCTTGTCTACACTAGGCTGGCTTGCCTTTACTTTCAACAAGGGTCATAGCCTGGCACATGACATCAGATTAACATATTTGTATGTGTTAAGTATCTGTTTTTGATCAGTGTAAAGCAATTTCACATTCCTAAACTATTGCTTTAATGGTGCCTGGCCAAGTTGTTATAGATAGGGAACCTGTATCATGTGGAAAGTCACCTTGTAATGGTATGGTCAGTGTGATTGGTCTACCTCATTCTGGTATTGTAGGTGTCAGTTAGGAAGCTTAGGTGGTGTTTAACAATGTTCATATTGAGGTACATAAATCATATTTTGTTGTGACATGATGTTGACACTGTACTGGCACTACCTGGGGGTGTTGGTGAACAGGATGTAATGTGACTTATGTGTACTTTATGATGGAAGTATAATCTTCTGAAGGTGATGACCATACCTAACTTTATGTTTTTCAGCATCAGCACCTGCAAATGAAGGAGACGGTGCACAGCCAAGTGGGGAAGCTTCTGACCATGGGACCTCTGGTCATGAGAACACCGACAGTGAAGAACTCAGTGGCCTGGAGGGTGAGGGGAGTGCCATGGGAGAGACTGGATCCAATGCATCTTCTTTGGAATCGTCATCCAGTGGCCACTCCCAGGTAGTGGCGGACCCATCAGGGACCAACCCAGTACTATCTCTGTCTGCCACCCCCCTCTATCACCACCCCCGTAGCTCCCCACCCAGTAGGCCGTGCCTGCCCATCAATGAGGTTGGGTGTCTTCTTTGCTGCAGTCACCTCTGCCCCAGCCCCTGTTAGCCCTGCTGCCCTCAGTGAAGAGGCTATTGACCTACTGAGATCGATCTCTGTGGGTCAGTCAGCCACCATGAATGCCATCCAGTGACTGGCAACTCAAATCCAACAGAGTAGTGCAGTCCTGGAGGGCATTCACGGTGCACTGGCTGGCCTACAGAGATAATTTCAGGCTCTGGTCTCCACACTGATGGCAGCCAGTCAACCTTTGTTTGCTCTCCCCCCTCAACCTTCCTCTTCCCAGTCTGAATCCCCCTTCCCTCACCCAGCCAAAGCACACAAACAGACAGGCAAGCTTCCACCTCAATAACCAAAGGTAGCGCAGACAAACATAAGCACCACAAGACACACAACCAGCATGCACACAGACAACATCCACCTGCAGACACAGCAACAGTCACGACCTTTCTTGACACCCACACCACCCCCAGCATCACAGACACAACACCAGGCACCCCTGCAGACACCACAACAACATTCAGTGATCCAGCCACCACATCTATCCTACCCGCAGGCAGCACCCCAGCAGACCCTCAGACATCCACCCCAGTCACCACACACACACACACACACACACAGCCTGCCATCCACCACAGCATCCCCCATCACCTCCACCCCAACTCAGTCCAAGCCACATAAACACCCACCCAACAGACACCCACAAGCACACCTCCCACAAACAAGCACCCAAAACATCCACACCAACACATCATAAATCACTCCCTCAACCTCCACACCCGAAACACCTTCAGCTGCCCATCCCCATGCACCCAAAAAAATGTTCTTGCCAAGTTTGACCTCTTCCCTACTCCTCCTGCCCTGTGACACCCCTAAAAGGTCTGTTTTGCTTCCACCTCCAAGGCCTCTCCTACCCACTGTCAGTGCGATCCTTCCAAAAAGTTCTGTCCCCTCCCAAGCCAAAGCCTAAACTTCCACTCCCAAGCCAATGCCCAACCCCCCTTCCCAATTACCCCCCCAAGAATCCCTGAGGTGCCTGCCTTCCCCCTTGATGTTCCTACCTGTGGAGGTTACATGGCAGTCAGGAGTCAAGTAGGGGCACCATTTAGTATCTTTGCTGCTGTTTTTTACAGCTGAGGACTGACCTATGACCTTGGATAATGTTTTTTAAAACAATTTTTAACATAAAGGTTCAACCAACCAGTTATTGGTTTTCATGTTACATCTTTGTCCTGCATTTCCTTTCCTAGGTTATAGTCGTTCCTGGCTGACATTGGTTGTGTGGCAGTATTTCTGTGTGTGTACTGCTTGATGCTTCAGGTATTGTCTGATTTGTCTGTGAGGTTGTGTGCAGTGATTTTATCTCACAGGGATAGGGTGTGTTTTGTGTGATGGGTATGTGTATGTAGATGAATTGTTGTTATGTTGGTGGGTTATCTTGGTGTTGATAGCTTGTTGTAGTGCTTTGTGGCTTTGTGTGTTTGGCCTGTTTGAGTCTGCGTGTATTGTGCATGGCATAATAGGTTCTGTGTATTGTTTGTGTGTGATGTGTATGCTGATTGCTAGGTCTAAACATCTGGTCTATATTTGTTTTATATTGTTATCGGCTCTATTGAAAAAAGTATATTATTGTTGCGAAAACACACTATTACACTGATAAAATTACCTCTGCTTAAACTCAGCCAAGGAACTCTTGAACACAGGTCAGACTCTTTCAAACCCTATCATGACCAACCCAGTACCTCCCAGTCAATCTTTATGTGACAATCTGGCACACTTTTTCACACTAAGGTACTGGAAGTTTATTATGAATTTGCTATTAGCCGCTACACTATTCTACTCGAGTCTAACATTGAACTTCCAGGAACCACTAAAAACCAGCTTGATGAGTTCTCCCAGTTGAAAGAAAAAGAAGTGATCATATTAACAGGAATTAGTAAGTTGGGAACTCCTTCCAACCCCTGCCCCCCACAATTCTCCATGAAATAGCAGATACAGTACCAAGTCCTCTTACTTACCTTCTGAACAGTATTCTTCTCAAGGGTCAATTTCCTAAGATCTGGAAAAAGATCGATCCACTGTTAAAGAACCCTTCTCCTGACCGTTATGAGAGTAAATGTTACCCCCTATTTCATGCCTACCTATGCCTGCTAAAAAATTTGAAAGACACCTTAATTATAAGCTATCCAGCTTCCTAGAAAACAATGCCATGCTAGACATGGCCCAATTTCGGTTTAGGAAATATCACAGTATGGAGTCTGTCCTAACAGTTGTCACAGAAGAAATCAGATCAATAATTGACGACAGAAGAAAGGCTGCACTCATCCTGTTGGATTTATTTGCATCCTTTTTCACTGTTAGTCACACAGTGTCAATTGACTGCCTAGCTGTCATAGGCATAGGATGACTGGCACATTAACTGTTTTGTTATTTTCTACTCAACTAAGAACAGTCTGTACCCATGGGAGAGTTTTCATTGCAACCCTTCTCCCTACCCAGTGACATCCCACAAGGGTCATCTTTGAGCCCCACCCTTTTTAACATTAAGATTGCCCCTCCAGCAAGACTGATCGCCTCATTTAGATTCACCATGATTGCCTCTGCGGAATGTACACAAATTGTAGTGTCAATCTCTTCGATTACTGCAGCCACCGCCAAATGCTTCAACAACTGCATGACTGAGGTTGCAAGTTGGATGGACAGAACTGTCTTAAATTCAACTCTGAAAAAAATGAGTTCCATTTTCGCGAGAGAGACAGCCTTCTGGAACACATCCTGGTTATGCCAACATTTGTGTCCCCTTCCTGTTCTGGTCCTGAAAGTAAGGCACCTTGGAGCCACCTTTTTGTGATGAGATCAGCAAGCTAATCTCTCCTTGCTTTCTTTTACTAAAATCACTGAGAAAGATTGTTCTGTTTATTCCTTTTGAACTGCAGAAGCTGGCAATCATTGCTCTGGTGTTATCTAACGTGTCCCTTTATGATAATTTATCACTCATCAGGACTCGTTTTAGGCCAATGAATCTTTTGACCCAGTTGAGAGACACCTTAGGACGAGATAGCTAATCAATATATCAATCAGTATATCAATAATGTCATCAATACTTATCACGACAATGCATTTCACTTTAGTCAAAGTCATTAATCAATTCAAAGACGCTTCTATAACCTTTCAGCCATGAATGACCACACCTTGTTTAGTAGAATTTTATGAATTTTATTCCCTATTAATTACAGACTATAAGCAGATATGTTAATCTCAACACCAAGAAACATTATTGCATAGTCACAATATGGCAACTTTGGTAAGATTTCATTAAAGCGAGAATTACAAACATTAGAACATAACACGGCGAGAACATAGATCAGGAATATCAGAATGTCAATAACGCGTCAGTTTAACAAAGAATAGTCTTGGTCGTTTGTCTATTTGCGTCAGTTTTGGTGAATACCTTTCCTAACCACTGATTAGCATTTGCATGTTGGGCTTCATGCAAAACAATTTAGAACACCAATTTGGAAAACATCTAGCTAAGGCCTCTGTCAAAACCAGCAGTTGGTACCTAGAAAGGAAAAGCAAACAGACAAATTACAATTGCATTGTCATAATTACCCTCCAAAGTTTGGGTCAGCACACAGGTTCAGTCTTCGTCTTCAGGACACCAGTCAAATCCCCATCAGTTAGGACTCAGCTCCGGGGCAAAAGGGCACTTCCCTCATAAGGAGGAAAAGTGTAAACGGGAAAAACTAAGGGTGAGGATGGTTTTAATAAAATCTCAAATCACCAGACAGAGTGACAGAGTTTCTGGATAAAATCAATAGCATTCCCTACCTAATTTCCCATGACTCCCCGTGACATGGGTTTTTATCCCTTTTTCATCGTACATTCCCCCAAAATTCTATTGGACATTTGTTATACCACACTATCTTTAACCTATCATAAAACACATTAGGTAATCTAATTCTTCACCCCATATTATTTTACAAGTCTTTGATTGGTCTTCATAATTGATGTCTTCAGAGGTGGCACGTCCGGTATGATTTCATCCTTCTGTAATTCTTTGCACATCTTTTGGTCAGCAGTTCCATTGTCTTCACCGTTTGAATGTACTGTTTCAATTTACTTTAACATTTATTCTGTAAACGAGAGAAAATGATGAGAACGGATTTAACATGGTTACATTCATCTTCCAAGTTTGAAGAGAAAAGAACAAGCAGGGTCATGGCCCCTTGTGAGTCAGCACACTGAAAAATAGAAAAATGCATTTAATTTGAGAGCTAGGGCAGCTAATCTCCAGCTCGTGCTAACTTAAGGCCTATGAGGATTTCAATACAGATTCAATAACGCAAACATTAGTATAAACTTATTTAAACATAATATAAACATTTTAGTCATTATTATTAATCTACATATACATTGGTGGCCACTCCTCGTGGTCACTATTCAAATGCACGTCTAAGCAAAATTACTATTATTATTGTTTCTATGCGGCATCATCGCACACTGCTTCATAAACATTTCATGTTAATATAAATTATATAAGCTACGCTCTCTCACCTGATTACTGCAATGCACTTTACATTGTCATCCAACAACGAATTCTGAATAAGTTGCAAATTTTCCAAAATGCAGCTGCCATCCTTTTAATGAAAATTCAAGTTTAAATCAGCCTCAGACACAATGTTGCAGCTGCATTGGCTTCCCACAAGGAATCAAAACTGCCTTCAGGGCATTATGCACTGCCCACAAATCACTCCATAATACAGGCCCTGAGTACCTAAAAACGAAATTCAAATGGTACACCCTCCATCTAGCCTTTCAGTCTATCACATCAAAAACAGTTGTCATTTCCCATTTTAATAAAGCATCTTGGGGTGGTGAGGTTTTACTATCACCACCAATAAACTTTGGAACAAAATGCCCTGATATCTCAGAGATCTAACCAATCATCTCTGTTTCAGGAAACAACTTAAAACCTGGCTTTTTATATCTCCACTATTTAGCTAGCTAACATTTGAGGACATCTAGCAAACATTAGCGCAAAGATGCCTGCGGGCAATTGTATGCATTATAAACGCTATCAATATCAATAGCTGAAGGAGTGGCTTTTCGCTATTAAGATGAAATGTTGACTGGTTTGCTAAATTATTTTTTGTCTCTGTACTGTAAAAAGAAAATTAATTCATTATCACTGAAGGTTAGAGGTACTTCAGAAGCAAACTATGATGTTAAAGGCACTCCCGGACTATGTCTCCCTAACATTAGCCTGTAGGGCCTGGCTTTTACATGGCCATTACATGTGTAATCGGATTTCGCTTTCCTACAGGAAAACAATCCTTCAACGAGAAGGGTGTAACATATTCCATGCCTGTTTTATTAACTGTTAAACACGCAGTAAAACAATAAATCCAGAATCGAAGCTGAAATGCCATCTGCCAACCCTTCTCTTAGCGAGGATAGCACGTTAATAAATGTGTTTATTAAAAATACCATGGTCATAGGAGACAAGCTCATTCTGGGCAGTGAAGGGAGGGAGTGAGGGCAAACATGCGGCTGATAATTAGCATAATCAATGGCTTCAAAGGAAGTGGCATCACAAGGAGGTATTACAAACGACCACAACAAATACAACATTATTAATATTGCCTCCAATTAAATATGTTATGTTATGTTATGTTATTTTTATTTGTACCGCGCACAGCTGCCCCAGCAAAGGGGTGTCCCGGCGCTTTGAAAAGGTAAACACAACACAGCACTAAAAGCGGGCAAAAGAAGACAAAACACAACAGATAAGCTTAGACAAATAAAAAGGTCTTAATAGCCCGCCTAAACTGAAGGAGCTCATCAATGGCCCGGATTTGTGGAGGAAGAGAATTCCACCAACTCGCTGCCAGGACTCGAAAAGAGCGGCCCCCAATTCTGCTCAGCTTAAAGCGCGGAACCACTGCTAAGTTCTGGCCTAACGATCTAAGAGTGCGAGAGGGAACATAAGGAATCAGCAATTTCTCCATGATTTGCGGGGAAGTACCCTTTAAGATTTTAAATGCAAAACAGAGAACCTTAAATCTAATCCTCTGCTGCACAGGGAGCCAGTGGAGAGAGCGCAGAGTATTGGACACCGAACATCGCCTGGGGAGACCAGTCACCAGTCGGGCCGCAGCGTTTTGAACCCGCTGGAGCCGACGAAATTCTGACTGGTTTATCCCCGCCAGTAGGGAGTTGGCATAGTCCAACCTAGACAGCACTGATGCTTGAACCACCAGCTGTCTTGTAGGTGCATCAAAGAATTTGAGGATAGGTCGAAGTCCTCTGATGATGCCATAGCAAGAAGCCGCCACCTTCTTGGTATGACAGATGAAACTCAGAGAAGAATCAAACCATACCCCCAAGTTTTTTATCTCTGCCGCTGGGAGGGGAGTCACACCCAACTCCGAAGGCCACCATTTATCATCCCACAAAACCACCTGTTTACCAACCACCATAATCTCCGTCTTTTTGGTGTTTAACTGGAGACAGTTGGATTTCATCCAGTTAGCCACTTCCCGCAGACCATCACAAAACCTGGGAGCCTCCAGGTCTGAGTCCCCACTCAGTGTGACCGCCAGCTGCGTATCATCTGCGTAGGATACCATGGTTAGGCCCCACCGCTTGACGACCGCAGCCAACGGTCTCACATACAGATTGAAAAGGGTGGGACTCAGTGAAGACCCCTGTGGGACTCCCTGGTCTAACGGGTAGAGTGACGACTTACCGGGCGGGATCACCACCTGGAATGACCTATCCATAAGGAAGGAACGAAACCAGTGCAAGGCCGAGCCAGAAACGCCCACCTCCTCAAGACGCCGAATCAGAACTCCGTGCGAGACCGTGTCGAAGGCGGCACTAAGATCTAATAACAACAGTGCCGCCGTCCGACCGGAATCCATCACGGAGCGCAGATGCTCGACCATCGAGAGGAGGGCCGTCTCCGTACTATGACCCGCGCGGAACCCGTTCTGGGTAGGATCAAGAATGTTAAACCTACCAAGGTGGTCTGTAAGAGTGGCATTCACATGGGCCTCTGCTATTTTCGTGGCCCAAGGAAGAAGGGAGATAGGGCGGTAGCTTTCAGGTTTAAGGGGGTCAAGGGTCGCCTTCTTCAGAATTGGCGTAACTACTGCCTGCTTCCATCTAACGGGAACCACTCCAGAAGAAATAGACAGG
This sequence comes from Pleurodeles waltl, assembly GCF_031143425.1. Taxonomy (NCBI): domain Eukaryota; kingdom Metazoa; phylum Chordata; class Amphibia; order Caudata; family Salamandridae; genus Pleurodeles; species Pleurodeles waltl. The sequence continues at coordinate 1,324,612,967 of NC_090440.1, read as the reverse complement.
TTGATCAAGGACAGTACCGGGGAGCGGCAAACCGGTGCCAGAGTCTTAAGTTGGGCGGGTTTCAACGGGTCAGCCGGAGAGCCAGACTTAATTTTGGCGCTGAGATAGTCAAACATCTCCAGAGATAAGGGGGGTAAGATGGAAAGACATTCCCCCTCACCTAAGGTGCGACCAACCTGCTCTAGCATCAGGGAACCCGTTGGGAAAGTGCGATAGATGGCTTGCACTTTTTCATGAAAGAAAGAGGCCAAACCCTCACAATGTGAATCCGAGCATATTTCCCCTGCAATTACTCTCTTCGCCATCAGGTCCTTTAATACTTTAAAAATAAGTTTCGATGGATTGGTAGAATTCTGAAACTGTTGAACATAAAAGGAGGCACGAGTTTGACACACTGCCCTGTGATAAATCTTGATTTTAGCAAGATAACATATTTTCAGATCAGAGTCATATGACTTCCTCCATAATCTTTCGGCCTGTCTACAGACCCTCTTAAGAGATGCCAAGGAAGTGTCATACCAAGGGCTCGGCGCCTTCCGGTGACACTTAGACCAACACATAGGAATCAGAGAATCGAGGGCACCAGAAATCCACTCACAGAAGGAGTCGTATCCACAATCGACCTCAGCGAGCGGACCTAAAGGAGCCTTCTCGAGCTGATGATAAAAATCCTCCAGACTTAATTTGTTCCAGTGTCGTTTAAGAACAAATCTATCCTGAGATACAAAAGGAGAGTCAGACAGAGAGCATGCCATTTTCACCAGCATGTGGTCTGTCCAGACCAACTGAGAGGAACCAAGAACTCTGAGACCTTCTAAATTTGTGAAGAACGGGTCAAGAATATGACCACCTTTATGTGTGGGGAAGGTAATCATCTGCGAGAGCTGTAAAGCCTCAAGATCCGCCAAAAAGCTCCTAATAGTAGGTAAGGAAGGACAGTCCAAATGGAGATTAAGATCTCCCACAACATTAAAATTTGCGCATCCTAGTGCCTCTATGCTAATATACTCAGGAAGAGTAGCCCTAAAAACAGAATCACAGCCCGGAGGCCGGTAAATTAATAACCCAGAGAAGGTAAACTGATGACTAAACGCTATTTTAAATAGGGCACCCTCACACCCCAAAAGTTCAGCGGCTTTCCACTGACAGGGATAACACCGTTTGGTGACCATCGCAATACCTCCACCTCTAGTCGTACGATTTAAAGTAAAAATAGCATATTCTGGGGGAAAAGCTAAGTTAGTTATCGAGGAGTCAGAGTCCTGGAGCCACGTTTCCGTCAGAAAAAGCACATCCGGCGAACCATCAGCAAGAAGGTCGTAAATCTCCTGATAGTGCTTTACCACAGATCTGACGTTTAAGTTCCAGATACTCAAGTCCCGTTGTCCTATCCTCTTTACAGCAGGCCCTAAGGAGCGTATAAGGGAGGGGGGTTCCAATGACCATACACCGCACCTACAGTGATATGGGCCACACAACGGGCCTACAGGCGAACACTCGCAACGTGTACATTGACCCCGAAGGGCCAGTAAATCGGACCTACTATAGGTTCTCAAACGAACAGTCATGATTACCAGGTCCAGAGTTCTGCCACGAGCCGCGCTTCCTTAGCGCGGACGGGCGCAGACGGGCACGACTCTGGCACGACTCTGGCACAGCGAAGGCACGCCCGCTGCGCGTATCCGCTGCGCGTTGGGGGGAGCTTTAAATAGGCGTCCCTCCACTCAGCCGGAGCGCTAGACCGCTCGTCAGCAACCCCACCCAGAGTGATCACCACTCCAAGATGGCGCCCAAAGTGACCACCACTCCAAGATGGCGCCCAAAGTGACCACCACTCCAAGATGGCGCCCAAAATCAATACCCCAGAGACCGGACCCGCCAAACAGCGGTGGGAGAACCGATTAGAGTGCAGGTAAGGGGGTTACAATAAGTCCTATAAAATCAGGGCAATAAACAACTAAAAAAGAACACAAATAGTTATAAAGGTAGCTTTTAAAATAATATCGCAGTATAGAGGCGCATAACGCGATGCAAAGCGCAAGTACCTTCTCAGGGCAGCCCCCAGGGCAGGTCGCCTTAAATAGGCGTCCCTCCACTCAGCTGGAGCGCTAGACCGCTCGTCAGCAACCCCACCCAGAGTGATCACCACTCCAAGATGGCGCCCAAAGTGACCACCACTCCAACATGGCGCCCAAAGTGACCACCACTCCAAGATGGCGCCCAAAGTGACCACCACTCCAAGATGGCACCCAAAATCAATACCCCAGAGACCGGACCCGCCAAACAGCGGTGGGAGAACCGATTAGAATGCAGGTAAGGGGGTTACAATAAGTCCTATAAAATCAGGGCAATAAACAACTAAAAAAGAACACAAATAGTTATAAAGGTAGCTTTTAAAATAATATCGCAGTATAGAGGCGCATAACTCGATGCAAAGCGCGAGTACCTTCTCAAAGGCGTAAACATTTCTAAACTGAATTCTTTTTACCTACATGTGTACTGCATTATTACACTTACATCTAATTCTCCAAAAGGTACTATCACTACCAAATGCACCTGTTGACTTAGTAGGTGTGTGATAGAAGTGTGCATGACATACATTTCACTCTAATATCATGGCACCAGGTAATGTTTAAGTGCCATGGTGTAAAAAACAATGCCAGCATAGCGCTATATAAACATACATATACTCGGGTTATTGACCCTCAACTAGATGGAACCCGAAAGATGACTGTAAATCAGAGTAAGTTCTAACAGACAAATAATGTCTGCTCTTGAAAGACTATCACTACCTGCATCAAGGATGTCTGATATGGATTCCAGATAGATGAAAGGTAAGCTGACCAGAACTATTAACGATCAATACAGGACGGATTGTTACCAGACAAGAGCAAACACTATTCATAGTTGTGCCTGCAAGTAAATAGGTCACAAATACCTAGAATGTGCTAATGATTCCATTGGGATGATGTATAATTGGAAGTATATGACAAATGAAAAGCAAATATTAAAGAATAGCAATTATATGTTTCTGCTAATGGCTAAATAATGTATACCTGCTCTCATCGTTATAAAAATATCTATTCAGAATGGAATATGTTATAAAAGTAAAGCAAAATGTCAGCAGAAAATGGTATGGTTCCTGCTGCAGCTATTTATTACAACCAGTCATACAAGAAACTATTTCCATTGGTCAATTTGTAAGGAAGAGAGACTCGTTTTTTGTGTTGAAAAAACTAAATATATCAATATGTTCTGGTGGGAGCCAGTAGACTTTTATAACAAATGCACCTCTCTGGCATCAAGAAAGCAGAAACACATTGGTCCACGTAAAAACGAGTACTATACTGATATACAATTCAATAATATCAATTGATAACAATTCTGTCATTAGAGCGCAGGTAGTTTTCTATGTAAATCTTTTCTATCATCGACTGTTGTGATTATAAGAAAGTGATTGACTTTTCTTCAAGTCATGTCTAATCCAACCTTCAAACGGGCTTTTCATCAACAGGTTTTCTTTGGGAATAAACGCTTCAGACCTTCAATTCCGTGAAGTGGTTTAGACTGCATAACCAAAGTTGAATTTATGAAAACGCAACATCATTAAAGTTACGATCAAAACATGTGCCAAGTTCCTTGTAGTCTTTTACAGGCAGCACTGTAAACAGAGAGAGAGCAATGGAGTCTGTGTAGTATATTGCACTAATGTTGCCGACAGCCTTAACCCGCTGGCTCGGCTAAAATCACTATGCAGAACATTTCATTTGACAATTAGGCCCTGATTTATACTTTTTGGTGCAAAACTGCTCTAATGCAGTTTTGCACCAAAAAATTTAGCACAGGCTTGCACCATTTCTGTGCATCAGCCAGGTGCCATATTTATGAAATGGTGCAAGCAGGTGCAAAGGGTAGGCTAGTGTGAAAAAAAAAATGACGTTAGTCGGGTGGGGTTGGCGGTATGAAGAAGGAGGTTTTGCACCAAAAAATGACGTTAGGCAGGTTAGAGTAAAAAAAAAATTACTCTAACCTGCCAAGAGTCATTTTCTGATGCAAAACTATCCATACCACATAAATCCTATCTTGGAAAAGACAGGAGTCATGCCCACCAACCCAATGGCTAGCACAGGGGACCAAGGTCCCCTGGGCGTGGCCACTGCACCCTGTACCATGTATGGGGGCCCATTTCAGGGCCCTCTATGGCACTTCAAAAAATAAAAATAAATAAAATACTTACCTGTACTTACCTGGGATGGGGTCCCCCATCCTCCGCTGTCTCTCTGGTGTGGGTGGGGGTGTCCCTGGGACCTGGGGGAGGCACCTACGGGCTTATTCCCTGGTGTTCCACCATGGAAATAGGCCCACAGGTCCCTTAATGCCTGCTCTGACGCCGGCATTAAAAAATGGGGCAAAGCAAGCTTTGCACTATTTTTTTTACCCCTCCTCCCTCTCGTGCACCATTTTTGCACGGGAGTATAAATATGGAGTCAAGGCCATAGAGTCATTTTTTGCACAGGAATGCCTACCTTGCATCTCATTAAGGCAAGGTAGGTTTCCACACCCAAAAAATGACTTTAACTCCATAAATTTGCAGCTAGACGGGTCTAGCACCAAAGTATAAATATGGAGTTAGTTTTTCACTTAATTAGAGTAAATAAAAACGACGCTAATTCAGTGCAAATAGGGTATAAATATGCCCCTTAGTAACCTCAATAGCTGGAACACAAACAATTTTCTGGTCTCAATATTTCATTTCCTGAGGGTTAGATGGATCACTGTTTGTGGTGAACAGTGTATAGGTACATCAAATGGCATTGTTGAGTAAAAACTGTTAACGTTAACTTTTCTTTCATTGTTTTTTCACAATTCACTTGTTCCCTTGGAAACAAAGGTGCGTGCACAGTGATTGTAAATTGCAATTCCTACCAAGAAGTGTCCATGTTACTGAACTTGATGGCCACTTGTTAGCAGCTTCTCTTAAGTGAAGCACCTATTACTACTAAAAATGATCAACGAACGTGAAATGGAGCTCTTGCTACCAGGGCCGAACTGCCGGTTTATTCCATCAAGCGCTTAGATGGTGTGCTACAACCATAATCATATGAGAGAGGGAGAGGGGAGGAGGGAGAGGGAGGGAGAGAGAGATCACATTCTAAATCACTCTCTCTCACTGACTCAGTCAGCCTCACTCATTCTCACTCGACCAATTATTTAATTTGTATAAATACATCTGTGTTATGTACAGCTGAATGGCTAAATGGTATTGCTTCTACTGATGTAGCCCATACTGAGATGATAAACTATGTTTATTCATAATAAAAATGTCAAACTGTTGTAATCTCAGTGGGAAACTGTTGACGCTAAAATGGCTCCACTGTTCACATCCAATTGAACTCCAAGGAAATGTGTAGTCTCTTTAGGCAACAGTTTTATTCAGTGCCTATCTTTTGGTGTGTTGACTTGTCTTACTTATTAATTGTAGATAGGTATCATTTAATTATCACAGCGGGTTGTGTTTGGTCTTTGACAAACGTGTTAGAGAATGGGAAGACTCCAATTAAATATATGCTCAATTGGAACAAAGCCTGTCCTCCCGTTTTCCTTTGCTGACAGATTTGTAGCTCATCTTGAAAGCATCACTAGGGTTTTGCAGCACACTCAGGTATTAAATGATGTTTACAAATGGCCTCAAGGAGCTAAGCTTTTTTCAATATTTTGTCCGGAACAACACTGATAAAAACGTAGCACATACATTCCTAATTACTGTGTTATTGAGATGGAAAGAGTCGAAAGTTAATTTCAGGGTGGACAAATCAGTGAAACTAGTGTTCACAGAAAGCAGAGCCACTGTAGACACCAAAATCCATTAAATGAAAGCTACAAAAGTTTCTCACATAAGAAATTAAAAAGCGGTACAATCAATGCGATTTATAATATTATTCTGCTATCATCTCTTTTTCTGGCTTTCATTAAATTATCTTGCTACTCTCCGATGGCAGAGACATTCTCTCTCATTCTATAATACGCCAACTTGATGTCTATTGCCATTAACTCCTTCGCTGCTAGGCTTTTTCCCTCAGGTGCCAGGCCTTTTTTTGGCTATTTGGGTCAGTTCGCACTTAGGCTGTCATAACCTTTTGTCCACATAAGCTACCCATGCCAAATTTGTGTCTTTTGTTGCCAACATCCTAGGGATTCTAGAGGTACCCAGACTTTGTGGGTTTCCCTGAAGGAGACCAAGAAATTAGCCAATTTTTTTAATGGGAAAAAAGGGCTGCAGATGAAGGCTTGTGATTGTTTCCCTGAAAATGACATCAACAAACGTTTGCAGTACTAAAATCACAGGAACAGGCAGACTTGAATCAGAAAACACAATTTTTCAACACAAATTTGGCATTTTACTGGGACATACCCCATTTTTACTATTTTTTGTGCTTTCAGCCTCCTTCCAGTTAGTGACAGAAATGGGTGTGAAACCAATGCCAGATCCCAGAAAGCTAAACATTTCTGAAATGTAGACAACATTCTGAATCCAGCAAGGAGTAATTAGTGTAGATCCTACAGGGTTTTCCTACAGAAAATAACAGCTGAAATAAAAAAATATTGAAATTAAGGTAAAAAAACAGCAATTTTTTTCAATGTTTTACTCTGTAACTTTTTCCTGCAATGTCAGATTTTTGAAAGCAATATACTTTTACGTCTGCTGGACTCTTCTGGTTGCGGGGATATATAGGGCTTGTAGGTTCATCAAGAACCCTAAGTGCCCAGAGCCAATAAATGAGCTGCACCTTGCAATGGGTTTTCACTCAATACATGGTATAGAGCAATTAATTTTGCTGAAATATAAAGAGTGAAATATAGGTATCAAGAAAACCTTTGTATTTCCAAAATGGGCACAAGATAAGGTGTTGAGAAGCAGTGGTTATTTGCACATCTCTGAATTCCAGGGTGCCCATACTAGCATGTGAATTACAGGGCATTTCTCAATTAGACTTCTTTTTTACACAATGTCTTACATTTGGAAGTTAAAAATGTAGAGAAAGTCAAGGGGCAATACCACCTGTTTTGATATTCTGAGTTCCCCCAAGTCTCGTGATTAAAATGGTACCTCACTTGTGTGGGTAGGCCTAATGCTTGAGACAGGAAACACAACATGGACACATTACATTTTTACATTGAAATTTGGCGTGTTTTTTGCAAAATGCCTAGCTGTAGGTTTTGCCCTCTAGCTCAGCCGGCATCTAGGGAAACCTACCAAACCTGTGCATTTTTGAAAACTAGACACCTAGAGGAATCCAAGATGGGATGACTTGTGGGGCTCTCACCAGGTTTTATTACCCAGAATTCTTTGCAAACCTCAAAATTTGGCCAAACAAATACTTTTTCCTCACATTTCGGTGACACAATGTTCTTGAATCTGAGAGGAGCCACAAAGTTTCTTCCACCCAGCGTTCCCCCAAGTCTTCCGATAAAAAAGGTACCTCACTTGTGTAGGTAGGCCTAGCGCCCGCAACAGGTAATGCCCCAAAACACTATCTGAACACATCAAAATTATCAAATACAAAACTACTTGTTTTTGCGGGGGGCACCTGAATCCCCCAATGTTTTCTTACCCAGAATCCTCAGCAAACCTCAAATTTTGCTGAAATATCACATTTCCCACATTTCTGTGTGGGATCACAACACCGGGACAAAGTTCCTACCACCCAAAGTTCCCCTCAGTCTCCCGGTAAAAACGATACCTCACTTGTGTAGGTGGGCCAAGTGCCTGTGACAGGGAAGTGCCAAAAGCATGTCGAAACTGAGGGGGAACCAAAGCGGGTCCAAAAGGAGAGTTGAAAAAAAACATTTTTAGGCTGACAAGTGAGGCAGAATTTTTATCGGTATAGATGAGACAATGCTGCGTGGTAGGAATTTTGTGGATTCCTGCAGATTCCGGAAGGTTCCATTACAAAAATGGGGAACATTTGTGATTTCCAGCAAAGTTGGAGGTTTGAGGGCATTGTGGGTAATAAAATGGTGTGGGGTGCATTTGAAGCACACCACCCTGGACTCACCCAGATGTTTCATTTTCAGATGTGTCTAAGTCTTGTGGATTTTTCTACATAGCAGCGTCCCAAAGTTAAAAAAATGCAGCCCTCACCATTCCAAGTGGGATGCTTTTGAGAGTTAGCCAAGCTCTCATGGCCCAAATGTAAAACCAAAACCCAAGATAATCAAATGTCCTCTTTCTTGCCATGGGATAAGATGTTTTAGTGTGCAGAGAGAGAACTGAAAGACTGTTACCCCCTTCAGTTGGGGTGGGGGCATAACCAGGCCCATATTGGTTGGTAGCCACTACCCCACCATTTTATATATTTTTTAATTCCCTGGCATCTAGTATGCCTTCTGCCCCCCCCGGGGTGTGGATCCGGGGTAATTTCCCCATCTGCCCACTGGTGGGCAGAACAACTTTGGCCCCATTTCTCCACCCATACCTCCACCCTCTTATTTTGGAAAAAAATCTTCCCTGGTCTCTGGTGGGCATTCTGCCCCCCTTGGGGGCAGATAGGCCTTCCAAAAATAGGCCGATTGGCCCCCCGGGGGATAGATATGGACAACAGTAATATGCCCCCAATGGGGAGTGACCCTTGCCCAAGGGGCTGCCCCTCCAAACAAAACACACACACACCAATTCCTAATAGCAATAGGCCGATCTGCCCCTAAGGGGAGCAGAAAAGGCCTAAAATAAATGACCCCCCCTAGAGGAGCCACTCTTGCCTAAGGGGTCGCCCTCCCCCTTGAGTGAAATTGATGTAAAAAAAAAAACCTGGTGTCTAGTGGTTTCTGCCCCCTTTGAGGGTAGATTGGCCTAACAAAAATAGGCCGATCTGCCCCCAAGGGGGGGCAGAAATGGCCTAAAGACAATTTGCACCCCAGGGGAGCCACCCTTGCCTAAGGGGTCGGCCACCCCCTTGCGTAAAATTGACGCAACAAAAACCCCTGGTGTCTAGTGATTTCTGCCCCCCTTGAGGGTAGATTGGCCTAATTATAATAGGCCGATTTGCCCCCAAGGGGGGCAGAAATGGCCTAAATACAATTTTCCCCCCAGGGGAGCGACCCTTGCCCAAGACGACGCTCCCCTTATGACATAAACAAAAAATCTAAACAAATTCCCTGGTGTCTAGTGGTTTCTGGCCCCCTTGGGGGCAGATTGGCCTAATAAATATAGGTCAATCTGCCCCCGGGGGGCAGAATTGGCCTAAAAGTAAATTTGCCTCCAAGCGAGCGACCCTTGCCTAAGGGGTCGCTCCCCACATACATAAAACAAAAACAAACAAAAAAAAAAGATCACTGGTGTCTAGCGGTTTCTGCCCCCCGGGGGCAGATCGGCCTAATTATAATAGGAGGATCTGCCCCTGGGGGGGACAGAAATGGCCTAAAAATAAATTGTCCCACTGGGGAGTGGCCTCTCCTTTCATGCCTCTCTCACCCCGTCCATGTGATTGGAGGTGAAATGCTTTTGCATTTCTCCTCCCCACGGTGGGGGCAGCCTCTGATGAGGTCAGCGCGCAATTGCATGCTGACGTCATCAGATGCCACAGGGGGGCGGGGGTTGAAGGGGAAGCGATTCCCCTTGCATCCCTGCCTAGGGGAGGGGGGTGCCGGCCCCCGGGGGGAGCGCTAGCACTTCTCCAGTGGGCCCCTCTCTGGATGTAACTGTTACGTCCACAGCACCTGAGGGGTTAAAGAATAGTATGTTTGTTTTGTTCTGAGCAATGGGGCGTTTGTGCATAGCAATCTTAGAGATAATTAATGAGTATAATTTACTGAATGCATTACCGTGAAGGAAATCCCAATTTTTTCAATTATTTCTGCAAAGAAAATTCTCCTGTGTTAAAGGTAAGGGCATGTTATTCAGTGTTTATTTTACGAAAAAATACAACAGAATTAAGACAAACTCATTCCTAACAAGGTTTCAATATGAATATAAGGTTACATGTGTTAACCATATGGACATCAACAGACTATGGTGGTCATTCCAACATTGGCGGTAAAAGGTACATACCGCTGTCAGAAGACCGCCAACATACCGCCGCGGCCGCGGTAAACCGCCACGGTCATTCTGACCACAACACGGAAACCGCCAAAATACAGACACCCACAAAAGTCCGCCACACCAAAGGCCAGCGGGAAACTGGCGATAACCAAACCGACACCGTCACGCCAACAGAAATACGCCCACACTATCACGACCCACGAATCCACGCAGCAGTCTTTCAAACGCGGTATTCCATTGGCGGTACACACCGCTGCGCTCAAAATACACACACACTTACAAAACACAGCCACATTGGACAATTCCAAATACACACACCTGATACACATATGCACACCACTCCCACACACCCAATTAAATATAAAACACACACCCACATCACCCACAAACCCCCACTCCTAAAAAAATGGGACCACGCACAGAGAAATAGAGAACCGAGCACCCAGACGCGCATATTACCATCACCCAGCACTATTACCACGCACTTCACACAACACACCAATACACATCACCACACTTAGCACCACACAATCCACGCCACACATCACCTACACCACCCCATGGCACCGCAAAGACACCCCAGGTTTTCTGAGGAGGAACTCAGGGTCATGGTGGAGGAAATCATCCGGGTAGAGCCACAGCTATTCGGAACATAGGTGCAGCAGACGTCCATTGCCAGGAAGATGGAGCTATGGAGCAGAATAGTCGACAGGGTCAACGCTGTGGGACAGCACCCAAGAAATCGGGATGACATCAGGAAGCGGTGGAATGACCTACAGGGGGAGGTGCGTTCTGTGGTATCCAGACACCGCCTTGCAGTGCAGAGGACTGGCGGTGGACCCCCACCTCCTCCCCCAGAATTTACAACATGGGAGGAGCAGTTCTTGGCGATCCTGCATCCTGAGGGCCTCGGCGGAGTATCTGGAGGAATGGACTCTGGTAAGTCTCATCTTCACTACTTCATCCCCCCCACCCCACCAGCATGCCAACTCATACCCCCACCCTCACCCTCACCCCCATCACTCCTACTCCTTGCAAATGTCTCACCATCACAACCCACCCATCACAACACCAAGCCCTGCATGCGACCACAAAGCATGGACACCCATCACCAAAGCATGCCCACTGCACATATCCATCCCCCCCCCAAACCACCGTCACAAAAGCCCCCACATAGGAATGCAAGCACTGGGGTACACGGGCACCCACCCATTGCACACCATGGCACACACAGATGCAATAATCATGGTTTTATAGCCCAGCAGGACCCCAACGCAATGTCACCACGCAGGAGGGTCCACAAATGTCCACTCCACCCCCAGAAGAGGCCCACAGTGATGACAGCAGCTCTGTCGACCTGGATCTAGATGACCAGCCCGGCCCATCGGGGACCTCGGGACAGTCGGTTCCCCTCAGACAGCCACAGGCCACAGCAGACCTTCCCCCCTCTGGGAACACCAGCACAGCACCCACCCAGCGGGCCCATACCTCTGTCCCCAGGACACGTCAATCAGCCGTGTGTCCACCACTACAGGGCACCCAGGTTAACCCACCACCCCAACAACAACAGGGACCTGGGGGCAGTGGCAGTGGGCACACGGTCCAGGGGACAGAGGCCCAGGGAAACAGGGGAACTGGGAGGGCTGCTGTGCGACAGGGGGGGGACAGGCCCAGGGAACCCACTCTCCATGAGGCCCTCTCCAACATCATGGGAGCGTACCATCATTCCCAGGAGACGATGGCGACGGTACTGGCCAGGTTTCAGGAGACCCAGCGCCTGCAGGAGGACCAGTATTTATGGTTTAGGGAGGAACTACGAACCATCAGTTCCGCCCTGGGCACCATCGTAGGGGTTCTGAATCTGGTAGTCACCACATTGCGGGACACTGTGGCACCACAAAGGGCCCCCGTACACTAGCATGGACCAAGAACTGCCTACCACCTCCGCCGGCGCTAGTGGACAGGAGGCCCCGCCACAGGACCAACAGGCCACCAGCACCCCACCCCCTGCAGAAGGAGAACCACCCCGCAAGCGGTCCCTGAGATCCAGGAAGAAGACAGAGTAAGATGCAAAGACCCCCGCCAGGAAAGGATGCCACCCTGATTGTCATCCCACTGTCCCACATTGTCACCCTGTCCATCCTTAAACTGCCCCAGCTCCACTTTCCACAGGCATTTGGACAATGCACCTGTGATACTAATAGTCTGGACTCTGCCATGGACATTCCTCCACCATCACCCCTCACCAATTTGCAACCACCCACCAATATAGAGCACTTTAATAAACACAGTTATTGCACAAAACAATCAGGAGTCTGGCTGTGATTTTGAACAAATGTATTAGACATTACCGTGCCAAAATGCTTATTTACATTGTGGTGCCAACATACCAATGTCACACAGCTGTAGTCCATGGGGAAACAAAGCAGATGTCACACAGTGGGGCCCACATCTCTGAAATCGGAAGGGAAAGTCACAACTCAGTTACCATACACTGGGTGAAAAAGACAGACAGTACAGAGGTAGTAGTGTTTAAGTACATGTAGTATGCCGGTGTGTATTCTTACCTGTGTGTCATTGGAAATATTGCCGTATTACTGTGTTCCTGTTGTCTATGTCGTCTTCTTCGGCTTCCTCGTCTTCACTCTCCACAGGCTCCACAGCTGCTACAACACCACCATCTGGACCATCCTCCTGCAGAAAAGGCACCTGTCGTCGCAAAGCCAGGTTGTGAAGCATACAGCAGGCCACGATGATCTGGCACACCTTCTTTGGTGAGTAGAATAGGGATCCACCTGTCATATGGAGGCAGCGGAACCTGGCCTTCAGGAGGCAGAAGGTCCGCTCGATCACCCTCCTAGTTCGCCCATGGGCCTCATTGTAGCGTTCCTCTGCCCTTGTCCTGGGATTCCTCACTGGGGTCAGTAGCCATGACAGGTTGGGGTAACCAGAGTCACCAATTAGCCACACACGGTGCCTCTGGAGTTGCCCCATCACGTAAGGGATGCTGCTATTCCGCATGATGTACGCGTCATGCACTGAGCCAGGGAACTTGGCATTAACATGGGAGATGTACTGGTCTGCCAAACATACCATCTGGACATTCATGGAATGATAACTCTTCCGGTTTCTGTACACCTGTTCACTCCTGTGGGGGAGGGGGGCCAAAGCCACATGGGTCCCATCAATGGCACCTATGATGTTGGGGATATGTCCAAGGGCATAGAAATCACCCTTCACTGTAGGCAAATCCTCCACCTCAGGGAAAACGATGTAGCTCCGCATGTGTTTCAGCAGGGCAGACAACACTCTGCACAACACCTTGGAAAACATAGGCTGAGACATCCCTGATGATATGGCCACTGTTGTTTGAAATGACCCACTTGCAAGGAAATGGAGCACTGACAGCACCTGCACTTGAGGGGGGATTCCTGTGGGTTGGCGGATAGCTGACATCAGGTCTGGCTCCAGCTGGGCACACAGTTCCTGAATAATGACACAGTCAAGCTTGTATGTCAGTATGACATGTCTCTCCTCCATTGTCGACAGGTCCACCAGCGGTCTGTACACCGGAGGATGCCTCCATTTCCTCCCATGTCCCAGCGGACGGTGCCTATGAAGGACAACAGCGAGCACAGAGTCAATCAACCCACAGGTACGACACCACAGCTTGCACAAAACACGATTCTTAATCCATAGAATGGCTTGTATGAGTGTTGATGCAAGGCCTAGGTATGTGTGACGCAGTAAAAAGTAAGCCATGTGGGCCCATGAAATGGCGGCTGCCTGACCTGTAAAGTGCGACAATGGGATGTGAGGTAACTGCGCTGGCGTTGCACACCGTGGCGGTAGGCGGTCGAAGACTGCGGCGCAATGCAGCATTGGTTAACATTGAACCCTATGGGTCTCAGGAGCCAATGACGATGTGCGCCAGCGGTCGCGGTACGCACCGCCGCGGACGTGACCGCCATTTTCTATCTGCTTAATCACTCGATACCTGATCTTCGACAGGAGAGGACCTACACTGCAAGTGCTGCTGTGACCTCGGTCTGGAAGAGACAATGGCTCCTGCGACTGGGGAAAGGGCCCCTGCCTTCACTGCGGAGGAGTTGGATAAACTTGTGGATGGGGTCCTCCCCCAGTACGCGCTACTCTACAGTCCTCCAGACCAACAGGTAAGTAAACAGGGAGCATGCTGTATGGGCAATGCCTGTGTGGAGTGGATGAAAGATAGGGGGGGTGAGAATGAGGGGTGCATCAAACGACGGTGAGAGCATGTGCCACATGGAAAGGGTAGGGATGGGGGGCCACTCACATTGAGGGTGCAGAAGGTAATGACTATTCTTCTCCCCCTGTACATTTGATATAGGTCCGCGCCCACCAGAAGATCGATATTTGGCGTGCCATCGCCAAGGATGTCCGGACGCTGGGGGTCCACCAGAGACGGGGCACCCACTGCAGGAAGAGATGGGAGGACATCCGCCGCTGGAGCAGGAACACGGCGGAGGCTCAGCTGGGGATGGCCTCCCAACGTGGGAGGGGTGCCAGTCGGACTTTGACCCCCCTGATGTCCCGGATCCTGGCGGTGGCCTACCCCGATTTGGATGGGCTCGTGAGGGCATCACAGCAGACACAAGGGGGTGAGTACACTCTAATTCTGCTGACTCCCTAGGCCAGGGCGATTTCTGTAGGCTAGGCCCCTCCATAAGGCATGGCCCTGTACCCCCGCCCCCCACCTCTGTAGGGTGCCAAGTACAGCTATTCATGGCCCTGTGTCATCTATGTGTGCAGATGTCGTCCATAGGCTTGTAGGCCATGTCCCAGGGATTGAGTAGTCGACCCCAAGTGCGCGGCGTAGAGCAGGGGGCTTCTGTGTCTGTCCTGTCCGCCAACGGTGTCGCCAATGCATGCACTCAACATTTCTATATTCTGTTCCCCCCCCTTTTTTGTGGTCTTCCTGTTCATGTGTGCATTAGCATCATCAGGCAGAGGAGAAGTGGCATCGGAGCACGAGGGAGCTGCATCCCACATGGCCATGGAGGGCCACGCAACGGACTCCGAATTCACCAGTGGCACGGAGGGCGAGGGGAGCTCCCTTGTGGTGGCGGCAACATCTGTGCCCCCCGCAACAACAGGTACAGCCGCCACCTACCGCACCAGCACCGCCCTCCCAGCAGCCCCTCAGCGTTTGGCCCGTGCCCACTCACCCAGGAAGGTGGGCATCTCCTTCGCCCCAGGCACCTCAGGCCCTGCCCCAGTCACCCCTGCAGCCCTCAGTGAGGAGGTCATTGACCTCCTGAGGACGCTCAATGTTGGGCAGTCTACCATTTTGAATGCCATCCAGGGTGGTGCACCAGAGTAATGCATACCTGGAGGGCATTCATTCTGGTCAGGCGGCCCTTCAGCGATTGTTCCAAACTCTGGCCTCGGCACTGATGGCAGCCATTGTCCCTGTCTCTAGCCTCCCCCCTCCAACTTCCTCCACCCATACCCTATCACCTGTACCTCTGCCTATCACAGACACACCATCAGACCAGTCTGCACACACCTCAACACCCAAGGGAAACTCAGCCAGACATAAGCACCACACATCCCACAGGCAGTCACACAAGCAACATCCACATACAGATATACCAACACCCACTGCCTCCACTGTGTCCCCTTCCTCCACGTCTCCCTCCTCCTTCCCTGTCACCTCTCCGTTCACACCTGCATGCACAACATCTTCAGCCACTACGTCCCTCAGCAGCACACACACCAGAACACCCCGCACACATGCAGTCACCACCCCCACTGCCATTTACACGTCCCCTGTGTCTTCTCCTAGTGTGTCTGTGCCCCCCCCTTTCAAGATACACAAACGCAGGCAGCCACCCACCCAACAGCCATCCACCTCACGACAGCCTCCAGCCCAAGCACCTGCACCCAAAGCCACCAGACTTACAACTCCTACAACCACAACCTCTTCCTCCACTCCCATACCCACTACACCTACCCGTCCCACTGCTCCAAAAAAGTTTTTCCTGTCAAAACTCAACCTCTTTCCACCAACTCCCCCACCCCGTCCATGTCATAGGACTACAGTCAGCACCTCAGCCACGACAAAATCGGCCCGTCATCACAGTCTGCCATGGACAGTGGAGTGCCCCACCCACCAGGGCAGCCAGTTTGGTGCGAAGCCAAGGCACGGGCAGCCCACCCCCGGAGAAACATCCCAAGATAGGCAGTGGCCGGCGGGAGAGGGTGAAAACACCAGGGACTAAAACCCCTACCAGGGCTCCGGCAGGGAGTGTGGAGACAGCTGGCACACCGCCCAAGGTGGAAAAGGGCCACAGGCGATCAGGGAAGGCTGGGAAGGGCAGCACGCCCGACAACACCGCCATCACCCCAGCTGGCCAGGAGGGCCCCGCCTGCCCCATCCCAGGTGGGCAGGAGGCCACCAACAGCCCCAGCACAGCTGCCCAGGAGGGCCCCGCCAGCCACAGGATAGATGGGCAGGAGGGCCCCGCCAGCCACAGGACAGGTGGCAAATGAGCACCCCGCCATGGCCGGGACCGCTGAACTGGGCACCGCCGTCTCAAGCACAGCTGAACTGGGCCCTTCATGTCAAGCACCACTGAACTGGGTCCTTCATCTCAAGCACCGCTGAAACTGGTACCTTCATCTCAAGCACCGCTGAACTGGGCACCGCCGTCTCAAGCACCGCTGAACTGGGCACCGCCGTCTCAAGCACAGCTGAACTGGGCCCTTCATCTCAAGCACCGCTGAACTGGGCCCTTCATCTCAAGCACCGCTGAACTGGGCCCTTCATCTCAAGCACCGCTGAACTGGGCACCGCCGTCTCAAGCACCGCTGAACTGGGCACCGCCGTCTCAAGCACCGCTGAACTGGGCACTGCCGTCTCAAGCGCCGCTGAACTGGGCACCGCCGTCTCAAGCACAGCTGAACTGGGCCCTTCATCTCAAGCACCGCTGAACTGGGCCCTTCATCTCAAGCACAGCTGAACTGGGCCCTTCATCTCAAGCACCGCTGAACTGGGCCCTTCATCTCAAGCACCGCTGAACTGGGCACCGCCGTCTCAAGCACCGCTGAACTGGGCACCGCCGTCTCAAGCACTGCTGAACTGGACACCGCCGTCTCAAGCGCCGCTGAACTGGGCACCGCCGTCTCAAGCACAGCTGAACTGGGCCCTTCATCTCAAGCACCGCTGAACTGGGCACCGCTGTCTCAAGCGCCGCTGAACTGGGCCCTTCATCTCAAGCACCGCTGAACTGGGCCCTTCATCTCAAGCACCGCTGAACTGGGCACCACCGTCTCAAGCACCGCTGAACTGGGCACCGCCGTCTCAAGCACCGCTGAACTGGGCACCGCTGTCTCAAGCACCGCTGAACTGGGCACCGCCGTCTCAAGCACAGCTGAACTGGGCCCTTCATCTCAAGCACGGCTGAACTGGGCCCTTCATCTCAAGCACCGCTGAACTGGGCACCGCCGTCTCAAGCGCCGCTGAACTGGGCCCTTCATCTCAAGCACCGCTGAACTGGGCACTTCATCTCAAGCACCGCTGAACTGGGCACCGCCGTCTCAAGCACCGCTGAACTGGGCACCGCCGTCTCAAGCACAGCTGAACTGGGCCCTTCATCTCAAGCACCGCTGAACTGGGCCCTTCATCTCAAGCACTGCTGAACTGGGCCCTTCATCTCAAGCACCGCTTAACTGGGCACCGCCGTCTCAAGCACCGCTGAACTGGGAACCGCCGTCTCAAGCACAGCTGAACTGGGCCCTTCATCTCAAGCACCGCTGAACTGGGCCCTTCATCTGAAGTACCGCTGAACTGGGCCCTTCATCTCAAGCACCGCTGAACTGGGCACCGCCCTCTCAAGCACCGCTGAACTGGGCACCGCCATCTCAAGCACCGCTGAACTGGGCACCGCCGTCTCAAGCGCCGCTGAACTGGGCACCGCCGTCTCAAGCACAGCTGAACTGGGCCCTTCATCTCAAGCACCGCTGAACTGGGCCCTTCATCTCAAGCACAGCTGAACTGGGCCCTTCATCTCAAGCACCGCTGAACTGGGCCCTTCATCTCAAGCACCGCTGAACTGGGCCCTTCATCTCAAGCACCGCTGAACTGGGCTCCGCCGTCTCAAGCACCGCTGAACTGGGCACCGCCGTCTCAAGCACCGCTGAACTGGGCACCGCCGTCTCAAGCGCCGCTGAACTGGGCACCGCCGTCTCAAGCACAGCTGAACCGGGCCCTTCATCTCAAGCACCGCTGAACTGGGCCCTTCATCTCAAGCACCGCTGAACTGGGCCCTTCATCTCAAGCACCGCTGAACTGGGCACCGCTGTCTCAAGCACAGCTGAACCGGGCCCTTCATCTCAAGCACCGCTGAACTGGGCCCTTCATCTCAAGCACCGCTGAACTGGGCCCTTCATCTCAAGCACCCCTGAACTGGGCTCCGCCGTCTCAAGCACCGCTGAACTGGACACCGCCGTCTCAAGCGCCGCTGAACTGGGCACCGCCGTCTCAAGCACAGCTGAAATGGGCCCTTCATCTCAAGCACCGCTGAACTGGGCCTTTCATTTCAAGCACCACTGAACTGGGCACCGCCGTCTCAAGCGCCGCTGAACTGGGCACCGCCGTCTCAAGCACCGCTGAACTGGTCACCGCCGTCTCAAGCGCCGCTGAACTGGGCACCGCCGCCTCATGCACCGCTGAACTGGGCACCGCCGTCTCAAGCACAGCTGAACTGGGCCCTTCATCTCAAGCACCGCTGAACTGGGCCCTTCATCGCAAGCACCGCTGAACTGGGCACCGCCGTCTCAAGCGCCGCTGAACTGGGCACCGCCGTCTCAAGCACCGCTGAACTGGGCACCGCCGTCTCAAGCACAGCTGAACTGGGCCCTTCATCTCAAGCACCGCTGAACTGGGCCCTTCATCTCAAGCACCGCTGAACTGGGCACCGCCGTCTCAAGCGTCGCAGAACTGGGCACCGGCGTCTTAAGCACCGCTGAACTGGGCACCGCCATCTCAAGCACCGCTGAACTGGCCACTCCATCGCAGGCACCGCTGGCTCTTGAGCGGCAGGGGCTGGGCCGCATCTGTGTCGGGCAGGGCTGCACGAGGCACTCTGGGCACCAGGCCCCCTCCAGAACCAGTGGAGACTGTTATCCACTTGTGAGACTGTGTCTTTGCACTCCCCAGGATTGAACAGTGGGCAGCCCACCCACTGTCTGGACTTGTGAGACTGTGGCTTTGCACTCCCCAGGATTGAACAGTGGGCAGCCCACCCACTGTCTGGACTTGTGAGACTGTGGCTTTGCACTCCCCAGGATTGAACAGTGGGCAGCCCACCCACTGTCTGGACTTGTGAGACTGTGGCTTTGCACTCCCCAGGATTGAACAGTGGGCATGGAGGCCCCTCGTGGATATGGCGTTGTGCACTCATCTGGCTGAGGTGCCCCCCTTCCCTTCCCCCTGAGGTGCCTGTAGTTTTGCTATCTGATGCCCCTGCAGTGTTCTCTCCGTTAGAGTCAGGTATCCTGTGTGGGCTTTGCTCATGTGATTTGGGCCCAGTGGTCCACGGACAATGCCTGCTACAATGCTCGGACTTGTACATTTCTGTATATAAGAGTTTTTGATGTGTATATATATTTTTTGGCAGTATTGCAATATATTTCAATGTTTAAAATCATTTCCTTTTGTCTTTGCATTCTTCCGGGGGGTTTGGGAGGTGTAACTGTGATGTATTGCTATGCATTGATGTGTGTGTTGTAGTGGGTGAGGGTGGGGGTGGGGGTGTCGCGTATGTGTGTCCCCGTCATTTTTTGCCTCCCCCCTCCCCTGTGTCGTAGGTGCAGTACTCAACGTTGTCTTCTGCGCCGGCGTTCGTGCTCCTGGTAGAGGAGCAGGAAGTCTATCGCTGGGAGTATGTGGAGTTCGGGTTCCATGCTGTCCTGATTCCTCGTGGGGTGTATGGAGGTGAGCGTTTTCACTTCGAAATGGCTGTTTCTGCCGTGTTTTTATCGGCGGGGCTACCGCCCCGGAAAAGGTGGCGGATTGGTAGGTTGTGATACTGTGGGCGGTACATTGACTCCCGCCTGTCTGTTGGCGGTGACCGCTGCACTGTTTGATTGTACCGCCGTGGCGGTCGGTGTGTTAAAGTGGCGGTCTCTGTTGGCGGTTACCGCCTCAGTCGGAATTCCATTTTTTTTAGCGCCAGCCTGTTGGCGGTTTTGCCGCCGCTTTTACACCGACCGCCAGGGTTGGAATGACCACCTATGTGCCTGATTTAGATTTCGGTGAACGTGTTACTCTGTCACAATGGTGACAGGTATCCCGTCCACCGAAATCTTAATCCCATAGGAAATAACAAGATTTATATTTTGGTGGACAGGATTTCTGTCAACGTTATGACAGAGTAACTATTCTGCCGACATCTAAATCAGGCCTAATGTATGTAACTGATCCTTCTGCCTATGATGCGATTAACAAAAACCATAGGCAACCACAAAGTTATACAAAGTAACGCAAAGCAGTGCAAAGTCTTGTAAGGGTGTCTCCTTTCTAGCGCAAAAGTTATTTTGCTTTGGAAAGGTGCCTTTTGCAATGCAAATAGCGCATTGAGCGACTGCTCCAATTTGCGTTAAGGGGGTGTCAGTTTATTGGAAATCAAGCATTACAGCGCAAACACACAGAGTTTTTGACGCAAAGCCTGATCTATTAAGATAGACTGACTCTGCTTTTCATAAAATAAGAATACGTCCTTGAAGTAAGTGCTAACAAAGAGAAATTATTTTATTCTTCAACCATTCAACACATCGCATATATGCTGAACTGTACATCACACATACAATTTGTGGACTGTTTTAGAACTCGTTCTGGCATTGGACTTTGAACCAGAAGGATATGCATCCCATACAAATCCTGTGCTAGACAGCATGCACAGACATTTGCACCATTACGACTAGGTTGTTCATAGCACTAGACAGCCTTCTAGAGGGCCAGCACAGAGGAAGACAGCAGCACACCACTACTAATATGCCGTTGTGCTACTTTTGCCCATTGAGCAGCACAATGCAGGAACTTTGGTTGCTATGCTGGATATGCTCAAAATAATACATTTGCCCCCACATTTTTTAATACGTTTGTGCAGTCTACAGTGCAGCATGCTCAAGTACTAAGAGTTAGTAAATGAGTTTGGGATGTTGGAACTTGGAAACATAGGGCATCAAACGGTGCTGCTTGGGTCGGAGCAGAAACAATTTGTGATTAACACCAGAGGCAGCTCCTTCAAAATGGCAAAGGAGCATCGTCCCCCTTGGCTAAGCCAGGAGCTGAAAAATAAAAAGATATTTCATCATTTTATTTTTCAGTTCTTGGCTCAGCCATAAGCATGTGAAGGGAGGGGCGAGACCAGGCTACCTGAGGGGGGGAGGAATGCAGTCTGTGCACTTCTAAGTCTCAGGCCGGCTAAACACACATGCGCACTTAGGTTTCTACAACCCGGCTGTGCTACACAGCTGGGTTGGAGAAACTGCACAAGCTCCAGTGCACTGTCTGAGCAGCAGAACAAGCCACTCAGACAAATCCTGACGATGCTTTCATGCTAGGTTTAGCACGAGAGCAGCACCAGGATTGCTGGGGAGCCAGTGCTGGTGTCATTGAATGCGTGGACACCAGAAGAAGAGCAGAGGAGTGAGGCGGCAGGTGGCGACAACAGGAACAGGTACGTTTTTCTTTTTCAATTCCTTTTTTTATTCCCCACTGCCCCTCCCCCTTCTGCCCCTCCTTTGAGATTTTTGCCAGCTGCCACTGATTAGCACTAATTATTGTCGTAGGTGGTATGTTAGGATGGTGCTTGGTAAAATTATGTTTACTGCAGTACTATAAAAGCAGGTTTCTGGAGGTACTAATGTGTGATGAATATTTTGACATATTTGTTTTATGGTTTTTTTGTGTCCTCTATTTTTTGCTGCATTATTGCAACATTTTCTTTGGTTATTATATCTCTGTAGGGTTGCTTTCCATTTTATCTGTTTTGTTGTGTTGTGTCCAGTTATGTTTGAGCTGTGCTGTTATACTGCTATATGTATGTCATTGAATTATCTCTGTTGTGCAGGTTAGATATATGAACACATGCTTCTGCAGAACATCTTTAAAGCACATGTGACAAACAACCATTTACCACTGCCCAACGTTGTAAAATAGCACTGCGCCAGCTCCTTAATTATTTATGACACCAATTAGCCCACAACTGTGGCACAAAACATGGGCCAGATCAATAAAGAGAACACTGAAAGGTATGCTTAAGGTATGCCTCCTCCACAGTTTTGGGCTGACTGGTTTCTTAACTACGTTAAGAGCTGGAGAAGTGGTATTTTATCTAGATGGCATTTAATCTTACAGGGTGTTTTATGGTAGCTTGCTGCTGAAACTTCAACTACATGGGCTGTTCTTTGCTGGAAATGTAGCAGCATTTGCTGACAACACAAAGTTAATAACAGAGCACACTAAAGCACGACACAATAACATAACACAAAAACAACTGCACAAGAGTCAAAACTAAAGGTATTACATCATGCACCCTACAACACAAAAATAACAATACAACAATGCAGCATAGTAAATAAATAGCACAAAAAATAGCACATCACCACCACAAAAAATACAATACAATAAATATCCCCCCCAAAAAATGTCTTTCTTAATACGCTCGTAAAATATGTTTTCTCCAAACACACACTTACTAACCACCATGTTTTGCGATCTGGTGGTGTGTCTTGAGTTAACACCTGCAGCACTCACCTTAATGGATACTGACACAAATCTTTGAAATGGAGGGGCCCGCGGAGAAAAAGAGACCCGCTCAAGTCTCTCCGTGGGCTCTTTCGGGAGAGGGAAGTGACGGCGCGGGACGGGATTGGTGTGAGGTAAGTGGGGGTGGGCTTTAAAGGTGGGGAATAAAATGGGGTGTGAGGGGAGGGACCGGCCTCTTTCCGCGCAGCCCATCATGCGGTTAGTTTTGGCCGGTCTCTGGGGAGGAGAGTTATTTCACGCAGGCAAGTCTGGTGGTTTTTTTAGGGCCAGGGGGAGCCTGTTTTTCGTTGAAATAAGGCTGACGAGCGTTGTTGCAACTCTCGCCAAGCAAGAATTCCACAGCCATCAGCGGCGGCGCGCGTACTATACGCCGACCGCTAGTGCACACGTGCGGTTTTGCCAGGATGTCAACCGGCTTTCGGCATTTTATCTTGTTTTAGACACAAGAGAGTTTCCGCCCCGGCATCATGGCAACCAGCCATGATGCCGAGGCGGTAAAGGCCGCGCTTTGCATTTTAGGCGAAGCCGGCCGTTCCGACCTCCTCAGGCCTGGGGTTTTAGACCAGGCCTGGGTCGTAATGGTGCGGCCAAAAAGCCCAAAAAAGCTGTAGTGGGGCAAGCATGAGGTGCAGCCTCCCCCACCAGCCAGATGGGGGAAGGTGAGGGCCCCTCCAGCCAGGCAGAGGTAGTAGAGGAGGGGGCAGCAACAGAGCAGCAGGAAGGGGGCAATGAGGCACACCAGGAGCAACCAGTGGGGGAAAGCAGCCCCTAGCAGAATTTAGTGGTGCAGGATCTCCCGGGCCCTAGTATAGAGATGGCACCAATGGATCTGTCCCTCCCCATAGATGGGGCCAATACAGCAGGTGCTTCCGCGCCAGCAAGGAAGAAGGGCAAGGGCCCCAAGCAGGTGGGCGGCACAGCGAAAGGAAAGGCAAGCAAGGTGCAAACCAAGAAGTCTGGGGTGAGTGGAGCGCCTGAGCCCCTTATGGGACTGGAGCAGAGTGGCCCAAGGCTAAGCAGGCTGGACATGGGTGAAGCATGGGACTTAGAGGCCAGGATACGGGAGCCTAGTGGCAGAGACGGAGGACAGGTGGGCCCAATTAAGCATGGAGCGTGATGTGGCCGCGCCATGGGGCAGGCAACTAAAGAGGCCAGCAGAGAGCGGAGGTAGCGCAGGGCCCATGCCACAGGCAGCTAGCAAGGGTAGCTGGGTTTGGGTACCGAGCGGTAAGGGTCAGGAGGCTTGTGCGGCCGGGGGGTTAGGTAGCGCGATGGGAGCCAGTGGCGCACACGGCCACGATTGGCACGGAAGGTCGATGCCAATACCTGAGGTTGGCAGAAAGAAGGCAATGCCAACGGGGTGCAACACGGCCCCAGCACGTTGGTCCGAAGCGCTAGAGGGGTCTTCGGCGGCCTTCTCTACTCCGCAGGATCGGGGTTTCAACAGAGATAGTGTGCGCCATGAGGGACAAGACGATGTTTCAGCTAACTACATGATGATGAGTGGTGGTGTTGACAATAGGTTGGATTTGGGTGAAGAAGATGTGTTGGAACTCGACTATGAGGAGGATCTGGATGTATGGGAAGATGGGGAGATTCGGGAGGCAGAGGTGAGCAGCGTGAGAGGGAGGAGGAGAGGATGCAGGAGCGGCACAACTCCTCTTTCTGTTTCTATTTTGCAGGATCGGACTATTGCTGGAGAACACCAGGAAGGGCGGCAGGGGCCGGCACGTGGCACAGGGGCCCGGAAGGTTTTGCGGCCTTTGGGAACACAAGGAAGAGGTAAAGGGCAATGGTGCTCGGTTTGAGGGGATGGCTTGGGGGGCAGCGATGCCCCTGTACGTAAGTCCATTGGGGTGGGTGATTGTTCTATTCTTGACACACCAGCAGACAAAGGCTCTCAGGGCGGGGAGAAGGGGAAGGAGCTACAAGGAAGTGCCTCAGCTGAGGGTGAAGGTGGGGCCAAGGTAGCGGGAGAGAATCAGGGGCAGAGGACAAAGAAGGCGAAAGTCACAAAAAGAGGCTTCCATATATGGGTTTGGCGATGCCCTTGGAATCGCATGTGGCAGATAAAACAAAGGCGAGAATATGGAGACATGAGTACGTGGACGTGTTTAAACTCTTACATAGAGACA
Organism: Pleurodeles waltl; assembly: GCF_031143425.1. Taxonomy (NCBI): domain Eukaryota; kingdom Metazoa; phylum Chordata; class Amphibia; order Caudata; family Salamandridae; genus Pleurodeles; species Pleurodeles waltl. Next base: position 1,324,587,976 of record NC_090440.1, on the reverse strand, counting down.
TACAAGCTAAGGGGGCTCCAAGGAAGAGGAGTGGGAGCTAGCACGAAGACCAAGGGTCCCAATTACAATGGATAATTTGACATCAGCATTTTTGATTTTCGCAAGCATATATTGCAAATAATACCCAGACAGGGCCATAGCACTCTTTAAGTATATGGACATCATTCTGAAGGCACAAATGCACTTCGGGGGTTTTGCCTGGTTGAGTTACGATGAGGAGTTCAGGGCCCGAGTGAGTGTCAATCCTGATAAGCCATGGGGAGATGTAGACCCAGAATTATGGATGCAGTAGATGGCGTTGTCGCAATCCACGGCGTCTACACATACCGCCAGTGGCCTGCCTGTGGTCTATAAGCCGTTTCCGGCTCGACCTGCCCAAGGAGGGGTGGATGTGGGGCAGCGAACCTCGACTTCCATGACGGGAGCTTGCTGTAACTTTAACAAAGGTTTTTGTTCCAGACAGCCTTGCAAATTTAAACACGATTGCTCCAAATGCGGGGCTGTCACCCGGTTACACAATGTTTTTCGCTCTCCAGTCCAGCAGAGCAATGGAGAGTGTCCAAGGGCAGAGGCACACAGAGCACTCTTGTTCCAAAGGTGTCCTACGCCAGTTAAGATGGACTTTCTCATACCCTGGCTCCACAGATATCCTGAAAGGGTCACAGCGATTAAGCTAGCAAAGGGTTTCCAGGAGGGTTTCGGGTCAGCTACCAAGGTCCGCGTATGAGGCGATGGGCAGACAACTTGTGGTCTGCAAAAGAATTGCCACAGGTGGTAAGGAGTAAGCTGGATAAGGAAGTGTCATTGGGCAGAATTCCAAGGCCTTTATATGATTGGCCGAGTCAAACTCTGATGATCTCCCCGTTGGGAGTGGTGCCGAAGAAGGCCCCGGGTGAGTTTCGGTTGATACACCACCTGTTATGGCCGGAGGGCACATCTTTCAATGACTTCATTGCGGCTGAGGACACCAGAGTAGTATACGCATCAGTGGACGATGCTATAAAACTGGTCAGGGGATGTGGCAACGAGGCAGAATTGGCAAAGTGTGATATACAATCAGCTTTCAGGCTACTGTCTATACACCCAGGAGATTTTGACTTGTTGGGGATGCAATTCGAAGGGGCCATTTATGTGGACAGGGTCCTTCCTATGGGTTGCGCGATATCTTGCACCCTGTTTGAGGCATTTAGCACTTTCATGCAGTGGGTCTTCGTCAAGGTGAGTGGGCATTGTGCAGTGACCCATTACTTGGACGATTTCCTTTTTGTAGGGACGGTTGACTCTGGGGCTTGCGGGAAGGCTTTGTGGGCCTTTCAAGATATGGCGTGCCAAATGGGGGTGCCCCTGGCCCCGGAAAAGAATTGCATGCCAGGGTTATTCCACAAATTTTTTGTAGACAGAAATGATCGGCTTCTTGAGTTATTCATGAACGTGTTGTAGTAGGCAGGATTATCGGTTATTTTCATCTTCATTTTACGCCTACGCAGTAATCACTGCATCTTCATCCTCTATTTTCTCTATTATACATTTTTTCGTGTTCATCCGATAGGCAATTTCATTTTAATTTTTTTTTCAGAATTGCTTCCTGAGATTTGCAATATGGACCTAATTAAAAAAAAAAAGGAATTGATGAGGGAGCTAAATGAGCCGCGATCAAATTGTACATGTTCTGTTGCATCATGAAAAAGTTAGTTTGTGTCAGCAGCAAATTATGCACGGATCAAACTGTGCGTCCTAGTGTTTGTGAATCAGCCATATCAGTTGCAGGTCGCTATTGCTTATGGCAGCAGTTTTAAGCATGGAACTTTGTGATTAGCACGTTCTGGAAGAAAACGTTTAAGACATCCCTGATGGCGCACAGATGCACAGGAACAGTAAAGAAAGTGCTAGCCTATAAGAACATATTTTAAAAAAAATCAATCCATTTGCCCATGGTAAATATGTCCAAAAGAAGCAATTATGAAATGAGATAAGCATGAAAAAATCATGCGAGCTTGTTTTGTGAGTCACAACAGACTTTCTTTAATGACCTGCATATTTTACTCTCATTCCCGATGCCCATGGAAGTTGCACACAAGCAGTGCGAGTTGCATGTTATCACTGAAAAATGTGTTGCACATTATGCACAAAATTACCAATTGCCTGGATTCATATCGCTTTCAAAGTAAGGGAAATGACCTTACTGAAAGCTAGATGACAATATCATGGCCAACTGGTTTAACTGATTGTCATAGTTTTGGGGTGGAGAAGTGACAAAAATGCTGCTTGTATTGCCCAAGATGTTATTGAGTAACTGCATTAATGCATGAGTGTCAGGCTGGGTTCCCTGGTATGGGTGACTACATGGGCCACGGAAGCCCTCTAAAGAAGATAAACCTTAGTGTCATTAGTCATTATCACTTTGTGTGAAAATGGGTTTTATGAAATTGCTTTTGACCCTGGATCGACATGGGCAAGCAGACCAAGGCTTAACGCAAGAAAATGTATGATGGGCTGCTGTGTTCTAGTTAGAATAGAACACAGCAATCCAAGAAACAATATATTTTAATCCTTCAGCCAAAGGTTGTGTGTAGACAACACTTTAATATTATGTCATTCATAAGTCAACATAAATCAACATTTTGAAAACACAAAACAATAGTAGGCACTATACTCAAAATACAGTAATGGTACAGTGAGTAAGTATTTTCCCTACGGAATTTAGAGGGGACCAATGAAATCAACTGCAACACATAAAACACACAATACAGTACTAGAACGGGGGCCACTGCCTGAACACTATCTAGTATTCACAATCAGGTCTAATGTTTCCGAAGTTCTAATGAATGCCAACCTCGGAAGGTAATTACAACAATCTGCCAGCAGACGAAAGCAAAGGCACAATGCAATGTATTACAGATATATTATTTTGAATTCGAAAATGGCTATTGTTTATGAAGCTCAAAGGATCCAGCTATGGTTAACCAAAATCAAGGATCATAAAGTCGTCCCACGATAACTGGATCCTTTGTCCTCGACTTTTTATTATTCATGCTATGTAGAGCTGCATGAAAAAGTACAGTGGTGCATTGGGCGAATAAGGGATAATTCTATGTCAGGACCGGAGGTTCAGATTATGCTTCTCTTTCTGTGATTTAATAAACTTCAGCAGCCAATTAGAAAGCATTTTAACAAAAACTACAAATCCCATGATCCCACCACAGTGACATGCTAACCAAAGAGTTTTACCCTATAAAAACCATCCTGACACGAAGCCTCTTACTCTTTCTTTGCTGCTTTGCAGCCAGTTAAGTACATTCCTCTTAGCACGATTTCACTGTTATTTGTGTAATGCATGATTGCTTTTATTTATTTAACTTAAGCGTGTCTCACGCGCTATTCTCATTGTATTAATCCTGCTTGCCTTTGTGTTTTGTTGTCGCACGTTAGGCACCGGGCGGCCTGCCGCCCCGGTTGACTGGAGAGATTCTATTTTGGGGGCCTGGACTGTGTGACTTCGCCGCGCAGTCCTATTTCTATCTCCGCATTAGCACCCCAGTGCGCGTGAGCCGCCCGATGTGCTTGTTTTCCCTTTTTATGTGAAATTGCCGGCTCGCGCGCATTACTGGTGATCCTCCTCGCACGTGTGTTCTCAAGGACTCCAACACCGTGGGCCAGTTCCGCTTCTTGTTATTCCCCTAAGAGCTCCCTTGAACACCCTGCTCTGCAGGGTTGTAAAATCTTTATAGGCTCCGCCTAGAGCTGTTTTTTGAGTGTTCTCTCCACACTCTCGGCCTAATTTTAATGCACTTGGGGTTAGATTTACAGCTCCCCCTGGAATCCTCTCTACCGTGGTCACAGTGGTGATTTACAGTTACTTATATACATATTGGTGCACGTCTTCTAAGGATATTTGCTTGGCTACTATTTTGAGTTGCTTTCAACTCTCTCTAGCCATGTACGAAGAATATCAGGAGGGAGATGAAAATTATTATCTTGAAGAAACTCACACAGATTCCTTCGAGCAGGATCTTGTGCAGGCTTTGGACGCAGGTGTGCGCCAAACTGTTAATGATGCCTTGGCCAAGGCTATTACCCCTTTGAAACACCACCTTTACGGATTTGCCCAGCAACAGGGCTGGCTTCCTCCCGCCAGAGGTCTTGGTGATGAGTCTACGACTCTACCTTCTAAAGAGATTCATTCTGAAGCCTTCCAGAAACTCTCTGCTTCTTTGTCTAACAAACACCCCTACAGTATACCTTCTGTTCCCCGTTTTGAAGAGTTGTCAGATGGCTCTGATGCCTCCTCTTCTCAGGATTCTTCAAAATCAGAGTCTCATCTTCCACGTAAGCGCAAAGCGAAAACCCATCATACTTTTAATTCCAAGCAGGCTAGACTCTTAACTTTCGAGCCGGGTGAGATTGTCCACCCCAGATCTACAGCCTGGTTTCCTCCTTCCGAGGTTTCCGATTATGTCAAGACCCACATTAGTCAAGAATTTGATAAAGAAGTTTGCGCACGTTTGCGCTCTGAATGTTCCTGACAAAATGACAGAGACTCCTGATATTGACCTGTCCATGGTGACCTACTTAAAAAAACTACACTAAGGACCCTAAGAAAGGGATCGATAGGGCTTGGAAGTCTTGTCAAGACAAGTTTTTAGACTTGTCTGGGCCCCTAACTAAGATCAGCCTAAGACATCTAACACTCCCATTGATGCGGACACCTTGATTGGTTGGTCTTAACGCGCAATTTGTCTTTTGGGAAATACTAAGGGGCATATTTATACTCTGTTTGTGCCGGAATTGCGTCGTTTTTTTTTACGCAAATCCGACGCAAAGCTAACTCCATATTTATACTTTGGCGTTAGACCCGTCTAGCGCCAAAGATCTTGGAGTTTGCGTCATTTTTTAGCGTGGACACCTACCTTGCGTTAATGATATGCAAGGTAGGCGTTCCCATCTAAAAAATGACTCCAAGGCATGTGCACCTTATTTAAACTCCCGTGCAAAAATGACGCACGGGAGTGGGCGGGTCAAAAAAAATGACGTCCAGCCGCTTTTGCGTCATTTTTTAACGCCTGGTCAGGGCAGACGTTAAGGGACCTGTGGGCTCGGAAGGAGCCCAGAGGTGCCCTCCCATGCCCCCAGGGACACCCCCTGCCACCCTTGCCCACCCCAGGAGGACGCCCAAGGATGGAGGGACCCATCCCAGAGAACTTAAGGTAAGTTCAGGTAAGTATTTTATTTTTTTGTGGCATAGGGGGGCCTGATTTGTGCCCCCCTACATGCCACTATGCCCAATGACCATGCCCAGGGGACATAAGTCCACTGGACATGGCCATTGGGCAATGGGGCATGACTCCTGTCTGTGCTAAGACAGGAGTCATTTCAATGGGGGTTGGGAGTAAAAAAAAATGGCGCAAATCGGGTTGAGGCCAATATTTTGCCTCAGACCTGACTTGCCCCATTTTTTGACGCCCAAGCTCCATTTTCCCCTACGCCGGCGCAGCCTGGTGTGGGTCATTTTTTTTGACGCACACCAGTCAGCTGCGCCAGCTAACGTCATTCCATAAATAAGGCGCCCGCATGGCGCTTTGGAATGGCGTTAGCCGGCGTTAACATTTTTGACGCAGATGTGCGTCAAAAAGTATAAATATGGCCCTAACTGTGCCATTTCTAATGAACAACGTCATTCTATTCTGATGAAAATCAATCTTAAATTTGCTGATCTGGCTTCCTCCGAGGTGGGACCTGCAGCTCAGGGCCTGTTGTTTGGAGCCCCTTTATCAAAGAACTTTCCAAGTTCGTTTCAACATTTTCTAGCCTAGACAAAGCTCAAGGTTCCATCAAGAGAGCTCTACGACCTCTTTTTTCCAGGGCCGGACGATTCAGGGGGCACCCGTTTGGCCGAGGTAACCAAAATCCATCCGGAGACAGCTTCCAGTGTCACAGAGGTAGAGGTGGCTACCAAGAACAAGCCTCCTCCTTCAACCCTTCCAGACATTCTTTCAGAGGCCGCTTCTGTAGGGGAAGTTTCCGAGGCACGGCAGCAGCCATCCAGGATTCCTCCTCTGCCGGTGTGACTTATTCGATGGAGGAAGTTTCTTTAGGGGGTCACACTGAATGTTTCTTTCGCAATTGGCAAAAAATGTCAAATGACTCGTGGGTGCTGGAATCCATTCGAGGATTCAAAATAGAATTCTTTCAGTCTCCCCGTCAACATCCTTCCCCCAACCCTCTGTATTTTTCCCTCTCAGATCAGGGCGTCATTCAAAAAGAGATTCTATCCCTTGTAGCCAAAGATGTGATAGAGGAATCACTGTTCCACCCTGAGGGTTTGTGAGTCCCATTTTTCTAGTAGACAAGAAAGGTGGCGGCTCAAGATTGGTCCTCAATCTAAAGGAATTCAACCAGTGGATCCTGTATCGCCACTTCAAAATGGAGGGCATACATTTACTACAAGACATCCTTAGGTCCGGAGATTGGATGGTCCGTTTGGATCTGAAAGATGCCTACCTTTCCGTTCCTATCTTCCCTCCCCACAGACGTTTCCTCCAGTTCCTTTGGGAAGGGAAGATCTACGAATTCAAGGTTCTTCCATTTGGCCTTTCTGGAGCCCCGTGGTGCTTCACAAAACTGATGAAGCTGGTGGTGGAATGCCTCAGAGCCAGAGGCGCTGGCCTCATCATTTATTTAGACGACATAATAATTATGTCCTAATCCCCCCACACGATTATGATTAATTTGAAACAGGCGATTTCTCTCCTTCATGACCTCGGTTTTTCATCAACATCCAAAAGTCCATTCTAACCCCTTCTCAATCTATAGAGTTCCTAGGTTTCTTAGTGGACTCCCCCTCGACTAGATTGATTCTTCCTCAGAAAAAGGTGAGGAATATCAAGAAAGAACTGAGACTAGCATTGTCCAAGATGACTATATCCTTGAGGTCCCTAGCCCGACTGGTAGGGTTGCTAGCTTCTTCGATTCAGGCGATATTTCCAGGACCTCTACATTACAGGTCCCTTCAGCGCCTCAATATCTTACACCTGATCAAGGGCTTGTCCTTCTCCCAGTCTGTTCCCCTCTCTCCGGACGCGAAGATGGAAATTTCTTGGTGGTTATTGCAAATGGAGGCATGGAATGGGAGAGCCATATTTCCTTTCTCACCAGACCTGATCATAGAGGCAGATGCCAATCTATGGGGTTGTGGGGCTCGTTGCGGTCCCTTATCGATGGGGGGTCGTTGGTCTCATCAGGAGCCCTCTCTTCATATCAATTGCCTGGAGCTCTTAGCGGGCTCTTTTGCAATTCGCAGTTTCACCGCGGGCAAAGCAAAATGTTGCATTCTGCTCAGGATGGACAATGTGTCAGCGGTTCGATACGTGAACAAACTGGGGGGTACCCGTTCGCCCGTACTGACGGAGATTGCCAAGGACTTGTGGCATTATTGTCTTTTCAATCACATTTCGGTGACAGCAGAATATCTTCCGGGTCAGCGGAATGTGATTGCGGATTGGCACTCCCGTCACTTGACAGATTCCAGCGACTGGAGACTACATCCACGGGTATTCAGAGTTATCATGATGAAATGGGGTCCTTTCTCAATCAACCTGTTTTCTTCCCGTCTGAATTCTCAACTCCCCTCGTACTTCAGTTGGTGTCCAGATCCAGGAGCAAGAGCAACGGATGCTTTCCTCCAGGATTGGACTCCGTTCCTCTCTTATGCCTTCCCTCCTTTTGTCATGATTCCCAGGGTCCTAGCATATCTTCAGAGAAAGGAATCAGAAATGGTTTTGATCGATCCGTATTGGAGAGCCCAGCCTTGGTTTCCCATCTTGATGGAGTTAGCCTGTGCTCCCCCGTCTCCTTCCCTGGATTTGGAACCTCCTTCTGGATCCGGTGGGGTCTCCCCACCCCTTGATCCTGTCAGGTCAATTGTCCCTTCTAGCTTGGCGTCTTTCAGGCAAAACTGGAGCCTCCCAGGCCTTTCGAACGAGGCTCAGGAATTCATTAATCAATCATGGGCCCCCAACACACACAAACGTTATGCCTCCGCTTGGAGACAATAGTGTAGTTGGTATTCTTCACGGGGTTCAGATCCCTTTAATGCGGATTGCACTTTGATTCTGAAATATTTGGCCTCTTTAGCCGCTTTGGGAATGGCTTATAATTACATTAACAATTTTCATTCAGCCATTTCTGCCGGCCACGTCTTCATTGATGGTAGACCTGTGGGACAGTTACCTGTGGTTTGTAAATTAATTTGAGGCATTAGGATGTTAAATCCTCCTGTTACCAGGTACTCTGAGCTCTGGGATGTTAACATCATTCTTCGATTTTTAGATTCCTGGCCATCTAATAAATATCTTTCCAGAAAACAACTTTCTGCTAAACTTACTATCCTTCTGTGTCTCATTTCTTGTAAACACGTTTCTGATGTTAAAGCTTTACATTTGTCAGGGAGACGTTTTTCTCCTGAGGGTGTTTCTTTTGTTATTTCTGGAAGAACTAAATGCAACACCAGATTTGTATCCTACCCAGCTTTCCCAGATAATCACAGGCTTTGTGTAGTTCAATGCTTAAACGATTATGAGGTAAGTACAGCAGAATTCCGTACTGTCGTGTTGGGTCAACTACTTATTTCTCTACAAAAGCCATTTAAACCAGTTTCTTCGGCTACTCTGGCTCGATGGGTGAGATGGATTTTGTCTGAAGTGGGCATTGATACTTCCAAATTTGGAGCGCACTCCGTTCGGGGTGCTATGGCCACAAAATCCTTTGCTCTTGGTTCTCGTTTGGAGGATATTTTGAACACTGCAGATTGGTCCTCTGATTCCACTTTTAAAAGGTTTTATTATAAGCCTATTCTGGATGTGTCTTTTGTGGTACTGACAGGACTTTAAACTAGCATAATCTGAGCCTCCGGTCCTGACTTGGAATGAAATTATTTCTAGCTATCGTGTTTAGAATTTTCAGTTCTATTAAGGACACAGAGGCGAGGATTATCCCACCCTGGGTTACTATTTGTTACTTGTTATTATTCTGATTATTATTAATATTACTACTATGGCCCTCATTACAACCCTGGCGGTTGGCGGAGAAGCGGCGATCTTACCGCCAACAGGCTGGTTGTAAAAATTTTGGAATTATGACTATGGCGGTTACTGCCATGGTCATCCGCCACTTCTCCGATCTGACCGCCAGGGCGGAGACGACCGCTGGGCTGGAGGTCAGGGTCTCCAGCCCGGCAGTCATCACAATACCGCCGGCGGTATCATGACCCGGCTGACCGCCATGGATTTCATGGGGTTAGGAACCGCCATGAAATCCATGGCGGTGAGCACTATCAGTGCCAGGGAATTCCTTCCCTGGCACTGATAGGGGTCTCCCCCACCCCCACCCGAGTCCTTCCCCTACACCCCCCACCACCCCTGCCACCCCCAAAGGTGGCAGGACCCCCCTCCCCACCCCTACCCCCAACATTACATTGCACATTCACACCCGACACGCACGCAGGCACCACCAACACACATACCCGCACACACACAAACATACATGCCAACAGCCACACACAGTCATACGCACACACCCACATTCAGACATACACGCACACATCCATACAGACATACATACAGACAGACACGCACTCATTTCCAAACACACAACACCCCTGCATGCATACACGCACTCACACACCCCCTCTACATACACACACGCACACCCCCATGCACCCACAAATCACACAACACCCCCCACCCCCCTCCCCTAATGAACGATCAACTTACCTGGTCCGTTGATCCTCTGGGAGGGGACGGGATCCATGGGGGCAGCTCCGCCGCCAGCACCCCGTCAACAGAACACCGCCACGTCAAATCACAGGACGTGATTCTGTGGGCGGTGTTCTGTTGACGGGGCGGTGGTGGTGGAGCTACCTCCACTTCCCCGCCGTCCGCCAGTATGGCTGCTGGCGGCTCTCCGTCCGGAAAAGGACGGAGGGCTGCCAGCGGTGATAATGCGCCGAGCGGAAAACCGCCTGCACTGGCGGTCTTCAGCACGGCGGTCCCTCGGCGGTCTTCTAAAAAGACTGCCGAGGTTGTAATGACCACCTATGTCTTGAGATGTTTATTCTTCTTTCATTTTGTTGTTATGATGTTGGAACAAACAATTTTATTGACATTTGCCCACCCTGTTAACATTTTAAAAAAAAGGTAATTTGTGCGTTGTTTTTTGTCTGCAATTTTCTTGAGACAGTGTTTATGGCTCGTTATTCTCCTTTATCATAGGTCAAGGGGACAAATGATACAGAGTCTTCTTCGTTTCTCACAGAAGATTTTCTTCCCGCTTCGTGGATGTGATGTTCGTCCTTCCGTTTCAGAAGTTGATTGTTCTTAAGATTCTGGACTCAGGTTTCTTTTGTGACTTTTTTCGGCATTAGTGCTGTTTTCTGACTTTGTGCAAAGAAAGAGGAAGAGGCTTCGTGTCAGGATGGTTTTATAGGGTGAAACACTATGGTTAGCATGTCACTATGGTGGGTTCATGGGATTTGTAGTTTTTGTTAAAATGCTTTCTAATTGGCTGCTGAAGTTTATTAAAGCATAGAAAGAGAAGCATAATCCTTGCCTCCGTGTCCTTAATAGAAATTTTTCATTGTGCAGAACCAAATCTGTAGAGTTTTCTAAGAATTATGTAATCAGTGGAGCTTGAGCAAAACATACCATTTTAACAGGAAGCTATGGGTCTCTCTATCTTGCAAAGATAAGGTAGCACTGTCTTATGTTGAGCTTGTATAGGAGGTGCACCCTTGACTACAAATTGCTACTTGAGGACAGAAAGCAAAGTGTATACCATAAAAAATGAGTAATTTAAATTTCTGGTTAAGCATATCAATACCATGCAAAATTCCACATGCCCATGTTTAGCATTTTATTTCATTTCAATGGTTTCGCAACATGCAGAAGACAAAAATTATTTGTCTACTTGCCGATATTTAGTTTATGTTGTCCTCTTTTTTACTGGCACTCAGGTGCATGAGAAACAAGGGGGTATAATTACAAGAAGTGGTGCAGAAATTGACAGCGCTACGCAGTATCACTCCTAAAATGCAGGGATGCACCGTATTTACTTGAATATGGCACATCCCTGTGTTTACCCTGCACCAGCGCTAAATTACCTGCCGAGCACCAACGCAGCCGCCCTTGTGACATGGTGCAAGAATGGCGGCGGTGCAGGGGTGATTGTTTATGTGTAGGGTGGGGATACCTTCCTGCGCATATGGAACAAGGGGATATCTTTACAAGAAGTGGTGCAGAGCGGCTGTAGTGCCAAAATTGCCAGCACCGCACTGCGTCACTCCTAAAATGCAGGGATGCGCTGTATTTACTTGAATACGCCACATTCCTGTGTTTCCCCTGCACCGATGGTAAAATAGCTGCAGAGCTCCACACAGCCACCCTTTCGCCATAGTGCAAGGATGGCTGTTTTGCAAGGGGAGATAATTTTTGTGCAGGCGAGAATATCTTCCTGCACAAAACCAACCTTCAATGGCGATTTGGTCTTTCTATGTGTGCTGCAGAATGCAACACACAGAGAAAGAGCAAAAAGCAAGGAGAAATTAAAGTATTTCTCCATGTTGCGCCATGCTTGCGCCACCCCTGGAGTGGCGCTAGTTTTTGGCGCTGCCTCTGGTTTACAAAATCTGGTAAATCTGGGGCAGCGTTAAAATGCAATGGGTGTTGCTGTGGAATGCCCAGAGCAACACCCATTGCATGGCCATTCCACGCAAAGTGATGTGTGTGAATGGGCCATATTTACAAGGTGGGGTTAATGCCACAAAAAGTGGCTTAACCCCTCCTTGTAACTATGGCATAGTACACAGCGCAACCGGAGCATCACAAAAAGTGACACTCCGGTGGCACTTGGGGCTTGTAAATATGCCCCAAAATGTCTCAGTAGACATTTATGGGGTCAGTAAATCATCAAGGGCAGAATGCCCTCCAAAAAAGTGTTTGTTCCTTATTTACCTTAGTGGGATGTGGCTGTTAAATACCTTAGCTGACATACCATTTTAAGTCAACAGCTTCACATTAATGGATTAGCCACTGATAAGGCATGTACAGCCAGATCCTATGGACGACCCTCTGTAGTTTGGAAAGTACACTACAGACATTCATGAAAAGAGCAGAAAAGCATGGAATCTTAGAACCATGTATACAATAATACTTTGAGGTCAACCATCTCTAAGTGGCTCATCCATACATTTTACATTCTTCAACAATATATACTGCCTCAAAATGTTCAGGGAACTTCTGAAAATGTATATCCCTACCTTCTAATGCCCAAGTTTATTTCGAAATTGTGTACACTACTGTATGATAACTATTTAATGTGGGCACATGCCCAGATATTCACAGATGGGTAGTATGTTAAAAACCAACGTTTTAACATTTCTTGCAAGTTTTTGGGAACAGACCTTGGATTTAAGCTACAACCTATTTGAAATGTGCCTCTGTGACTCACTAGTTGAGGCCAGTCTCCTCATTGTTTGACACAAAGGGCCTGATTCTAACTTTGGAGGACGGTGTTAAACCGTCCCAAAAGTGGCGGATATACCACCTACCGTATTACGAGTCCATTATATCCTATGGAACTCGTAATACGGTAGGTGGTATATCCGCCACTTTTGGGACGGTTTAACACCGTCCTCCAAAGTTAGAATCAGGCCCAAAGTCTCCTTTTCACTCAAAACTTTACTGGAATCTAAAGTGTGCAGCATACAACTTTTATCATACTAAGCCAAGTTTGTCTCCAGGGCCACTGCTAGACCTGTCAGCCTTAGAGTGATCTTCCCCCAAACCTTTTGCATTCCTCCCCTTATTTTTTTATCTTATTTTTGCTGACCTTAGGACTCTGTGCACTTTACCGCTGCTAACCAGTCCTAAAGTGCATGTGCTCACTCCTTACACATGATAGCATTTGCTTATTCCCAATTAGCAAATTTAATAAACTTGTAAGTCCCTAGTAAATGGGTACTACATTCATCCAAGAACTGTAAATGAAATGCTTTTTCTGGGCCTGCAGCACTGATTGTACCACAAACTCATGTTGCCCTTTAAACTAGGGCTGGGAGGAACTTGTGGAGCTTCACTCCACGGAGTGCCATGGAGTTACATAAAAACTGTGTGAGTTTCCGCAGAGTTCCGCAAACCAGGAGAAATATACATGCTGCACTGCTCCTGTTGCAATGAAGTGCAGGTAGCGCAATCAGTGCTGAAAAATCAGTGCGAACGGCAGCATGCGGTGCGCGGGAGCGCTTGTCATTTGAGTTGGTTTTGCTGCTGCTCGAGTAAAAAAATCTACTGGAACAGGGGCAAATCTACTCAAGAAGCAGCCCTGTGATCATGAGTGTTCATTACCACTCTCGCTTGTGTTAGAAAATGGCTTTAAGGGATGCAAAATCTCACTAAATTTTTTTGAGCCTCTGGGAAAAAATACCTCCACTCAGCAATTGGTGGAATTTGGCTGGAACTTCACATTACAAGAGTAAAGCAGAGTCACAAAATTCTGCTAATTCCAGAGGTGTAATGAAACTCCTACTTCAACATGTGTCTCAGGACTGCCATTACAGCCTGTGGGTGCAGTTTTAAATTGCCATTAGTAACAGGGAAAATAAAGCTTTTGCCTTTGCTAGGCCCAAACCTTACTTTTTAATACAAATAAGTCAACCTTGGGGTGGGCCCTGGAAAGCCCAGAGGGCAAGGTGCCGTGTACAGTTTATTTAAAAAGTTGAACATGTACTTTTAAATTTTCCATGACCTGGCATAGACAAATTCTTATGTTCATTTTTTACTACTGCAAGGCCTACCTCTCCCAGAGGCTGGCACTGAGAAATAGACCATGTATGGTGCCTTTAGAATTGTAATGAAAAATCTTCTCTATTGGTAAAGTCAGATTTTAAATAAAAAAAATTCAAATGCCACTTTTAGAAAATTTGTATTTTCCTGCCTAAGACATTTGGGCCAGATGTAGGTAGCCGTTTGCATGGTGCAAACAGCGAAAATCGCAGTTTGCGCCATGCAAACAGCCTAACGCGATGCTCATTCACAAATTGCGATTTGGTACCGACTCGCAATTTGTGAATGCGACTCGCAAATAGGAAGGGGTTGTCCCTTCCTATTTGCGACTCGCATCGCTATGCTAAATTGCTTTGTGACCGCGAATACGGTCGCAAAGCAACTCGCAGTTACCACCAGTGTCACACTGGTGGGAACTCATTTGCAAAAGGGAAGGGGTCCCCATGGGACCCCTTCCCCTTTGTGAATGTCGCCCAAAATATTTTTTCAGAGCAGGCAGTGGTCCTATGGACCTCTGCCTACTCTGAAAAAACGAAACCAAATGGTTTCGGTATTTTTTTCATTTTGCAACTTGTTTTCCTTTAAGGAAAACGGGCTGCAAAATGAAAAAAAAAAACTGCTTTATTGAAAAAGCAGTCACAGACATGGAGGTCTGCTGACTTCAGCAGGCCACCATCCCTGTGAGTGCAGGGACTCGCTTTGGGGTCGCAAAATGCGACCCACCTCATTAATATTAATGAGGTGGGTCTTTGCGACCCCATAGAGAGTCGCAGAAGGTGTCTGAGACACCACTCTGCATCCGATTTTGCGACTTGCAAATTGCGAGTCGCTCAGACTCGCAATTTGCAAGTCGCAAAATCGGATTTTGCTACATCTGGCCCTTTGTGCCTTTAGCCTATCTTTGGGTCACATGACTTGGTGTAGCTGACAGCTGGGCTTTGTGTATTCCTCTAGGAGAGGTGCCCACAATAAAGACCTTAGGTGTGCCTGGATGGGCCTTCACTGGCAGGATGGGAGGGCAGAAGTGAGCATAACCATTTTTACCCCTGAATAGGCTGTGTCCTGCCTCCACACACAGGACTGCATACCCCCTTTAGTTAGTCTGGCTGGGCCCAGGGAAGGCAGGAATCCTGTGCACTTACTGTTTTGCATCTCATTTTATTTCAACTATACTTGCAGGAGCATTTTGGTATTTCAACTATGTTGTTATATCTTTTAAATCTGTTCCTGTTTGGCATATATACTGGTTTGATTTTTGTTTCAAAATAAACCTTCATGGTTGAAAGAACTAATTCTTGGTCTTCATTGTGAAGCCACATTGGTTTCACAGAGCCAGAAATGTATTTCTGATATTAGTTTCCTTACCATGCTTTAAGTCAACTTTTAAAGGTCCATATGATGGGGTGGAATTTTTGGGGTGATTTCACTTAGACATTGAGGTTTAGACTTCCCCACTCCATCAGGTGGTAGAAGAGGGCAGTTAGTCACTGAAGGGTAGGGAGCTAGAACATCTTTAGTTATAATTCAGAGTTGCCCAAGCCCAGTCCAAGCCCTTAAAGTCCATGACCTGGTTTGGAGGATCAGTGGTGTTCCAGCAGATCAGAAGGAGTTGCAGTAGCTGAGCAGAGTAAGTACTGATAGGGTCCCGTGTTGCAATTGTGTATGTTAAGATATTGTGCTGAGATTGTGTGTTGTGGGGTGATGTGGTGTAACTTGTCTGCTAAGTTTTGTGGCATCAGTCCTGAGGTACCATCGAATGCACAATTGAGATGGCAAAACAACTCTGTGGTGCTGTGTAAAGTTCCACGGGAAGGCAGAGTTCCTTATCTCACCTGTTTGCATTGCATTTTACAGCAAACAAAACACTAAGTACGTACTCGCATTCAAAATCATGTGCGAATGGCACCTTGTGGTTCTCATGGGCATGGCCATCTTGTTTTCCACTCTGATTATAGTCCTGGGCTTTTTTTTTTTGCATCCCTTAAAAATACTTTCAATCCTCCACCCTCCTAATTAATCTACCACTCATTTTTATTTATTTTCTTAGTATGTCTTTTTGTGTCTG
The DNA here is from genome assembly GCF_031143425.1 of Pleurodeles waltl. NCBI lineage: Eukaryota > Metazoa > Chordata > Amphibia > Caudata > Salamandridae > Pleurodeles > Pleurodeles waltl. Next base: position 1,324,572,079 of record NC_090440.1, on the reverse strand, counting down.
TGTATTTTTATGTTTTTCATTTTTTTGTGACTTTTTGTATTTTTGTTCATTGTTCCCTTTCTGTCCTTCTGCTTCTTTACAGCCTTCCTTCACCTCCTGTTTCTTTTCTTCACCCCTACCACCCAGCTCCTTGGCAGAGCAGGGCGGTGCCGGCAAACAAGGGAGCAGCAGCACCTTGCTCACCCAGAGAGCCAGCAGCAGCCATCTATCTTGTGGGTGGCAGCACTGCCAAGTGGTGCAACCCAGGCCCATCTTTGGCAGGCGGTGGCGACACTGATTTTCTATGTGCAGTGTCACTTCCCCACAACGCTGGCAGCAGGTAGTTGGCCTGGCAGCAGTTACCTCCTGCCAGAGTCTCAGCTTGATACGCAGGTGTGTTTGGGACACCATCCAGCAGCTGACGCACCACTAAGTGGATATCATCGACCACAAGCAGGACCTGCTTGACCTGCTAGGTATAGAGATTCTGGGGCTCAGTGAGTATTAACTATATTATTGTGTTTGTGTTCTACAATGCTAACTTCTTTCTCTCGAATAGCATTTTACTCACACTCAGAAGTAAGTTACATTTAGTTTATGTTAACAATATTATTTAATATGTGATCCAGTTAGAGCTAGGCAGGTGCTCAGCGCTACATCATCGTACTTGTAGGCACTCACTTTAGATGATTATATAGGAAGCCATTGCAATGCAGACTCCTCTGTCCTCCTTTCACCATAGTGAATTAGTTATATCAGTGAGTTAGTGTTTACTGTGACTTTGTCTTTGTAGCTCGAACAGTCCCAAACAATTTCACAGTGATGTGTAGTACTAGTATGCATCTATGCTTTGCAAAATGTTGGTCCATCAATGCGGTTAAGAAATTAGAATAGAATCAAATATCATTCATTGCAGTGCATAAATTCCAAATTTAGTTTTTGTTAAGGAAACTTGTTGAAGATAGCATTCCAGAACTGAGGAGCGGGACTCTAAGTTCCAGACGTTATTCTTCCAGTTCTCCAGCTTGCTCAACAATCCACATCCGGTATTTTGAAACATCCCTTTCAGAAAAAGGAATGTAAGACAAAAGATTTTTTTGTAGCATGGATTAAGTAGTATGGCACAGATGTACTGTTTGGATGCGGTAATATCATTTTGCAGCCTTGTATTACAATCATGCACTAACTTAAGCTCTCAACCAAGATATGCATTTCTTGAATGTCATTCACATCTTTGAGTGCAAACCTTTCAGACACCTTTCTTAGCTGGTCCTATAGCAGCTGCAACAACGGGATAGCGTGACCCATTGAACTGTCCTCTTTGTTAACTTCCCATGTGAAAACCTCAAAAGGAAGCAGCATCTGTGTCAAGCATTTGACTAGGCCCCATTTGTCCAGATCCAAGGTCATAGCTTTCCTAATTGTAAAAATGACATAGCCCTCGATCTGTCTGTACTGCTCAAACAGACGTTGCAACAAATAATAGGTTGAGTTCCAATGTGTTGGCACCACCTCTATCAAGGCTTGAACTGGTACCCTGTTACCACACTGAACAATACGCAGCTGTTTCCACAAGACCTGTATATAGTTTTTGCTTTACTCCCACAAAAGAAATCTAGTGTGCAGTGATGCATATGTAATCAGTAGCCAGACAACTGGTCCACATGTCTGTTGTTAGGTGGATAGTGTGGACAACACTTTGCTACAAAGATTGTCCAACCAATTGCAGCACATTGTGATGTGGTGCTGGATCAGCAACTCTGGAAAGATAGGTCTGATTTGGAACCTTCCATTTCAGGCAGATGGCTGCCACAAACACAAAGAATCCCACTCCTTCTAAAAAAAGAAAAAGGGAGGAGGTCCAGTGCTAATATTTTTTCCAGATTCCCATTGACAAATGTGCCATTGGGTGGTTACGGTCATAGGACTCTTTCTGCCTAAACATGCCCATAATTGTAGCCTGGATTTCCTTTTCTGTGGGGCCACTGACACAGGTGACTTTTGAGATATAGGTGGTGGTAAACACAATGTGCATCGTGGAGCAATCACTGCATGGCTGTGGTGTCTCCATCTTGCTCTGAGTCTTCCTGTGCCATTATGAGGCCACTGAAGTGGGTGATTATGGTGCACCACTGGGGACAGAGCTGCTTTGCCTGAGGATGTGAACCTCTTCTTCCTCACCTTCCACCATGATCTGACCAGTTGTAGCTGATGTTTTCTGGCTCTCCTTACCTTCACCACTGCAGCCATATTCAGCCATTTTAAGGTGCTCCTCCCACCAGATTGTATGATTTTTTTAAATATGAATCATCTGGCCTCTAGTACCATAATATAAACCAGGCTTACCTCGATGAACACTTGTGTGGCAAATGGAGAATATTGCAATGTTCTCCTCCTGTTTGCTAATCATAAAAAGTCCCAAACTTAGGAGGAATACTTTCTTGGTGGCCCACTGCCAATGCCTGAAGAAGAATTGGAGGTAGGTGTGTGTGTTGATTGCCTCTCTGCAGTGCATACTTCTACTGAGGTGTGGATTCATGGAGGTCTCTGCTGGGGCCTTATAAATATGCGAGCTGGCAGTGCTGCCTGGGTCACATCCTTCGGAGCAGGTTGGATAGTAATGTCCGACTCCTCTGTGCCAGCATTCACAGTGACTGTTTCATTGTCATCATCCTTCTCATCAATATCCCTGCCCATGATTCTAAGACTTTCTGGATCTTCTCTTTTCCCTTGCCTCTCCTGGCATCGCCCAGACTCTGCTGGGGTCCTCTCCATGTCCCTATCATCGTCATCAGAAATGGTGCTTTAAGAAGATAGTGAGGTAGGACACTTCCTTTTTCTTGCTGGAGATCTGGGAGCCATTGATTCTGAAAGAGGAGGTTCTTGCTTGGCAGGAAGTTCGACCTCCTGTTCTGCTTCAACTGTGGGAAGATCTACTATTGCTGGCTGTGGCTGCTGTCCACTTTGCTCTGTTTCCTGAAACAATTGGGTACTACTTTGCATAAGGGACAAATCCAATTCAACGTCACCGCTCGTCGGCATTGCCATGATTGCAGTGGCTGCCTCACTGACAGACATGATCTTGGGTTTAGGTTGAGGTAGTGCTGTTGATGCAAGAGTGCTGCTCCCAGGTTTCTCCCCTTAGACAGGTATGGCAGTCCTACGTTTCTTTGGGGCCATCTGAAGCTCTAATTTTGCAGTGGCAGTAAGATGCACAAGTGGAAGAGTTTTGAGGACCAAAGTAATTGTAGGGTCTTCTCTTTCGCAGTACACTGGTGATGTGAGGTCTCTTCTCTTGTGCACCTAAAAGCAACCAAGCAAGAAAACCATGTAGTTAGAGAAACGTGGCATTGTTACAGGTTGAAACAGTACAGACAATGTTACAAATACCAATTTAATCAAACGTTTTAAAGTCAAACCACACCACCACACCATAAATTTTAATTTCAAATCAGGCAGCCCAATATGCAGATATAGTTCTTTGCTTTATCTCCATCTGTTTTAAAGGAGACTCCTAGGGTAGTCAGAGAAAGTTGCATTGGTAAATGGATTAATCCTTTAAAAAATCTATGTCGGCAGTGTGGTCCAGGGGAAATAGAATAGCCATTAAAAAATGAATGATGCTGCTGGTCCGCAACCAGTATGTCCAGAAGGAAATGGAATTATTATACACCTAAAGAAATCGAATGCTACAGTTTAGCTGTGTTCCTTTGGTGGGTGGATGGATGGATGGATGTGTATGGACGGATCAAGGCAAATGCAGAATTAAATAAAATTAAAATTAAAAAATAACTATAAAAAAAAAAAAAAAAAAAGACATTAAAAAAATTACAATTAAAAATAGAAATACATTTTGAAATTTAAAAAAAAATAACATTAAAAATCAAAATATTAAATACAAAATAATTGAATTAAAAATGAAATAAACAATTATTTGAAAATAAAAATACAACTTTAAAATACAAACTTAAAATAAACAAATGATAAATAATTATTGATGTTTGTGTATAGGCCTTTGGCAAAGACACAAAATGGCTGCCAGCCACATGGTGAAACAACAACAAGATGTAAGGTGGCATGGCAAACAGAGAATGCATGCAAGTCTATAGCACAAGGACACTGGCTGTATGGACAAATTGGCCACCGGCCACATGGTCAAACAACAACAACAACAACAACAAGGAGCAAGGAGGCATGGGGATCAAAGAATGAACACATAAAAGCCTATTGCAAAGGAACGCTGGCTGCATGCACAAAATATATGCGAGCCACATGGTCAAACAACAAGTAGCAAGGAGCCATGGTGAACAAAGAAAGAACACACGCCAGGCTATGGCAAAGGAACACTGGCTACATGCACAAAATGGCTGCCAGCCACGTGGTCAAACAATAACAAAAAGGAGAAAGGAAACATGGGGAAGAAAGAAAGAACATATGCAAGCCAATGGTAATGGAAGACTGGCTGCATGTACAAAATGGCTGCCAGCCACAGGGACAAACAACAACAAGGAGTAAGGAGAACAAAGAAGGACACATGCAAGCCTATGGCAAAGACACACTGCCAGATGCTGAAAATGGCTGCCAGCCACATGGTCCAACAACAAGTGCGAACAAGAAGGCATGGTGAAAAAAGAACATATGCAAGCCCATAGACATAGACTACACAAAATGTTCCCACACTCACCATAAGGAGGCTTAGTGCTAACCCAATAAGAAAACACTAACATTAATTTATCAGTGGAAAACATGAACATTAATTGAGCTATAAAAATTTCACAAAAGTACACATAGCCTCCTATGCCATCAAATATTACTCACAGCACATTTTAAATTGAATCCAATGCCATCTTTGCCCTAAATCAATTTCATGCACTTATGACTAATAGTACTGGGACTAGTGGCTAGATGGCCCTTTGGAAATTTAGGCCACATAGCAAAATAATACTGCAAATGTTACAAACATGTAGAAAAGGATAGGTATAGTGCTGTGTAACAACTTCCCTTTACAAAAGATGAAAACTCAATGAAATGCAAAATAAATACCTAGGCTCATACTTAAACTCCAGGCCATCCACCACTATCATTTTTTAAAATCAAACGAAGGTACACAGAATTATTGGTGCATGTCCAAACAATCACCCTTATTCAATAGTTTTGGAACTTGTGTGATTTCACGAAAACAAAGTCCTTAAATCTAAAGGTATATTCAGGAGACAAAGAGAGTGATCCTTCAACCTCAAAATCCAATTGAAAAGTGATCAGGACATGGACAAAGCACTGGGAGGAACCTGCTGGAGAGGAACAGGAAGTTGAAGTTTCTGGGGCAATTCCTTCCTGTTTGAAAAAAAAAGGCTTCCCAATCTAAAAAACAATTTGAAGGGTCCATTGGAGAAGGAAATCTACTCAAAAACCATTTTTGACTAGATTTAGGTGTACCTGGAGTAGAAAATCTACTCCAGGTGCATTCGCACTCGTGAGCAGGACTATTTTGGCCACGGTTTTCAGCCGGAAGCTGCACGAATAATCACAAAGTCACATGCGCGCAGCTGGAAACTGCACGATTGAACACAAAGTGCTGCACACAATCACTAGTGGCCCAGGACTACTGTGGCACTAACAAGAGAGCAAAAAATCCAGCCTAGCTCGCGCTAATGTACTCTGCTCTACACTAGATTGCGGTCTTTGGGAACTCCATGCTACTCTATGTAGAACGAAGTGTCCATGTTCCCCAAACTCTGCCGGAGGAGTGGGTTTCTACACCTAGACCAAGTAATTTCCTGCTGGCAGAGACTTCATCCCTGTGCATTTGAGTGGATCAGAGAGTGTTATTCCTGACTATTTCTTGTATGATAGAATACTTTGAATTCCTTAGTGGAGCAGACAAAAGTTTAATTTACTGTGTTTGATTAGTGTTGCAAGAGGCTGCGTGTGTGAAAAATTGTAAGGGAGGGTGAATAGTGGAAAAGAGTGAAAAATGTATCATAGTGTACCACACTGTGATTGGACAGTTCGTGTAGGTGCCTCCATGATATTGGTTGATCCAGTAGAGTAAGATCACAGAGAATGAAGGTGCATTGATATTTCCTTAATCTGGCATATTCAATTTGAGAATTACTGAGAATATGGGAAAAGTATTTTATGAGATGAAGCCACCTCCTAGACCCGCATAATATGAAGCACTTAGGGCCACATGTGCAAATATTTGGAATTGCGATTTCCTAATTGCGACTTCATGCAAATCACAATTAGGAGATCACAATTCCAAATGTAAGAAACTACATTGAGTTTCTTTTGAGATTTCTGGTGGGTCACAAATAGATCGACCTCATTAATATTAATGAGGTAGGACACAATTTGCGACCCACTGTGATTCGAAAAAATCACAGGCATGGTGGCCTGCTGGTGTCAGAGGACCACCATGTCTGTGATTGCTTTTAAATAAATAAATATTTTTGTATTTTTTTTTCTTAAAGGAAAACAGGCTGTGTTTAAAAAGAAAAAAATGAAATGTTTCAGTTTCAATTTTTAAGAGTAGGCAGTGGTCCGTGGGACCACTGCCTGCTCTTAAAAAATGTTTTCGCATGCATTCACAAAGGGGCGAATGGGTTAGCACCAATTTGAAATTGGTGCTAACTGTGATCGTTTTGCGACCGCATTCATGGTCACAAAACAATCATACATACCATTTAGATTCGGTATTATGAAGGGATACCTTAGATACGCCCCTACTTAATACTGAATCACAAAACCAAAGTTGTGATTCGGTAACTAGTTATCGAATCACAGTTTGGGCTTTCTGCATCCCAAAAAGCATTTTTCTGGTCGCAAACGGCCTGATTCAGCAAATTGGCCCATTTGTGACTAGAAAATGCTTTATACATGTTGCCCCTAATGCTTTGAGCATGCTCCCTATGCTAAAGATGGGGTGAAATGTCACGATAAAGCTATGCAAGCAGTATGTAGTTACACATATGCTAAGTGGGATATCGTGCAACAAAGTGGCAAGCAGAAATAATTGCAGAAACAAGGCAGAACCCCGTATTGATAGATGTGGAACCTCAGAAAAAGAAATAGATGAAAGGAGAGGGAAGGACAGATGCAGCTGAGGACTTGTGAAATGATAGCAATACTAGTGATTACTTTTTGGACTGTCTGTTGTCATCTCTACAACCTTTTAGTGGTACCCATCTGACAGTTTGAATGGTACCGTGATGGGTGAAAACCCTGAAGGTGCCACAGCCTCAAGACTTCAAATCAGATACCAATAGGAAAAAAATTAGAGATTCGTGCCCCTCTTAATTCACTGGTTCCAAATGCTCCAGATGTGATAATTATCCCTGTCACCATTGGTCCTGCAGTTCTAGTGTATAACCCAGAGTCATGTAGAGGAATGACACATTCCTTGACAGTACCTAGTGGAGTGAATACTCCCGACAATGTCCCTGTACCTTTGATTTGGGGGACCATGGGAACAACTCCTTTAATCCCGACTAAGATAGCTCCACTGTATAATGCCCTTGCATCTTTGATGTTGGGCAGATTAGGACTCACTCCTATAGAGGAAACTGCCCCAGTAGCTCAAGTTTCTCCTGTGTCTATTTAGAACTCACCATAGTCCATTTTAAACAGTAGCCTTAGATGGGGAATACAATGTAATACTCGTAGATCCCAAAATGGTACTAGTTTACAGGAACTAGATGATTTGGTCTGATTCTTTAATTGATCCACTGGACATTGCAAGATTTTGAAGTCAAGAGGGGTATTCTAACTCCCAGAGAAAGAGAGACCCAGAGATGTGGTCAGGTTGAGGTTAGAATTAGTCAAATTGATTTCAGGCAATCTTGATTTTTCCCCCATAGGCAATTATGAAGAGAATGAACTTGCATACATTTGTAAAGACATTACACAATGTGCAGGCCACGTCCATGACAGACTTTCTCAGGTAGGCCGAGTGTATGACACAGACCGCAACAAGATTATGCCCTTACAAAGGAGTTACAGCATGTGTTTTGAAAATGAAGCCATAATGAGTACAACATTGTCGGCAATGAAACTGTAAATCAGGGAATTGATCAGCAATGTACACAAGTGAAGTGAGTTGGACAAGGGAAAGGCTGAAGGACCAAAAAGAAAGACCAGACAAAATCGAAGGTAGAAAGGGAAAAGGGAGAACCACCCTCTATCCCCTCAGAAGAGAGGGGAAAACAGAATTAAGCATAGAGAAAAGTTCCAGGTGAAGAATGAGGACCATATGCACCAAACATTGATGCATTGCAATGTAGCAACCCATGTTGCTGTGCTGCACAGCTTGAAAGGGCAGGAATGCATCATATTTAATATTGTACAGACTATTCCTGTCCATTCCAAGTGCTGACATACTTTTGGCTGCAGGAGCATCTTCCTACACAAAAAAAAATCCTCAGAGGCATCTGAATGCAGCACACATAACGAGAGGTAAAAATGAGGGGAAATAAACATTATTTGTCCTCATTACACCTCCCCTGGGGAGGCATAGGATTTTGATGCATTCCTAGGTCTACTACTAATGGTAGATCTGGTTATGCGCCACCATGAGAATACCTATGCTCCACTCATGTAACACTTCCCTGGAGCAGAGTAACTCAAGGCAGTGATTTGTGCTGCTTTGCATTACTCCAGATTTATCAAGCCATGCAGAACCATGCAATCTCTCTTAGATTTTGCGTTGCTCTTGCATCCCTTGCATGGCACAAGGGCGATGCAAAACCTTAATAAATCTAGTCCTATGTGTATGTGCCTTTGAGTAGAAGTTATCGTGTTGCAGTCACAAATGATTTCCCTATATTGAGGGAAATCCAGTCTTATGGTACACTCAGGTTTAGAGGTAAAAATTGTGCTGGTGTTATGGGGAGATTTGAATACCTTTTTCAATATTAAGATGCTGAGTAATTTGTGGATTGACTGAAAGGTGTTTATTCAGTGGCCAGAGAAAGAACCTCCCAGGAATCGTATAATAATATGTGCACCATCAAATGAGGTCATGAAAAAGTATAGGCCAGTGATTACATTCTTGAAAGGAAAGGTGTCTGCAAATCAATCAATCAATCAATCAATCAGGAATTTGTAAAGCGCACTACTCACCCGTGAGGGTCTCAAGGTGCTGAGGAGGGAATGGGGAGAAGGGTGGTGGGAGGTGCTGCTACTGCTCGAACAGCCAGGTATTGAGAAGTTTCCTGAAGGTAAGGAGGTCTTTGGTCTGGCACAGGTGAGTGGGAAGAGTGTTCCACGTTTTTGCGGTGAGGTGCGAGAATGATCTACTGCCGGTTGTAGTTCTGCGGACGCGTGGGACGGTTGGGAGGGTGAGGTCGGCAGAGCGGAGATGACGGGTTGGGGTGTAGAAGGAGAGTCGTCTGTTGAGGTATTCTGGTCTGGTGTTGTGCAGTGCTTTGTGAGCGTGGGTGAGGAGTTTGAAGTTGATTCTCTTGTTGACTGGGAGCCAGTACAGGTTTATCAGGTGGCCTGTGATGTGGCAGTGGTGGGGATGTCCAGGATGAGGCATGTGGAGGTGTTCTGGATGCGTTGCTGCCTCTTCTGGAGTCTGGCCGTGGTTGCTGCATAGAGGGCAATGCCGTAGTCCAGTTTGCTGCTTACGAGGGCTTGGGTGACTGTTCTTCCGGTTTCGGTGGGTATCCATTTGTAGATCTTTCGGAACATGCGGAGAGTTTTGAAGCAGGAGGAGGAGATGGCGTTGACTTGCTGGGTCATGGATAGTGAGGGGTCTGTGATGGGGCGTCCTCCCTGGATGCAGCCCTCGGATGCCCCGAAGATACTTCCGGGGTCTCCTATCCTGACCCAGAAGTTCTTGTTGAGGCGGCGCCAAGGCACACCGAGAGGTTAGACGCTGCGGGGTCTTATGAAACCCCGGCAGAACAGGAGGAGGAAATCGCCGCCATCATCCTAGAAGATGGAACAGCAGAAGACGGAGAAGTCGACCGTGACGCGGAGAAAAGAACACCTGGCCCGACAGCCAAGCCTCGGACGTGGTGACCAGGAGGCAGCAGCACGCTGGAGCCAGCCACACTCTAAGAAGAGCGTGGTCTAACCAGGTGCGGGAGGAGGGAGGGGGAACTGAGAAAGGGACATGCTTTGTTTGTTTTCTTACCTTTAATTATTTTTGGATATGAATATCTTACCTTCAATATTTAAACGTGTATCAAACACAAAATAGAAGCTGGGATATAAGGTGAACTTTAATTATCTTTTTCTCTTCTCGCTCAAAAGATTTGGCATTCTCTTTTACTTTAATCCACTTTTTTTATATATAGAAACAGAGAAAAGTAGAAAAAGAACCAAAGAGACAAGGGAACATAAGGTTATGTTCTTTCTGACATGTTTATATTCAAAAGTCATGGTGTTGTTTCAGTATGATTTATTGAGGACATTAGAAGTAGAACAGGATGGAAAGAAGCGCAAATAAAGATAGGAAAGTAAAACGAAGACAGAAAGAGAAGTGAGTAAAGGAAGGATAAAAGAAGAGAAAGAGGCAACACAGGAAAGTTAAGGAAGCTACAAGAGAACTATAATAAGAGAGGAAGGCAAGAAGGTAAAAGCGCAAGAAGAGAAAGAAAGAGGTAGAACGAAGGAATCAGAAATAGTGAACAGAAGTAAGGAAAGTAACACAAAGGAGAACATCAATACCAACCTTCTCTGTTCTTCTTGTCTTTACATGCTCCTCGTGAGTCGGTCCCTGGGAAAAAGAAGAACAGAAAAGGAAAAAAAGTGAAGATAAAAGGAAAAGTCAAAGACGAGCCAAGACAGACCAAGGATTATAAGATTTAGTGACTGTTAAACTCCTAATTACCTTAATAAACCATAATAACTAAGACACGCATGTCACTCCATTACTGACACTCTCCTACAGGGTCCAAGATGAATCCTAGGTTGCGTGCGTGGGCGCTGGGAGTCGGAGCAGTTCTAAGAGTGGCAGGCCACCAGGAGTCATCTCATGCGGAGGGGGTGGAGCCGAAGATGAGGACTTCCATCTTGTTGGAATTGAGTTTGAGGCAGCTGCTCTACATCCATTCGGCGATGGCCTTCATTCCTTCATGGAGGTTGGTCTTGGCGGAGTCCTTGGTGAGGGAGAAGATCAGCTGGGTGTCGTCGGCGTATGAGATGATGTTGAGGTTTTGGGATAGGGTGATGTTAGCGAGCGGGCCATGTAGATGTTGAAGAGGGTCGGGCTGATGGACAAACCCTGGGGTACACCACAGATGATTTTGGTGGCCTCTGAGCGGAATGGGGGGAGGCGGACACTCTGGGTTCTGCTGGTTATTTACTGGTTGTGAATCGTTAGAACAACACAAGCTCTCAAGGAGACAGTGTATGCTTATTATAAGAGATCGTTACAAGTGTTTAAACAGCATAATAGAATGGAGAATCCAGAAGGGAAGTTTATATTGTAGTTTGTGATAGGATTGAGGTCTGAGATCAGTTTGATGGTCCAAAAGCACCTGATTTGTTGGCAGAATAAGCAGAATAATGAGATACTAAGATAGTCATACTATTGCAGTGATGAATTAGATATGAAAGAGAAGCGAGTGATGGAAAGGTTTATGTTGTCCCAAATGATGATGGAACAAAGGGGAGGTCAGAATCAGCCGTATGTAGGTAATGTGGGTGGAATGCAAGGTGTTACATACTCACAGGGAGGACCTGTGATGCATGGTACAAACTTTGTTCCAAAGGCTAGACATTGCAGTGTTCCGATTGACCCACATACAGGGATGGATATTATTACTTTGAAGTGATCTAAACCTTGTCATTATTGTAACAAGTTAGGGCATTAGAAGCATGAGTGCCACCTGAACCCCAGCAGGGGGGCTTAATGAAAATCAAGTGTAGAACACAGTGTTTGTGCAGACTTTAAACGATAATTCAGTTCAACAACCAAATGCACCAATGCAGACAGTGCAAGGTCCCATCATGTGAAAGTTCCAGTGATGCAGGTTCCCCAAGCTCCCATGCAATAGCAGAATATGAATGGTCATACGTTTAATAATAACCAGGTCCCAAAATGGAAACAAAACTCTTTTCAAAACAAAACCCACTGCAACAGTTCCTCATGTTTGACTTATTAAAGGTCTATGGCTTTGTCCAGTCACAATGCCAGTGCCCGAGGGGGGAGTAAGATTGCATACTAGGCATATCTTAGAGGTAGAAAAGAGTGGTCTAATTATAGAAGGTGAGATGAATGGCCATCCAGTGTCATTCCTGATTGTCACAGGTGCTACCCATTCTACTGTAAGAACATCAGAAGTTCCAAACCTACCCCTCTCAGGAAAAAGAATCCAAGTTGTAGGAGTTGCCATTAAACAAATGACAAATCCTGTTACCAAAGAAGTTCCAGTTAAAATAGGGTAATTTGAGGAGAGCCACCAGTTTGTAGTGTGTGACTCCAGTCCTGTGAATCTCTTGGGACGAGACCTGTTGTGTAAATTAAACTGCACCATTAATTGCATGCTGAAAGGTGCAGAATTTCAGACTTATGATGAAGATGTTGATTGTAAAATGGCAAGACAAGGGGCGGCCATTGGACAGTGGATGATCTACCCACCAGACCTTAAGGACATGATGAAGCCTGAAGTCTAGGATATTTCATCAAAAGAGATAGGTCTCATAAAAGTTGTGCCTGTCTATATAACTGTTAAACCAAATGCTGAGTATCCTAGTACGCCTGTAATTCTGTCCTGATTCAATACATCAACAATATGCTGGTGACGTCAGATACCCAAGAGGCCTGCAGACAAGAACCTATTGATGAAACACTACTGAGAATGGACAGAAAGTGCACTGAGTAAATTACAATATTTTCAAAAGGAAGCCCTATACCTGGGCCTCCACATTGAGAAGGGAGCAAGGAAGGCGTCACAAGAAAGTATGCCTGGGATCCTAAAAATGAATACCCCAACCTCTCAAAGAGTGTTCAGGATGTTTCTGGGAATAGTGGGCTATTGTGGATAATGGGTGCTCAACTTTCCCTAGGCCGAGTTTTTACAGAGGCTGACATACAAGGATGTGTCTTATCTGCTACCATGGGACAACAACTGTTTGGTGGTATTCCTATAGCTGAGAGAGAATCTCTGTTGTGCCACACCACTAGGAATTCCTAATTACAGTAAAGCTTCTACATGTTTCTGCTGTGAAAGGGAGGGCTGCGCTCCCGCAGTGCTTACATTAATGCATGGGATGCTTTAAGACCTGTGACTTATTTTTCTGCTACTCTTGATGCCATAGCCTGTTTTTTTTTTAAAGCTGTAGTGTCACTGGGAGGCAGCATTGAAAGATGTAAGAATATAGTCATGGGTAGGCCTGGGTGGAGTTTGTGAGTTACGCAAAGCAGAACTCCACAGAGTAGTAAAAAAACTCTGCAGCTCTATGCAGAGTTTTGCGGGCAGGCAGAGTTTCCCTGTCATGCCCGTTCACATTGAGTTTTATGTCAAACGCAACATGGGATACATCCTCGCATTCAAAATTGTGTACGAATGGCACCACGCAGTTCACATTGGAGTGGCCATCTTGTTGTTTTATACTGCTCATGGTGCTGGGCATGTTTTTCAATTTTTGTTTAATGCCTTTCTTATCTTTTCAATCCTCTGCACTCCTAATTAATCTACCTCACATTTGTATTACTTGTATTAGTGTGTGCTTTTGTGTCTGTGTATTTTCACATTTTTTTTTTTTTTTTTAGGTTTGAATTTATTTTTCCCCTAACTTCCTTATTTCTTCCTTCCTCCTTTCCTTCATTCTCCTGTTTATTTTCTTCACCCCACCCAGTGCATTGGCAGAGCAGGTGGAGAACAGGGGATCAGTGAAGCCAGACCCCCCCGAATAGCCACCAGCAGCCACCCACTTGCGGACGGTGGCATCACCAAGGTGTACAGGCCCGGGTTATTTATTGTGAGGTCCAGGTGGCGGCACTGTTATTTTACGTGCAGTGCCACCTCCCCTTCATGCTGGCTGCAGGTGGCAGGCCTGGCAGCAGGTTCCCCCTGGGGGAGCATCAGCTGCGTTGTGGGAGGGTGCACAGATGTGTGCAGGGCACAAGTCAGGTCCAGTGCGCCAACCAGCAGATGACACACTACTTGGTGGATATCCTGGACCAGGATATGCTTGACCTTCTAGGCATCGAGATTTCAGTGCTCAGTTAGTATTAAATATATTTGTTGTGTCTGTGTTCTACAATGCTAACCATTTTTCCGATTAGCATGCTGCTCACACTCAGAGGTAAGTTAAGTTTAGTTTACGTTAAGAATATTATTCTGTGATTCAGTTTGAGCTTGGCAGGTGCGAGGCGCTACCTCATTTACTCATTGGCGCTCACTCTGGTGATTATATAAAAAGCTATTGCAATAAAGACCCCTCTGTCCTCCTGAAACCACAGTAAATTAGTGATATCAGTGAGTTAGCTTCTCTGTGACTTTCTTTATGTAGCTTACACAGTCCCAAGCAATTTCACACTGTGTAGTACTAGTATGCATTTATGCATTGCAAAAAAGCGAGACTTAGGCCCATATTTATACTTTTTGACACAAAACTGCGCCGGCGCAGTTTTGCGTCAAAAATATTACTGCCGGCTAACGCCATTTTGTTGCACCGTGCGGGCGTCATATTTATACTTTGACGAACGGCGGCGCAAACAACAGGTGGGAGTCATTATTTTTGACGCACACCGCGGCGTCAAGTCGTAAAGGAAAACGTCGTGAATGCGGCGGAAATGCCTGTGGGTCGATTTACGACACTGCAAAACGGATATGCGCCATTTTTTTACGCAATAGCGTCAAAAAAACCCGCGAACACTGCCAGTTCACCAGAGGAGAGCCAAAATGGATCCCAGATGCCACTACAGACCCCAGGAAGATGACAGCAGACCAGGAACCAGCCAGGAGGACCCACACAAGAACCAGGACACTTTTAAGAAGAAAAGAAAGTGTTGCTTCAGTGCAGAGGAACAGGAAATCCTGGTTAAAGAGGTGACGGAACACCAGCACCAACTGTTTGTCACCTCAAATTGTCAACAAGATTAACAGTGTGGCTGAAGTACGCAGAACAGTCATCGAGTGCAAGAAACGCTGGCATGACTGCAAATGCAGGACCAAGGAAAAGATGGCCAGGAACAGGAAGGCAGCACTGCAGACTGGAGGTGGGAGTCCAGCACACCAGGAGGCCCTGAACCACATGGAGGAGATGGTCGCAGCCGTCATCTCTGAGGAGATCGTCACAGGGATTCAAGGACAGGACAGCGCAGACTACCAGGAGACAACGCACATGCAGGGTAAGTCGCATGGGGAATTAAAATGCACTAATGTCAACTTCAACCGGGGGGGGGGAAATACCTACTACACATTGCATGTAAGTCATCATATACATGGAGTGGCATGGGTAAAGGGGCACGGCAGGGGGGCATGGCCTGTTCTGAGAAGACCTGGGGCACACCATTACACAACACCAACAACAGTCCCATGGGGGCATGCTGTCATGCCAACGATGGAGCAAAGGGAAAGCCACGACAGGAGGGAAGGCCACTACGTCAAACTGACATCCTGGCACTCGTCAGCCAACATACCTCCTACATTAACTACGGCCCTATTAGCAATCCTCTAGCCAAACCAACAACTGCAATGTAACTGCAACAACAGTTGCCACTACCACCTCTGATCTGTGTGCAGCTCAAGTAGCCAATGGCAGTAACCTCCCCATGGAACATACATACCTAAATTAGGGGGTGAGGATGACATCTGCAACAATCTCCTGAAACAAGACAAAGGCCCCAGTACTGTCAAATGTCAATGCCCATAGTTGTCACAAACATCAGCCAAAGTAAACAACAATAGGAGCGACACAGCAATAAGGACACACCCATGCTGCATATGTCAGGGTCCATCCTGTGCCTGGGTAACAAGGCAACATCACAAATGTCATACTGCTCAGACAACAGCATTAAGGAGGGGACACATGTAACTGGTCACTGAAATACACTGGCACAGTCAGAGGACGAAATAGGACACTGACACGACTATCAGGGCAATCCAAAAATGTAACACACATTACCCAACATCAGCAGGACCCATTAACAATGTCAACATCCATATCAGATCTTAACATTGCCTTGCTTAGGATATGCCACATGTCAATTACATTTAAGTCGATGTGAACGATCAGGGAAGGTCCAGATTGTTAAGTGTGCTGCCAGGGCCATAAGAACACCCACAGCCAGTGAAAGTTCTCACCATGAGAATGGATATACACGGAGGGTCGAGTAGGACAAGAAGGTGGCAATTCTCTATTTGGCATAAAGCAACACCTAGAGGCGATGAGGCTGACAAGTCTGATAACTCAATAACATACATGTGACACACAGGTGGGCCATAGGCCTGAAACAAGGCCCATCTGAAGGACTGCAGATATTAGTACAAAACAAGATCACAAAGTGAATTCATCAAAAGGCAGGCACGTCACGTCACAATTGTCACAACACAGACACACTAATTGTACCCTGTTTCATTGCAGAGGAAGATGGATCTCCTGCCGATATGACTGTCCCAGATTTCCCTGATGACATGGATGACAAGCCGATAAACATTCCCCAGGAGACTATCCAAAAGGTCCTTGAAACCCTCCAGACCCCACCTTCAGTCACAAGGATGTGCACAGAACAAGCAGCCATCGCAGAGGAACCACCCACTACCCCAATTGTAAGACCTGCCAGCTCCAATACAGCTGAGGACTCAGACAACACTGGCACCAGCTTTGAGAGAACTGTAGTTGGAGTACAGCGGGAGCTGGCCAAGGAGGTGCAGGTGGGGATGCAAAATATGGCAGCCAGCCTTGAGGGGGTGCGTTCGTGCATGATGTCATCTGCAGATCAGGCAGCAGCTATGCAAGCCCTAACATCTATCTTGCAGGAACTGCAGAAAACCCAGAAGGAAATCAGCACAGCTGTAATACAGTTGACCCAACACCTACAACAGCAATCCTGTCAACGCGTGCATGAATGCAACATTGAACTCCTCAGGGCCGACCTGGCTGCCTACCATCGTGATGTGGCTGTTATTCTCAAGAACCAGCAGGCCCTCCTTGCAGCAGTACTGCCCTTAAGACCTTCACAGGGAGCAGCGACCTGGATGTCTGACTCCACGTCTTCTAACACTGAGGTGTGTGTTGCCCCTTCAAAACCAACAACAACAAGGACAAAGCAGGCAACACTCACATCAGAAGAAGAAGACATGGAACAGATCACATTCACAAGGAAAATGACCCGGAAGCACTAGTCCCTGCCACATGGCCGACATTTACCAAGATCCTGTGCTTTGTAACTTGCCAGTCTTGCAACAACTGTACTCAAGCACTGTTCTGCAAACCACTGTATATCTTGTCACCCAGCCCAGTGATTGTCTCTCTCCTACTCATTGGCTAAGTCTGTCCCTCTGCACTGTCTGAAACAGCAACCCCACCATGACAAAAGCATTTTGGTAAACCCTTGTGTTGGATCACAATGGAATATATCACTATAATGGACTTACAGTTATGGACAATGTACATATAGCACTACAGCACTTTTCAATAAATAGTACTTACACAACAAATCTGTCTCTGGGTAATGTGACATATCAACTGCGCAGTAGATAATTGAAATGTCCCTACTGTCAAATAACGTAGCTTGTCAATACAACTGTCCAGATATTATGTAGTTAGAGAAATCTGCACAGTGACCATGATTGCATCATACTCTGCCCATCCTGAGAAAATAATCTGATGAAGTGAGAAACCATAGACCACCATGCTGTGTTGGACAGAAGAATGCTTCCTCAGGGGATAACCAAGTCATCAAATAGTGCCCGCTAAATGTTGTCAACGTGCAAAAATAACACAATAAACATGCCACAATAATCTAAGTAAACACTAAAAAAACTGCACAAATGAAGGTGTCTGAGTTAACGTACAAATAGGTAATCATGACGAACTGTGTCACAAATGATGTATGAGGGTAATGAAGACAAGAATACAAGATTGCCAATGAGAACTCATCTTATAAGGGTGTGCATGATCATCACACTGCAGTCAGACCTAAAACTGTTTCCCCAATATCATGTCTGGAAGCACTGTTAGTGACTTTGAAAACACACTTATCAACAGAAACACATTGTAATCCATATTAACTGTGATTGGTGGTTGCAACAAAGGGTAGACACTTTGCAAGGTAGCTCTGGGTTAGCTGCCAATCGTACAGCTCAGTTGGGATTTGTTTGTAGCATTGGACACAGATGTTATAGTACAAAAGAGATGTACACGGAATCCAAACCCACGATCAATTACCATTCAACACATACTATTAAGGGGTAACCACTTATTTATTAAAAGCTAACCATAGATGAGGAAACTGAGGGAAAAATCTTACCTACCCTAATCTACCCTGACTACTCATTACCCACAACTGTCCCTAACTAACCTAAGCTACACTTACTTATCACATGTAACGAAACGTTCTAAACATCTACCCCCCAACCCCCTTATGAGACGGGACACATTGAGGACAACACATACTAACCTAAATACATACTAAACTATCCAAAACAAATATATATTTTTTTGGTAAATTGTTTTTTTATGTTTTTTGCTTTTAAAAAACATTTTTTTTACACACAAGAACCCCAACATAGCCCCCCACCCACCCACCCACACATGTATTAAGTAAAAAAAGAAACAAGCAGGACCCCCTACCCCCCACCCACTAACACTGACTAAACTTACAACCTATACTAACCTAACACTAATCCCCCTAAGCCCACTAAGTATAAAAACAAGGAAAGAGGAGGGAGGGGAGGGTATCATGTCCATCTATTCAACTGTCTAGAGTTTGGCCCTCCGGAGGGTCCTCTTGATATCCTTGACCCGCCGTTTAATGTGCCGAACGTCCTGGCTCAGGTGGCTCACCTTGCGCAGCACTTTGTCCATCTTGTTTTCAAGTCTATTGAAGGCGGCAGGGTCAACAGCTGGAGCAGTGGCAGTCTGGGTACCGGTGGAGGAGGTCTGTGTGGGCTGTCCTGCACCGGTGGCAATGCTGGGGCCAGGAAGTCCAGCAGATGTAGATTGAACAGAGGCAGCTGTGGGTGGGGCCACCTGGCTCTCATTGGTGGTTGTTTCTGTGTTGGCTGTGGTGGGCACAGTAGGCCCACCCTGTGGGAAGGCTCGCCATGCCCCGGAGGCACGTTCATGGCGATATCGCTCGGGCCATCCTCCGGAACCCCGACTCCACCAGCAGGATGTGCTGGTATCGCATGGCCCGACGCTGAAATTCACGGACCTGGTCTGGAGTCATGTTAGCTGCTGTGAAGACAAATGCAGATATGCCACATTAGTAATTGCATTGTGTGAAACAGCACAGCAAGTTAATCAGACAATACATCTACTGTACTTCTAACAGCTCATATCACGATACAGAGCATCGAATGTCCCTGAGGAAGTACATGGCAGGCCAGACAACAAAGGTCACATCACACAAAGCACATTCATAACCCACAAGATGGGTAACAACTGGCCTTGACTTGCAATCTGAGTTCTGACAGTTAACATCTAAGAATCATGCTGCATATCCTCCACCAAGAGCTGGGCTACAAATGTCAGTGTACGGAAAGCAAAACTAAAGCCACATGGTCTGCAAGTTGTAACTGGACTTTCCAGTATGGTACCTAGTGCCAAACTTGAGTGTGTATACTAGTATGCAACCAAACCGTCACTTATTCACAGGTATGTGTAACATACTGGTAGCATCAATACTAGGTACCCCATTCACAAACCCATGGCCATGTTTGAGGGGGGGCGGTGGATATACAACTATAATTTGCCAACAACATGTACACCGAGGAGTGTATAGGCTAACCACACATGTTTGTCTCTACAGACACACCACAGGTAAGGTCTATCTACATTTTGGAGTCAGCAAACCCTAGAGCACTCCTAGGGTCAGACATGTCAGGAAAATCAGAACTTAGTACACATCATATACTTCCAGTGAGGCCTGACTTACATCAGACACAGAGTTGCTAGAACACCCATGATCATGAATTGTATGCACACCTAGGCCATTACACTCAGGTTCCACAGACTTGATGCACTACATGTGGAAGTACATGCTGCTAGGAGGTTCTACCTTCTGTTTCAAACTTACGTAGGTAAATAGTGAAGCAGATGTCTATTGGGAAGCTATTAGCTCCACCAATCTTAGAGAATGTGGGTCTGACAGGCTGACTAAATAGGGGCTGACTTCCATTGCGACTCTTGGTGATACAAGTGTCAGAGACATGACTATCCCCTGTACTCAAAGTGGGGCCTACAGGGATGTCCTACAATCCCTACATGATACCATTGGATACGCATTGGCTAACTCAAAACATGTGAAAACTGCATTCCCACTCATAGAACAAGTGAAAAACTTGACCACAGCATCACACCTTGCTATGCGTCCAACTCACACCAGTCCATAACCAGCAAACACAACACATAACAGACATATCAACACTTACTGTAGTGGTCGGGTCCTCAAATGTCGCCACCTCTCCCACAGTGTAGGGCACCGGTCCACTTGTAAGGTATGGAAGGAAGAAATGTGTTCAAAATCTGTGCACAGTGCAACATTTTCAGTATCATTTACAGTGTGTAGGCTGAATAAGTAAATGGCAGCCCTTCAGACATGATTGTACTGCATCTGATATTTCACGCCCAACTTGTACATAGCATGGTTCTCCTGTGACAGTTACACACATATCTGCACACATACATTGGCCCTAACTATCATGTGGTTGCAAACTTGACCCATAATTGGTGAGCACGAAAAAATATGGAGTGTAATCGTCTCATCATGTGCATCCAAGAGAAACATCCAACGCCTGGTTACTTGAGGACTGCATTACCAGTCAAACATGCCTTGTGGCCATGACACATTTAGTGCACATAGGCCCAATGTTCGTTAGCTTTATTTCGGTAAAAGTAAATACCATAAAAGCACACCACAATTCACAGTTTTACAAAGCAACAGGTTGTGTACAAAAAAGTTTCAAATAAAAGAGGTTGGGTTACATAAAAAAATATTAAACATAAGGATTTTCATTCTGGAAGTTCAGACCGTATTATAAAATTGTATAATAGTGCAAGATTTGGTATGTTAGACATCAGAATTCAAATACAAGCCTAACCGAACATGTCACAAAAAAGGGACATTTCTATTTAAAAATATAAAATATCTAAGCATAAAAAATACTTTTAGACAATAAAAGTATATATATGAAACATAAAAAAAATTCCCTTTAAAAATTCAAGCCAAATTATAAGATCGTACGTAAATGCAAAATTTTGCATAATAAATATCAAGAATCGGATGCAGACTTAGCCAAAAATATCTAGACATAAAAAATACTTTAAGCAATAAATGATATTAGGTGCCTACATTGAAATTCATGGATGGGTTCATCAACAGCCACTCCCCACGTCTATAGTTGAGTTTCCCTCTATTTTTTTGAGTATGTTCAGTCTACAATGCCAGATGGAATCTAAATATTTTGCCAGACAGCAGGCCACTAGAGCGGATGGGTCGGATTTAAAAATTCTCAGGGCCAGTGGATAGTTCTTAAAACCCATTTTCCTACACAAGGGGATAATCCAACGAACTCTCTGATTATGGTATGCAGGACATTGAAAAAGAACATGGGTTATAGATTCTTCCCTGGCACAACCCATTGGGCACATCTTCGAAGTGCAGCTAGTGTTGGCCCATTTGTGTGTTAAGATGCGCAAAGGGAGAGAGCCTATCCTAAATCTAATATACAATGCACGTACACGTGGAGAGAGAACTATGTCCATGTATTGCGCGGATTCATAATGGCATTTCATTTGTAAGAAACTGCCCGTCATGGAAGATGGTGAAGCAACAGCCAGTTGTATAAGATGCATATGGAGCCAAAATGCATCCTTTAGTGTCTGTATTGCATTTTTTGGAATAGATAGCGGATCCTTCCAGTAAGACCCCAAGCCAAGTAGTGTGAAAGTCCCTTCTACGTACGCACACCACTTGATTTTTGGGCTAGTTTTGTTGGCCATCAGGTTAACTAGCCCACATCTATAGGGAATAAGAGAGTCTAATGACCATAGGCGGATCCAAAACAACAAGGGCCTGAGAGCAGCAATCTGGCAAATGGGAGGCAAATTTAGGTCCATTCGTATGGGAAGCATTGGGGTACTGGAAGGAACTCTTAGCAAAGACCTTAAAAAAGAGTTTTCCACCTTTGTCAAATCATCTAAATTACAGTGGCCCCACAGTTCGGCTCCGTAAAGGGCTCCCCCCCTTGCTTGTAATTTGTAAATTTCGATTGCGGGTGTCACGGCAAAGCTAGGAGATCTAGCTGCAAATCTTACAATACCGCTCGTCCGTTGTTTCAAGCGGAGATTTGCTTTCTGGAGATGAGAATACCATTTGTGCGAATCTTCTAGTTTCAGGCCTAGATATTCGAAATCGCCAACTCTTTCCAATGCAGCGCCCTCTAAATAAATGGGGCGCCGCATCCTACCTTTTTTATCCCCAAACACCATACACTTAGTTTTGGATCGGTTGATTTCCAGGCCGAGATCGTTACAAAAAGCCATAAATCTCGAGAGCAGGGTTGTGAGACCTGTAGCTGTTTGGGAAATCAACAAGGTGTCATCAGCAAATAAGAGGCAGGGGATCTTCTGCCCTCCTATTTTGGGGGCATCATTAGAGCACTCCATGAGATACGGAATGCATGCGTTTATAAAAAGGAGGAATAAGGTAGGGGCGAGTACACAGCCTTGCCTCACGCCACGAGCAGTGAGAAGTTTTTCAGTTAGTTCGCCTTGCCGTCCCCATCTTATTCTACCATAGTTGCCAGTATAAAGATCTCTAATGATATTTAAAATAGGGCAAGGAACTCCCATTTTAGACAAGACCTCCCACAATTTATTACGGGGTACCAGATCGAAAGCTGATTTTAGGTCAACAAATGCTACAAATAGGTGGCCTGAGTTCACATCAACAACTTTCCATTTAATAGAAATGAAGCGGAATATCTGGTCTATTGTGCTAATTTTTTCTCTGAAGCCTGCTTGGAGATGGTTTAAAATTTGGTTTTCCACCATCCATTTACTCAGCCTACTCAACAATTGATGGCAAAATATTTTCTGGAGATTGTCAAGGAGGCTGATGGGTCTATAGTTTCCCGGGAAATTCTTCTCTCCTTTCTTAAAAATAGGCACAATGATTGCCTCTTTCCATGAGTCAGGGTAGGATCTGGTAGTCTAAGCCCAATGTACAGAGGGAGGGGCAGGGACTCCTGTAAGCCATCCTGTTGTTACAGTATAGTCAATTGATGTGGCCCAGCTATGGTGATTTGCACCAACCATGGAGATGTAAAGCCATGTGCATACACTTGGTCTGCCATCCATATTTGGATTGTGGCTCAATCGATTCCAACAAACATCTTACGATGTTAGCTGAGGGCACCTTACACCTTTACACGATGTATTCAAATCATGAACTGACATTTATCCTAAAAGATTAAGAAACACAATAATCCCACACATTCATAGTACTTCTGTGAACGCTTTCCTTCCACACTCACCAGACTCACATGAGACCAATGTTTGAGTCACTTTGCTAATATAAATTGTCGTGAAGGCAGCACTCATTTTCAGCATCATGTAGTGATTCTAAAGTCAGTCTAGCAATTTGCATCAACATAGTTGGCCTAAATGTTGGTACATCTGTACTTCTCTGTCAAAAATACCCTATATAGACATGATTGGCTCCTATTTTGTTAGCTGTGCTGACAGAAAGGCCGCACCAATTTCCTTCATGGTAAAGTTACCTGTAAGTTTGCTGAGCACGTGCTACCTAACAGCTAGCATTTGTGATCCTTGTCATAGTGCATCAATGATCCCCTTATATGTCCCCAAAATTACACACAGTCATCAAGTTAGCTGGCAGACATTGCACTAATCCACTGATGTCACAACACAGCATTCATTTGTGCACAATACCAGTAGTCTTACTCACCAACAGTGCCACCAATCATGATTCCCAGGTGGTCCAAGAGATCCTTCTCCCTGGTGATAAAGGTCAGCCCACCGGTGCTTCAGCTGGTGGTCACTCCTCTGGCTGGCATACACACGCTGCAGATGATGCAGAACCTTTCCCCACCGGATTCTGCGCGCCTCTGTCGGGTAGCCCTGTATGACCATGCCCCCTGCCTGGATCATGAGAGGCAAGAAATGTGTCACCAGCCAGATGAAGCCCCCCAACTCCTCTTCCCCCATCCTGCCAAGACGTGGCCTACCAGACATACTTCTAATTGAAGAGAAGGAAAAGGGGTAAAAGAAATAGAAAGGGGAAATGGGTGAAAGTAGGGGTAAAAAGACAGAAAAAAGTAAACCTAAACACTAAAAGAGCCCAACTATCCCCAAATTAACACTACCCACAACAGAATCCCACAAACAAGAAATACGCAAGATAAATGGACAAATGTAGACAAAACACAGTACTACAGTATACACAAACAACATTTATTTCACAAAAGGACTTTACAGATAGCACACAGGACAAATACAGCACAAAATCTCTGGACAACACTCTCTACACAGCCACACAGTCTAGAAGGATCATAGACTGCAAAGTGAAAGTGAAAGTACACCCACTGTACAAGATCTGTAAACAGGATATCCTATTACATCACTTCCTGAATGAAAAGTCCCACCTTTTTTGCATTATGCGTCATTTTTTGTTGCACAAAACTGTATTTGCGTCATTTTTTTTGACGCACAGACGTGAATATTAACCCGCATCCACATAATGATACATGGACTGTACAAATATCTGGATGCGGGCTATATTTCACTCCTGTGCGTAAAACAAAACGACCCAAATACAGTTTTGTGCAACAAAAAATGACGCACACCGCTAGGGACGTCAAAATTACAGTGCATTAACTGGGTTGGGGCATTTTTACATGTTTTTTGGTTAATTTACATTTGGAACACATCAGAGATTTGCTAATTGAAGACAGTATGGTGTTGATGGTGTATGTTCACATGTGTGACATCATACTGAAGCGGAACATCATCCACTACACCCTTCACAGTATGTTTACAGTTGGCTGACATCATAGAAGGTCATATGTGTGGTCCACATATATGTATGGCACAAATTGTGCATGTTTGCCATGAGGAGAGGATAGCAATGTAACGAACATATGTACAATACCTAATTGCCTTTGGCTCAAAGTGTGTGCTTTGACAACTAATTTGTTGGTTGACCAGGTGTGTGTGTACATCACATGAAGCACTATTGTACATTTGGTTGTATGAATGTGACATCCATGTGTCCAACCCTAAGATGCAAGTAAAAATTGGAATGAGCAAGGGCATGTGTTTGTCATACATGTAACAACACCCGCAAAGTATACTTCCAAGTTTTAGGGTCACGTAGACACCACATGTGACATAGCAGGCACCAGATGGATGGCAGACACATGTTCATGTCAAAGGTCCACAATTTCTACATCCTATGTCCTAGAGTATTGGTAAGAGCTTCCTAGGCACTAGTTGATAAATCCCACAGTGAGTCATACACATGCATTGAGGAAGTGGGTACCATGTTGTTTGCACAGACAGACAAGGGTCAATCTCATATGTATGATGACACCACAGTTGAGGCCATAGAAGTAAGCCCCAACTATCAAGTGGCTGTGGTGGACCAGCATACAAGACAGCACGTGTCCACATATTTCCAGTGATCATTTGCACATAGGTGTCTTGTTCATGTGTGTGCTCCAATGATGATCCTGTAGATTTTTGGGGATGTAATTTGTCACAGTTCGGACCAGGACTCATCATGAGTCAGTGGCAGCTATTCCTGTAACTACTGAGTATCCTTTGTTGATCAATGTGAGTAAAGTAGATGTGGACATGTGAACCAATATGTGGATGGTCCCACCTTGTCACTAACGACGTATAATGAGACAGTCAACAGGGCAACCTTGGTGTGCTGAGTGAGATAATGTCTCAATTGTCATGTTCCGGCAGGTGTCATTACAACATTTGTACACAGGTTGGCCTCTGCACTTCCAACTGCATCTGGGAACATCATAGCCTCTGTGCTGATTATTCTCGCAGCTATTCACCACACACGGCCCATCACTATGTTGTGCGCACTGTGATGCTGTATATGAACTGTCATGGTTCTGACATTTGTGTATTAGTCATGTACATTATCAGAGGTTGCTGGTTGTGCTGAAAGCCCTGTACCCAAGCCCTGCCTATGACCCTGGGACACTGTCACACTTTGTCATTCATGCATAAATGCAACCCAGAAAAGGGATGGGCCATGAATTTTGCATTTCCAAGAGGATTTAACTCAAATGGTACAGTTAAAAGGCAGATGATGCTATACAATGTATTTGTGTATACATGGTAGAAGCCCATGCCCAATGCCCCCTGATGAATGGCAGGTTTGCCAACGCAAGTGTGGTACATATGTAGACACAGGGATACTTTAGTGTGACGCACAGACAGTTGCCAGTCAGGCTGACAGAATGCAAGATGATTCAGGAGCCAGCTACTGGACAAGTTACATAATCAGTGGTCTGACTGAGACTGTTTGGAGGACAAACTAGACAGTTGACATGTCAATCTGTGTATGTCCTGTGTTTTTGAAGGTGACAAATGAACCCAAGGGCTGTGTTACACGGCTTAATTACTATCAATGGTTGACGATGTATTTGACATAATGGCTACTACAATGCTGTTCCAGGAATCATCAGGGGCAGTGCTTTTTGTAATGGGTGGTGTGCATGGAGGTATTCACAGGTGTGGGCTGCATCTGTTTCTCACCAGTCCTGTAGGTGAGACTTGCATTCTAAAGGCCAACAGACAGTTTCACAAGGGGAAGCAATCTACATGTGCTAACAGGGCTTTGAAACTAGAAGACAGTGTATAAATTGACCTGACGTCAATGCAGTCAGATGTTCTTTGACAATGGCATACCTTAGTAAAGGATGTAGCACACTGGTTTGCTAATGTTGGTCTGTGTTTGTAGAGGAGGTATTATCAGGGTACACATCTATGTATTCCAGGGACCTCTTCTGACAGGTGGGTTGTGACCAGGTGCATGGGTGTGTGATGAGTTCGGAAATGGGCTGACATGTACATGGAATGTCATGTGCGCAATGCATGTCATATGTGTGGCACTTGTGCTGTCTATGTTCTGCTTCTATGGAACTCTAGTCACAGATATTCCTTGCAAATATTGGATGCAGTTGGACTAACTGCTGTCAAGGCATTCCTGTTACTGATGCCAAAGCACATTGACTGCCTCATGTATGAGGCTTGTTTTCCCCTTATTGAGTGATGGTGTCATAGTTGTGTGCCATATGCTGCGTTGGACCTTGCTTTCAACATGTATGTGTGAAATAGTTGTGGTCCTCTGCTATAGGCCTTCAAAGGAGATATGTACATGATATACGTCATTAAGAGTGTGTGTCTATGTGACCATTGTATGTTAGGCATCACATAAGCTCTGGGATGTTCCGTGTCCTACTCAGTATCTCAGCAATGCTCCATGATGCAACACTCTTATTCTGATAAGTAGAGATGAAGGTGTGTAAAAAGGAATAGCCAGACCATGATATGGTGATTATAATAGGTGTTTATTTACATTAGTTATCTAAAGTGGTGAAGGTGATCATATTCAGAAGAAATTATTTACAGTCTGTTGCCGCCTGCGTATACCAGCAGCTGTGTTCTGTAGTTCGCACTCCTGTTGCAGGCCATCATCCTCCTCTTCCACCTCTTCAGGCATGTGTGGCTCTGGTTCCAGGAGGGGAATGTTTCTTCTGACACAAATGTTGTGCAATATTGCACATGTGAGGATGATCCTACAGACCATCTCGGGGGAATATAGGAGGCTACCACCAGTGATGTTGAGGCAGCGGAACCTTGACTTGAGGATGCCGAAGGTCCGCTCGACAATGCTGCGTGTCCTCCTATGGGCCTCGTTGTATGCACGCTCTGCAGCTGTACTCGGGTTGCCAAATGGTGTCATAATCCATGGCTGGATGCCATACCCCTGATCAGCTGCAAGAGAACATGAATGGGATCATGTTGATGTATCTGGCACTATTGAAAAGACCTTTAATGGCAATAGTTGTCTTGTGTTGTCTCTGACTCTTTTGTGTACTAATGTGACATCCTATGCGTGTCGGCTATACCATCTGCATTGTATTGTTTCCTTGGCTGAACAAGTGTTTGTCTGCTAACCGTTTGTCAGCAGTATGTTTTGGGATTTTCAGTACAGTGTGCCCTCCCTAGCATTGTGACTTGTGATACAGGTGTCCATGTGTCTTCACTGGGGGTGAGATGAGAGTTCCATGCAGAGTTAAAATTTAAAGTGTTGTTAACACGTTCATATCAAAGTACCCTGGACATCCCATACCTTTAGACTTAGGCAATGTATTAATGTAAAGGTCATTGGGACACTTATAATTTGCAAGGTGACATTTAGGCAACCACACTCATTAATGTCTTAACATTAGGCTGTACAGTAAAATCCGATGTGTGACAGGTTCAATGGTGACTTAAGAAACATGGCTAGTGATGTCAGGACCTCAGTGTGTTCCTGTTGACATGTTGCTGTTGTGGTGTATGTGTTGTGTGTCCTAGAGGGTTGCTATACAGTGTATATATATGTAGGTTTTTGTACTTACCAACAAGTAGTCCATTTCCATACCGTCCATCCTGGAAGTGTTGATTGATGGTGCAGTGACGGAAGATGAAGGAGTCATGTACACTCCCAGGATATTTAGCCACGATGTTGGTGATCAATCCTTGGTGATCGACTATGGCCTGTACGTTGATGGAATGTGTGTGCTTCCTGATGCGGTAGAGCTGTTCAGTTGCAGCAGGTGGCGCAAGGCGTACATGTGTGCAGTCGATTGCACCAAGGACGTGTGGGAAGCCACTGATTGTGTAGAACCCCTGTTTAGTTTCCTGCTGCTTCTGCAGTGTGTTAGGGAAGCAGATGTGGCGGGGTGTCAGTTGAATGATGGCATCCAGTACTTTAGGCAAAAAGGCAGAGAATGATGGTTGTGATATTCCACCAACCAGGGCACCAGTTGTTTGAAAAGAGCCACTTGCCAGCATATGAAGTACGGCAAGCAGCTTTGTTTCTGTTGGGATGGTGCGGGGTGTCACCAAAGTGGGGGCCAGCTGCTGTTCAATGTTGCGCAGCAGCTGCTGAATGGCCTGCCAGTTCAACCGGTACCTCTGTTTGATGTCGTGTTCCCTGAGGCCCTGAAGGGTTGTTCTTGGGTGGAATATCCTCTCCTGCCTTCTGCGCTGCCTTTGGGGTCCCTGCTGTTGTTGTTGCTGGGCTCTGCGTCTGCGTGCATGCTGGATTAGAATCACCTCCATGGCTCCCTGTTGCTGCTCTGCTGCTCTGCTGTTTGTTCTGTGTGTTCTGATTATATACAGGTGTGTTTGCCCCATTTTAACGCCTGCCCTGACCCAGGCGTTAATTTTTGACACAAATCGGGCTGTGCGTCATTTTCTGGCTCCGCCTCCCGGCCATGCGTCATTTTTGCCCGAAAGCATAAATACGACGCACGGCCGTTTAAGCCATTTTTTGGACGGGAACGCCTACCTTGCATATAATTAACGCAAGGCGGGTTGCCGCATCCAAAAAATGACGCACACGGCGGAATTTTTTTGTCCGCGGGCTCGGGCGTCAATGATTAAATACGGGGCAATGTTTGCACTGATTGTGCGTCAAAAATGTTGACGCACAATTGCCGCAGACGGAGTATAAATATGCCCCTTAGTTGGTCCATCAAGGGGGTTGAGAAATGAGAATAGAATCAAAAATCATTCATTGCTATGCATTCGTTCCATATGTAGTTTGGTTAAGGAAACTTGAAATCTGGATTTGAGGAGTATAACCAACTCAGTGACAGTTGATACTAATACATTAGGCAATTTGATTTAGATGGGTACAATGTTACTGCGTTTGTCTGATATAATAATTTTGTGGAGATTAACTGTACCACTAATCTATTTTTTGAAATCTTATTTATTTCTTACATCAGCACCCAAGGGCAAGAAGAGGGGCAGCATAGAGTCAGCCCCCCCGCCCATAGCATTTCACCACATATTACCAAAATGCAGTATGGTTCAATTTGTGACTGCAGAGGTGGCTGTGCAATGTGTGTCTACTTCAGTTAATGTGACATTTACAAAGCTTTCAGTGCATTGCATACATCGCACAGAAGGTGTGTTTCCCTTTGCACACTCAGTAATATCTTAGTACTTCACTCCTTTATTCTTTCCTAAGTTATTCCGTCCTAACATGACAAAACATTCCAAAATCAATTTTTGGCATCCACTATATTTCTATAGCCATGTGAAGTGATTCTAAAACATATTTCATAGTTTCCCATAACAGACTTTTTTTTATACTTGCTTAGATTTTTCCATTTAGATTTTAGTCTATTACAGTGACTGAATAAGCCAAATCTTAGGCACATGACGAATCGATCATCAGTGACACCCCTCTATTCAATAGCAAAAGCTCCAAATACCCCCTAATTCCTCTACCTCACCCTGCAGTAGAGTAAGTCAAGTTTCCTTTCCTTACTGCCCAGCGAATGAGTTTGTTGGAAATTATTTGTGGTGGTGGGCGAGGCCAGTGATTAAAATGGGACTAGGTGCCTGATTTGATTTCAAGTTTGGCATAAGGGATACTCTGTGATGAACATGTCAAATACAATCTATATAGCCTGTTCCTTTTCCTGTAGTACAGTGCGTCACTTTCCCCACTGTCTACTTAGGGCAGACAGGATAATAATGTTTACATTTTATAGGTGATGTGTGTAATGTAGTATCCCATTTATTATTCATCTGCATTCTTGGAGTCAGGGTAGAAAGTAAAAGGAATTTGGAGAAGACCAGGAACATTGAAATTAAAGATAGATAATTTTCAAATACACCTGCCCCAGGTGCAGCCAATAGCAAAGTACCTGACGCACTTGCAAGCCTGCCTCCATTAATTTAGCAGCACAACAACTTGTATTCTATAGTGCATAATGCCTTACTCATAAGTAGGAGGTACTTTATTTCCACTAAAACTGTCTTTATAATTAATAGAAAAGCTTTCAAAAGAAACAAAATCAAATCACAGTTTTTTTAATTAGGTGTTATTCTACCCTCATTCTTTTCTATTAGGCAGTCAATGCTTTTTCATGGAAAGCATGTGTGGAAAACAATTTGAAATGGCGCAGTGACTGTCGTAATTATAATCACAAATTCTAATAGCCCTAGGGAACCAGCAATGTGCTGCTACTGTGACATTCATTACTTAATTTTAAACAAGTGTTCGCATAGAGTACTGTTTACACTTTGTCTTTTTTCTTTTTGTTTTTCTTGATATAGCTACTCCTGCTGGTCCACCAGCGCCATCTACCAGGCTGGAGATAGCAGTCCGTCCCTGGTGGCAGAGGCTGGGGACCATCTGGACTGAATAACGGTGCCTGGTGGTCCTGGAGGAAGAAGAGGCTGAAATTTGACCTGCCTCTGACTCAGGACCCAGTTCAGTTGGCCAGCCCCAGCCTCCTGACCATTCCATCGCTGGTGCCACTGCCAGCTGTCAGGAACTGCTGCTGTCCCTTTCTGAGCTGACACGCAGAAGACATTGCTGTGGCCCATCCTGCAGCAGCTGGACCGCCTGGATAGGTGGGTGGAGAGCTGGCTGGATAGGATTGAGTAGAGCCTGGACCAGCTCAGGACTGAAATCAACAGTACACTCTTCCCTTTTTTCAAATTTTTGTTTTGGTGGGAGGGACTTGTGGTAAAGAGGGTTGGAAGGAAGTTGGGACTAAGTTTTGGACTTTAGACTTTCATTGTGCACTTTTGTTTGTTTTGGACATTTGCCATTTGGGGGCTGGGCCATTTGTTTGGAGAGAGGGGTGGGTGTTTTGTGGGTAGATTAGGTGGTGGTTCTATTTGTAAAACTAAAATGGGATACTTTATTTTACTTGATTTATGCCTCAAATTCTTATTTTGGTGTTTTAGTTTGCACTGCTGTCGTTTAGTGTCGCTGGTTTTTAAATCTGCTAAAAGAAGAGTATTTCATTTACTTCTACCCTTGCTCTACTGCCCTCTGTAACTCTATTGACCGCTAAGGGATGATTGTCATTGTCTATTTTGCTTGCAAAAACCTAGATAGACACATACAACATCTTCTTCGGTGGAAATTAATTACTAACTAAACAAGTTCAGTTCAATCTATATTTCTTCTCTTGCCTCAATAAATGAACTGAAGGCTAGTAGTACCTAAGTTTTCTTACTGCAGGGTTTTCACCAAGGTCGCATCAATAGGTAACTCCCACCTATGCAAACTCCAACTGAAGGATTAATCAAAGCATTATCCATTACTGTCAAATAGATTAAAAAAATAGAGAGTTAGTGGGTCATATATTATAAGTTTCAGAGGGCAGAGATCAGACAGATTGTTAACAAACACTGGTGGTTCCTTAACAGTGGTCATCTGAACATTCCCAAGCATATGTTTTCACATAGACGTGGAAAAAGCCTGAGGGACATGCTGGTACACACCCATCCAAAACAAACACAGAACAAGAATACAGACAGAATTACGCGAACAGGACATTACCCATGCAGTGGTTGCAGTGTATGCCGTATTACCAAAGTTGCTAAAACAATCACTTTCAATTACAACACGAAAAGGGATATTAGGGAATTCACCAACACTCAATGAGTAGTGTACCTGATAACTTGTACCTGAAATTTACACTATGTCAGTATGACCACTCGCAAAGTCAGAACCAGAATTTGCGAACATCGCCACAACCTGAGATGTGGAAGCGCAACCACAAAGATATCCGCCCACTATAGAGAAAGCCCACACAACAGAGGAATACCAGGGGGTTATCCTGGAACATCTAAAAGACACAAAAATTGTGAATCAAGACTTTTTGAAAGAGAACAATGGTGGGTTTTCAAATTTCATACACATTTGAATGGGTAAAATGAGCACATCCCATGGAGCCAGCTGACGCAATAGCAATATCATGACACGAACACTTGTGAATCCAGACCTTTTGAAAGAGAAAAATTTCATACACATTTTAATGGGTTAAAGGAACCATTTGATGCAATAGCAATATCATGACTACAATCTTGTACTAACTAATAATCATATAGACTTGGAGTTCAGCACCTAAAATCCATAGGAAATGGGCAATTGGATGTGTCCACTCAACATTCATAATATATTTTTTACAATTTTTTTCTTCAAGTATATATGGAGGTTATTTGACTAGAATTATTATTATTTTGTACAATACACATTATTTTTTTCCTCCCTTCTTTTTCTTTTTACCACCCAATCATGCAGCTCTTCTTTTCCACCCAATCATGCAGCCCATTTTTCAAGTCGAGCTGGCGGTCTAGGCAAACTCTGCCACGATGTATCTGTATGTCAGAGCACATTACCTAGGCATACTGGAGCCAGCTCCCATTTGGAATAAAAGGACTCCGTCCATATTCAGATCCCCGGCAGGTGGGAAGTGGGTATAGAGGTTGGAGTGGTGCTTTGACAAAGTAAGTGATTTCTCCTCATTGTGTTTTTTACGCTGACCACCAGAGGAGTTTATTTTAATGCCATATTATATTTTAATATCTTCAGAGTGTGACTAAATAGCACCCCCCCCGTCCCGGTGGATCCATGATACTGGAGCCAGTAAACTACTATGTATGTTATGCATGAACCTTATGTGTAACTCTGTGTGTGCTTTACTTGTTATGTGTTAAGAATGTCTTGTACTGTTCATAGGCATCGCAGTATGCAATCATGATATCTTATATGCAACAAATACTTGATTGTTAGGAATCACAAGTGTTCCACACATTATGGTTGTTGTTTGCTGAGTCTTGGCACCTCACCTATAAGTAGATTAAACTAATTTTGGCCTTGCATAGTAATGGGGAAGGCTATCTGTGTCTCTTAGATCTTTACAGGTAATGCTCTGAAGCCAATACAGGAGATAGGTGTAGTATTCCGTATCCGTAGCATACAAAGTATGTGCCTGTATAGTTTATATCTCTGAAAGGAATGGTACCACAGAGTCATCGTTGGTCCTGACGAGAAGCTTAGGGGTAGGCTTTGAAACATGTAGACTAGGAAGACAGGTACATCATATAGCCTACTTCCAGGTAACCGCTGTTTTAAATCATACTGCCACTAAGGCATTCATTAAAGTATTTAAACTTCTAGGAGGTTGGTATTTTTAACCACTGTAAGACCACTCCAATTCCTATTTTCCCTTTCACCTGAGTCCTATTGACTAAATACTCTAAAAGAAGTGCTCCAGCTTATCACAAAGGTGGCAGCACGCCCCGTTTCGCAGCGGAACGGGAGGAACCCAAAGATGAAACTTGCCACCAAGGGGTCACCCTGGTCGGAGACGGCTTTTAAAGAAAATAAATATTTTTTTATTTGTGAAGAATCCACTTTTGCTTGGTCTTTTGTTAAGTTCTATAGGTATTTAGAAGGGATGACCCACTTTTCACCCTCCTTTTCCATCTTCTCGTTTTGAGACCAGACTACCGCAATGACAGTTTCTGACACACAACACAAGACCTGATATGATAATAAAAACTAACAATACCAACCTCTTCTGAGCAATGGGAAGCTAGTATTTAAAAAGTAAACTTGAAAAATGAAATCCTTGAGTCAGGAGACGTGGGCTCAGAGTCAGGAGTGGTTGCACAAGGTTGATGATGTTGATGGGAAAGGTGTGGAATATTGCTCAGGTACTAGAAGCTCATGCTGTGAGTTGGTGTATCTTTCATCACATCCACCCCAGCAAGTATGTGATCCATTTAAAGTGTAAAATTAATTGTCACACCTCAATAAATCACACAACTTTGCTAGGAGAAGATGGTGGAGTAGTATCCTTCCTTTTTCTTGCTGGAGATGAGATCTGGGAACCATTGTTTGTAAAAGAGAAGGTTCTTGCTCAGCAGGAAGCTTGACTTCCTCTTCTGCTTTATCTTCAGGAAGATCTACTATTGCTGGCTGCAGCTACTGTCCACTTTGCTCTGTTTCCTGAAACGTTTGGGTACTACTTTGCGAAAGGGACAATCCCAATTCAACGTCACTGCTTGTTGGCATCGCCAAGACTGCAGTGGCTGCCTCACTGACAGACATGGTCTTGGGCTTAGGTTGGGGGTGGTGATGTAGATGCGAGAGTGCTGCTCCTAGGTTCCTCCCCGGAGGCCGGTGTGGCAGGCACAGGTCTCCCCAAAAAGGTTGCAGATGGCAAACCACTGGTGGAAATCTGCTTCTTCTCACTAACCACTTTCTTGGGAGAAACCTTCTTTGGGGTAATCTTTATGCTCTCAGTTGTCAGTAGCACTAACCTGCACAAGCGGATGAGATTGGAGGACTAACTGTACATGCCTTCTCTTTGGCAGTACTGTGGGGATGTGATGTCTCTTCTCTTGTGCACATAAAAGTAACCAAGCAAGAAAAATATGTAGTTAGTGAATGTACTGTATGTTGTTGCAAGTTGAAATAGTACAGACAAATGCAATATTAGGGTTGTTGGTTACCTATGTAATAAATACCAATTTAGTCAAACATTGTAAAGTCAAACCATACCACCACACCATAAAAGTTCATTTCTAATCAAGCAGCACAATATGCAAACATAGCTCTTTGCTTTATTTCCATCTGTTCTGAAAGAGACACCTGTGGTAGTCAGAGAAAGGTGTATGAGTAAATGGAATAATCCTTAAAAAACCTATGGTGGCAAGGTGGTCCAGGGAAATTGAATAATATTTAAAACATTAATTATGTTGCTGATTTGTCTGTAGTGCACCTCAGCCAGGGTGTCCAGGAGGAAATGGAATTATTACACATCTAAAGAAACTGAATGCCGTAGTGTGACTGTGCACCTTAGGTGGATGGAGGAATGCATGGATGGAAGGACGGATGGATGGAGGAATAGATGTGGATGGGTGGAAGGATCAAGGCAAAATGCAGAATTAAATAAAATGTAAGAGAAAAGATTAAAAAAGGAACAAAATCAAAATAATTAAACATCTAAAAACAAGAAATTAAATGATAACGTTAAAAATTCAAATTAAATTAAAAAAAATAAACACAAGAAAAAAGAACATGAAATAAAACACTGAAAATAAAAAATAAAATAGAATAAAAATAAAAATAGAAAATAGAAAATTAAAACACAAATTTAACATTTAAAATTAGCATAAACAAATGATCAATAATGAACAGTGTTTTTATGCAATCCTATGGCAAAGGCACACTGGCTACATGCACAAAATGAAAAGCAAGAAAAAAAAAAGAACCAACACGAGCAAACGCAAAGTCTTGCGTGCACTCACTAACGGCCCTACTGTATCGTGCCGCTTGAAAGAGAGCACGAAAACCAAGTCTCACGCACATGAATGAACTCGTTCTGTGCCAGATTGCAGAATTTGGGAACTCTCCACTACTCAGCGAGGTGCCTACATACCACAACTACCAGCAGAGTGGAGTTCTACACCCGGGCCTAGTCATGGGGCACCCCCTTACCTTATTGGTACATCATTCTGTTGAGATGTCATTGACTCACACTCGTATGCCACATCTGACAAATAGCAGATTTACCAAATATGAACAGATCATACTTGCTGCAGAGAATATCAACCTTAAATGGTGTGCCTAGCATAATCCTGCCACCTTGTTGCCATTGCCTGGAAATGAAATTGATGATGGGGAGGTGGAACATGACTGTCTAAACATCACAGAACTATGCACCAAACCTGAGGGATGATGGTAGAAAGCTGAGAGCAGCACATGTAGTTTCTACTGTGGAAAGAATGGTATAAGCCTCCTGGCTCTGTGATGGAGTGCCTGCACAAGTTGCTGAACTGGTTACTCTTGCCAGAACCTTATATGTTTCAGACCAACTGAGAGTTACTATTTTTACTGATAGTCAGTGTGGCTTTGGTGTGGTCCATGATTTTGGACAGTTATGGTCCAAAAGAGGATTCATGATGTCATCAAGATCCCCACAAGGAATGGGGAATCTGTCATTACATTTTTGGAAGCGTTGCAGATGTCACATGAAGTTGCAGTTGTGAAATGTTCAGCACACAGGAGCGGAAGTGACTATGTGACAGTCGGCAGGCATTATGCTGATGAAGCTGCACAGTATTATGCTCATGGGTCCCAAATCTTCAGTGGGAAATATGGGAATGAATCTGATAATGAGACCAACTTAAACATTTTGTTGATAATGGCTGGTACTTGGGAGCAGCTTGAAAGGTTGCAAGAAGAAGTACCAGAAGCAGAACAGTAGGGCTATGTCAGAGGAGATTCTGTCAAAAGGAATGATGAAAATTGGGTATGGACAGATGGAAGACCTCTGTTGCCTGTTGGCATGCTGTTCCCAGCAGCTAGGCATTTTCATGGTCCAGCACACGTTGAAAGGGATACCATGGTCAGTCTGTTTCAACAAAATTGGTTCAATTCCCAGTTCAGGTTGATGGCTGAGAGTTTGTGTCACTAATGTCTTGGGTACCAGCAAATGAACGTAAGAAGGAGGACTCCAGTGACATTGAGTCACATAGGGAGATCAGCAAGTCCATTCAACAGGATACAACTGAACTTTATTGAAATGCCTGTGGGTAATGGGCTGAACAATGTCCTGGTGGTTGTGTGTATTTTCTCATGTTTGGTTGAAGCTTTCCCCACGAGGAGAAATAACTGTTGTGGCCAAACTGTTGTTGAGGGAGTTAATCTCCAGGTTCGGTTTCCCGACATCTCTGAAATCAGATCGAGGAACTCATTTTAAAAATTAGATTCTGAAAATGTTGTACACAGCATTGCAAGTGGATCAAAGACTGCTCTGTAGATATCTATCTGAGACTTCTGGTATCATGCAGCAGGTTAATGACATGTTGAAATCCTGTTTAGCCAAAGTGTGTGCATCAGCGTCTCTGAAGTGGCCAGATGCTTTGCCTTTTGTGTTTACATCATTTTCCTGATCAGAGGACATGAGATCATCAAGCGCTTATGAACATCACCATCACCAGCAATATGATTATCTATTACTGCAAAGGGCTGGCTGATGTGGTGCATTCTTTGTATCACTATGTTAGAGCTGCCACTGCTCTTCGTCATCTGGAGCAGTGCCATGACCTCAGTCCGGGAAACTGGGTCATGATGAAAAAGCACATTTGGAAGATGTGCCTGAATCGTCACTAGAAAGGCTCTTTCCAAGTTATACTGGTGACCAATAATGCTGTGGAAAGTGGAGGTCTTTCTCGCTAAGGGCATGCCTCTCACACTCAGAGGGTGGAATGCCCTCTTGAGGAAATGACTGTGCCCATCACTGAAATGCCACTAGTAACTGTTGAGCTTTCCAAAGGATCAGAGGGGGTGAAGAGAGTGATCCAGAACCCCAAGATCGGCTGATGGCCCCTAGTTCTGAGGGGACAAGATATTGAATTGAACCAAGGACTGGCACAGCTGGAAGTGAAGTTGGGACCAATGAAGAAACCTCAACATTGGCACAAGTGGAGTCCGACCTTGATCCTGGCGAAGGGCCGAGGGGTGTGACCAGCTGAATTGGTGCTTTAGATGAATAAATAAGAAGGCAAGAGAGAGTGAGACTGAGCCTGTCCATTCAAAGCATGCCTCAAACTGTCCCAGAATAAATTGAAGCTAATCATCTAAGTGGCAGTAAGGATGAACACCCCACACTCGGGATATCGAAAGGAGCATGGGTGCTTTTTCGGAGGTACTCATCCCCTAAGTGGATTTATTTCATGGCATATGACAGAGGCACAGGGTTCTGTGATTTGGATGATGATAGTGCAGTGCCAATTCAGCCTCTGTGAACTTTAACCTATGACTAGATGAACTGAACGAAACTGTCTTTACTTGATTCCTGGAACTGAACTTTGGCATTTCTTTTGAACTGTGACAATGTAGTGAACTTTGTTTTAAAGAATTAAGAAGATTATCTAGACTGGTGGCTGCAGAAGGAGAGTAGGGATGTCATTTTAGAAGAAGATGGAGTAGGGATACTCACAAAGATTGCTGCAAATAAGTTAATCACGTCATCATTGAATACA
Source organism: Pleurodeles waltl (assembly GCF_031143425.1). NCBI lineage: Eukaryota > Metazoa > Chordata > Amphibia > Caudata > Salamandridae > Pleurodeles > Pleurodeles waltl. The sequence continues at coordinate 1,324,532,842 of NC_090440.1, read as the reverse complement.
GTTCTTGCCTTTTGCACAAGTAATAACGTGCAGGAAAAATCTGTCTGCCGCTATTTGTACTCAGAACAATCTGATTCTAGTGAAATTATGGAAACCAATAACACAAACAGACATAGATTGATAGGAGCTGGAGTATTATTAATGGTTGTTGTATCGCTAGTTATTTTGCTCCAATGCTTATTTTAGACTGCTTTATGAATATATTGACACCATGGATACCAAGAACTTCTATGTCCCTCATACTATCATATTCTTCTTACTTATGGCATTTCCTGCGGCATTTGACTTAGGCCTTCATTACGACCACAGAGAGGAGGCTCCCTCTCAGTCGTATTCTGATATTTCCAAAAGGCAGACCCAACAGGCAGATCTGCAGAATCATTGTATTACGACATTTTGTCCGGTCAGACCGGTGGAAGCAGTGCCATTGCATTGTCCTCAGCTCCCTTGAGGGAGCCGAGGCCAATGCCGTGGCACAACAGCACCCTCAGAACGTGCACTGTCTACAGTGCAGAATGTGTGCATTCATTGGGCCCCTGCACTGGCTTTCCACCAGCCTTTTCATGGTGGGGACCCTGCCATGAAAAGGCTGGCAGAAGGAGGACTTGTGATCAACAGGGCAGCCCTGAATTCAGCAGCAATGTTGCTGACCACAACTCAGACCACCACCACCCCTTTGGGAACTATGATCCTGACGATGGCGTAATTTGGTAGTCAGACTGCCAGGAGTTTGGTGGTCCGACCACCATAGCGGGTTTAGCGGTCATGAGACAGCCAAACTCATAATGACCCTCCTTAGTCTTTTATATAGACAAGGTAATTTTGAGTATTATGTTTCAAATACGATTTGGTTTTCTCAGAAGTTCCCATGTACAAACATTTGAATCCACATCCCAATGCTAAAGAGATGGACACTGTTTGGAGTTTATTTCAGCCTTTAACTTACACCTATGCCCATTGACAGAATTTGGATTGCCCTATGACTGCAAGTCTAAACTTAGAGTTCAAGTCTATGTATACCTTTGTGAATCGGGCCCTAGGCTGCTACCCTACAGAGGAGATCTTTATTGTGCCTAGTCCATACAGGATATTCAAATTATTCAACTAACCTATCTCACAAATCATAAAGTTTATTGATGTGAGGTTTCTCAAGGTACACACATGTACCAAACATCCAAATATCCCCTCATCTCCTTGGGTAATCACTACATTCATGACTTCCTAATTATTTGTAATTATAATAATTTATCTTTTTTTGTCTTCTTAGCTTTTTATATTTTTTAAGAAACTCAAATCGGTCATGAATTGAGTTTGTGTTTATTGAGTGTATAGAGTTTACAATTTTTTTTTTTTGCTTGACATGATGGAGCAAACAATTTGAAATTGTCATTATCCTGAGCTGTTCACCTTCCTTGCTTGAGAGGTTTGTTTTCATCTGGTCAACAACTTTCTCTGTTACTTTTTTGTACCATTCTGGCTTATCGGCACTACTGTAAAACATATTACATTTATCTTGTGAGCTGAGATAAATTGATTTCTGTTGGTATAAAATGTTTATTCTCACCGAGAGTCTACATGGATGGCTCACTGGAACAGGGAGAACCTCAGTTGACCCTACTTCTAATTTTAAGTTTTCAGACACCTTTATAGGCCTATGGTCATTCCCATCTATAGTCAAGACATGAAAATGGTCAAAACAGGAATACTCATGTATAGAAGCAACAATGTAATTGAATGGGCATTGCTTTTCTCCAATCTTAAATGTCTGAAGTGCCGGAGATTTCATCTCATTCTGCCCTTTGAGACACATCAGCGTTGCTTTAGTCCCTGCCATAGGAAAACAAACAACACTCAGGCTCCACTCTCTGGATATAGTTCTGCAACAATATGTCCACACTGATAACATTTTGGGAAATATTTCAGAAGTTGTAGGCCTGTGCCAGGTTATTATCACAAAGATGAACAGATGGAATGGAACAAATTCCCAATATTATATTAGACATGTCTCACACTTCAACAGTGCCAGACAATCTGCCTGAGGTCAGTTTTCAAATAGGAGTTTGACATAGCTGTAGCTTCTGCTTGCATTTAGGGCCTGATTTAAATCTTGACTGTATTACTGACAATCTGCCGCAGTGGTAGGTCCAAGTACTCCCTCAAGCTGACTGCGGGCTGCATGCTGTATTTAGATCCATGGCAGGTTAACCGCCGTCAACATCAATGGAGTGTACTCCGTCATGCCAGCTGTTCCCAACTGTAGACGCAGATGACTCCAATGCTGGCGATGAGCACTTTGTGTTCCTCCTGACGGCGTGATCCCGCCGACCATATTTAGATCGCACAGTTGTGCTGGAAATGTATCAGCAGTGGTTTTATAATGACGGGAGTCTGTCGTGGAACCCGTTCAGTATTGTACTATTGTGTGGCTACCGGCCAATTGAGAACAACTACAAAACGCACCCCATTGCAGACAATGCTCCTTTGCCATTCTACTGCAACAGAGCATTTTCATGCAGAAATCTCCTCGTCTTCGGGGACTTCGTGTCGCAGGATCCCACTGGTACAAGGGGGGCAGAGCCAGCATCGCGAGCGCTACAAAGCGCTAAAGGAAGCCCTACAACACCGGAAATCTCTTAATCTTTCAGGGACTCCGTGTCCCAGGAGCCCACCGGTGCAAAGGGGGTGGAGCCAGCATTGCAAGCGCTACAAAGCACTAAAGGAAGCCCTGCTACACGTGAAATCTCCTCTTCTTCAGAGACTCCATGTCCCAGGAGCCCACTGGTGCAAGGGGGGCAGAGCCAGCATTGCGAGCACTACAAAGCGCTAAAGGAAGCCCCGCAACGCGGGACAGGCGCAGGACACACCTCGGCAAAGCCTGGGCCAAGGGCGGGCCCGTACTTGCCCGTCAGTGACCGGAAGAGGCTGGGCTGGGGCACCCCTCTGAAATCTGACATAGTAGGGTGAGTGCCAAACTTATGGATTCTTACTGACTCTTATTAAGTCTCACTCTAATGTTGAAGAGGGGTTTTCTCCCTCCCATGAGCAATAATTAATCAGCGGCCGACGCTCATTTGAGGTACACTTGAGAGACTTTTTTGGTCAGTCGATAGGATGGGGTGGAGAAGGGCCCTGCAATATGGGGACCAGTGTGGAGGAGGGAAGGGGCAAACTAACTCAACGCTAGACTCCTTTCTAGCATGAGCAGTTGGGGTAGTTACAAAGGAGATTGACTTGGCAGAGAGGAGACTATCGCTGGAGATGAGTGACTGGCTACGAGTCTCACCAGAAGATGAGGCCCTGGAGCTTTCTGATAATCATGATGAGCATCCACTGATAGGGCAGGGGGGGTCTTCCCAAATCCCCACTGCTAGTAGTAATAGGGGCAAAGGACTTGGAGGGTACAACAAGGAAGAGCAAGAGTTTCCTGGCGGTCTCCCCTCCTGATAGTAGTAGCCCCCCCCCCCTTAAAAAGAAAAAGTATTTGAAGAAGCCTGGAAAAAAATCTAAACTGACCCTGCCTGGAAATCTGAGCTCCTTGGATACTCTGGAAGGCACTGACTTTAGTCAGTGCCCAGAACTTGGTGTAGAGAATCTACTGATGAAGTTCAAGGAAATGACTGAGGCAAGCTTGGCCCCGGTCATGGAAAAAATGTAGGTTTTGGAAGCTGCAGTCTCCCTGTTAGGCGGAAAGGGGAGGCCTAGTAAAGCCCCAGTAAATGGTGGTTCTCTGGATTCTGGGCGTCAAAGTCAAACACATGAGGCGGTGTTTCTACAGGAGGGTATCTAGAGTCTAACAATGAGATTTTGCGGCAATCCTCATGCTATACCAATTTAGGGGTCCCTGGAAATTGTATAGAGGGATCTTCCGTTGACTCTTTTGCAGGTGTAAGGGACAGCTGTAGGTTGGGAAACAGAAAGACAATAGGATGCAGGAGCATGGAGAACGTGAAGATGTCTCAAAATCTGAGAAAGGATCAAAATTTGCATTTGGATAAAGGCCCTCCACTTGTCTGTCTAGAGCTCCCTCCGGACTGCGCCCCTTATGTGGTGGTGCTAATAGATGTTCCTTCTTTAGCGCCGGGAACAAGTGATTCTACGGTCTAATTAAAAAATAAGACTTGTCACTGGTTGGGTAAAAACTGTGATTTTGTGTGTGAGGGTTTTAGGGATATTTTGTTTGTTAGAAGGATTGGGTGGGTCGGGCCTCAGGTTAAGGAAGGCAAGGGAGATTGTATTATTGTAAGTTGTAGATACCCAGGTCTGGCCCAATGGCTCCTCTCAACACAACGATTAGTACCCAGATGAAGGCAAAGATTGGCATGGTCCCCCTGGGTTTCTTTTATAATCATGCTTGGCTGATAGATGGGTTCCGAACTAGGAATTTTGGAGGTGTGCAGGTGGAATCACACCCAACTAGTTTGGAAAATAAACTTACTACATATCCAGATTTGGAGGAGGTCGATTGCCGCTATGTATGGAGATCCCTAGTGGGAGAGGTAGAACCCCTAAATGCTGCCATGGGCTTGGAAAGTCAGGGTGGGAAGACTTCTAAGTGTTATTGTATTTCATGGAATGTGGCAGGGTATGACACCAAGCTCTTAGATGGTCAATGGGTAAAGTATATGGTATATTTTGATTTGATTTTACTCCAGGAAGCCTGGTTGGATGGGCATGCAGTGTGGGATGGTTACCAAAGGTTTGCAGTATCAGCTGAGCGGCCTCAAGGGTGCCGTCCTAAAGGAAGTTTAGTTACCTTGATTCAGTCTTCTAAAATAGCGAGAGCATATCAAATTAAGTACAATCATGAGGTTTTTCCTAATTATTTGGGTAGTATTTCCAAATAAGTTAAATGTCCTGCTGGTAAATTTTTATAACTCTGTATGGGACTCTAGATGCCAAATTGGGGTCCTCTTCTCAGTTTTGCAGACACTGAAGTATAGATTGGAGGTGTTTGGTTTGGAATTCTGTGCTGTTGTGTCAGGGGATTTCAACGCAAAGATAGGGGGTCACAGAACTGTGGGGAACCCCTTTGAGCAAGATCATAGGATACATACAGCTGAGGGATTACAGGATCCGAGAGGCAGGGCCCTGATTAAGGGCCTACGGAGCTTGGGACTCCTGAATACATGTAAATTGGAAGTGGTGGGTGAACATCAGTTCCCAACTTTTGTAGGTACAGAGGCTGGAACGACAATTGATTACATCTTTGTGTCCCTATCTCTGAAAAACCTGGTCATGTATGCTGAGGTGGTAGAGCAGCAATTTAGTGATCATAATCCTCTCACGATTTTCTTTAACTTCCCTTTGATTATACGCAAACCAGTGTTGGGAGGGCCGGTCTGGCTGAGAATTAAAGATCAGGGAAGGAGGCTTGGATGGAGACAGGTGAATATCCAGCAAGTAGTAGAGGGGGTGGTGGGCCAAAATTTAAATTTGATAGTAGGGACTCTCTTAGCTGAATCTCCCAGACCATGTAAGAGGAGCGAGGGTTCACTACAAAACTGTTCTGAGGGTTAGGAAGCAGCAGCTTAAGGAGCAGGCCTGGGAGGACTTCGAATGTGCGTCACGCAACAAGAACCCAGGCCTGTTCTGGTAGGTTGTAAATAGGGGTACCTTCGAGAATGAAACATCGGATGGGTTGGGTTGTAATATCGCCCCTGAGGCTTGGGTGAGCCATTTTTGTATGATCTTTCTGGGGGGTCCCAACGGGAGGTACTGGGCGAACCGTATGGTCATCTCTCAAATTTGGCTATTTACTGCAGGGCAGTGCCAGTCATAAAGCCCCGGGCCCTGCCACCATTTCCATGGATTTATATAAATATTGTCCTCAGCTGTGGGCATCAATACTGCTCAATGTTCTAAATGCAGTAGTTAATGCAGGAATTCCCACCACCTGGAAATCGGCATGCATTGTGCCAGTTTACAAAAAGGGCAATCGTAGAGTCTTGTAGCCCAATCTCACTCCTTGATTCCTCAGCGAAAATTTTGGGACAAATTGTGTTAAGGTGTATTGAGGATTGGATGTCTGAAAATGAGGTCCTGAGTAGGGTGCAGTATGGTTTTAGGGAAGGACTTGGTACCCAAGAGCAATGTCTAAATCTGCTCATGCTGATTGGCAAATATACGCAAGCAAAGAGGGGTACACTGTATCTTGCTTTTATGGATCTCAGCTGTGCCTTTGATAAGGTAAATCAAAGCAAGCCATGGGAAAGGCTAACCCGGATGGGTATGGATTCCCAAATTGTGGAGATGCTTCGTTATCTCCATCTAGGAACAAATGCAACTGTGAGGTGTGGGTCGAGTGGGAAATGCACAGATTCATTTGGGCTCAATAGGGGTGTATGACAGGGGTGTGTTTTGGTTCATACCCTTTTTCTTCTATCTACAAATGGGCTGTATGATTTCCTAGTAGGAAAATGTAAAGATGTTCCTAAAATCAACGGTAAGAGTGTCCCGGTGTTGATTTATGCAGATGATGTAGTTCTCATGGCCCGCACTATGAATGGTCTCCGTGAGGTAGTTAAAGCGTATGGAACCTTCATGTCTGCCTTAGACCAAGAGATCAATAGTAGTAAATCACATTTTATGGTGTATGGTAAACCCCTGAGTAGGGTGGAAGGGTTGAAGATCAATGATCAAGTAATTAGCCAGGCACAGAAATTCCCCTATTTAGGGGTAAATTGTGATGAAAAGGGTACCTGGAAATCCTGTATTTCCAGGAGAGGGGTGCATTTTAATGCCACAGTAGGCACTACCTTTGAGTTTGCCGCAAGGGTGGGAAATAAACCTATTAAGCCCCTGCTTGAAGTATACAGGTGCAAATGTCTTCCAGTTTTAATGTATGGGGCACCACTCTGGGGCTATGTAGATAATAGGGCCCCTGTGATGGAGGAAAATCGTTTTTGTAGAAGGTTGTTAGGAGTAGACCAAAACACCTCTGGCTTTTGCTTGCAAGCTGAATTGGATTTGGATTTTATAGAGGATGCTATCAAGATTGCTCCTTTTTTGTTGTGGATTTCCATCTGGACAAATGAGTTTGCATCCCTAAATAGGGAAATCATGCGTGACTGTATGGTATGTGATCATGTGAGGGATATTCCCTGGCTGGCACACATAACAGAAGTAGCCATTGCCCTTGGTCGGCCAGGTATGTTTAATGCACCAGAGGGCGTTCTGAGAAACGCTGGGCAAAGGATAATTTCCTCAAAATCTCAGAGGCCAAGAAGAAGGAGGAGGAATTAAAGAAGAAATCAGTGAGGCATTTCATAATGTTAAAAATTGGGGTGGGTCCAGAGGATTACCTTTTGGAGATAAGGAATGTATGGGAAAGGACTCTCATTTCATGCTTTCGGCTAGGAGTAATTAAAAGCAATTTGTGCTTCCCGCTAGGCTGGTTTGATTTAAATTCCATACAATTTTGTCTGTGTGATGGTGTGTCTTTACAGACCTTAATTCATTTTACCCTGATCTGTGATTTTTATGCACCCTTTAGGTGTCATTTTTTCACTCCCCTTGTTGAGGGAAAGGGGTTTTGTGCAAGATCGCCCAGCCTTTCTGTGGCTGTGCATGGTTTCCGATGTGTTGATGTGTCAGGGGGTAGGATCCTTTGCAAAGGGAGCCATAACCTGGGGGAATAGTGTAAATATCTTTTAATTGTGTTTAAACGTTTTTTTTAGTTTTTTTATTTCACCTGAAATGTTGTCTGGGAAATGAAATCTTGAATGTAATTTGTAAAGTTTCTAAAATTAGTTGGGTATGGTCCCTGATGTGTTAAACCTGGTGGAATAGTGTAAATCCCTTCTAATTTTATTTATAAGTTTGTATGGGAAGAGAAGTTGATTTATTGAAATTTTGTTTGGGAAATGAAATCTTGAATGTATTTTTAAAATGTCAAAAAATTAGTGATTTTTTAAACATTGTTGTGATTGGTATGTAATACATATTTATCTGTTTTTATGGTTGACATTTTTAAACTGAATAAAGCGTTTGATGGTGATCATGCAGAAATTGCCACTCTGGAGCCAGGTTTTATTTTTGTGTGTTTATCTCCCCCTGTGCATTTTGTAACTATTATTTTTCTTTAACTTTTGGGGCACTATGGGGCAGATTTATGGAAAGTGGCACTGCATTATATGCAGCACCACCTCCCCTGTGCCCCTTTGCACCCCCCTACCGCCACCATGTGTGCGCCGTATAAAAAATGCGGTGCACCATGGTGCTTGGTAGGAGGCAGTAGCGTTATTCAATGTGACGCTATTGATGTACTCTGCAGGAGGACCATCAAAATGGTGCCACTACTTCTGCAGAGTACATAGAGGCCAATTCTAAATAATGGAAGCCCCCTTTTATTGCCTGCTCTGAGCAGGTGTTAAAAGTGCCGAAACAAATGGTGCAAGGAAATCTTGTTGATTGCCCCCCCCCCCAACGGGGGAACGCCTCCTTTGCATACATTATGCCTGGTGCAGGCATAATGTAACACAAAGGGTCACAGAGTGGTGCAAAGCATGCATTGCACCACTCTGTGAATATGGCACAGTGATTTTGGCCTCATTGGGCCACATTAACATAAATAATATTTACACCTATGTGGCGCAAGGTGGTGCTAGGGACTCATAAATATGCCCCTATTGTTTTTGCACTAATTCACTATGGCAGGGAGGAGGGATCCACATTTCACAGAGGGAGCACTGCCATTCAGGATGGATGAAATTATTAGAGTAGGGACACAATTGTTTGGAGCACAAGTACAAAATACAACCATATCTCAGAAAAGGGAAATGTGAACCATAATAGTGAACAGAGTGAATGCTGCAGTTAACAATCTGTGCACAAGGAGGACTTTAGGAAGAGGTGGAATGACCTGTGGGGGAGAGTGTGTTCCCTGGCCTCCAAGTGTCAACCGGAGTGTCACCTGGAGGCCTAGAGGGTTGGTGGTGGTTCTCCCAGCCCTCCTTACAATTCTTTCCCTGAGAGAAGAAAGTCTTGCAGATCCTACATAATGAAGGCTTGACTCAAATCCCTGGTGGAGTGGATACTGGTAAGTTGCACTTAGCAATGTCTTAACAATCAAAATTTAAGTTCTTGTCCTTACATTAGCTGTTTAGAAGGTTTACACACCCTTATCATAACATATATCTTATCATGAGTTCACAAAATATCTTGTTTCTTCCCAATTACTAGCATCATTGATGTATCTCTCTTATTAAAAATAAGCAATATGATTGTGTGTTGTTCCCCATGGATCATCCCTTGCATTTGCTTAGTCACTTACTTACTCTCAACGCATGCTGTTGTACTCCAGAAAACAGGTTAAAAATTCCATTGATCTGCACATGAAGGTATAGTGCTTGTAAGTGGTATTTTCACCTATTCATATCATACCCATATGTGTGTATATGTTGGAAACATGTTTTCATCCCCATTATGGTCATTGGAATAGGTATGTGTAACTCACTTTTTAACAAGTATTGTAAATGGTGTTGACAGATGACTACAACTACCATGATGCCTTGTTTTTGTATCTGCAACACAATAGTGCAATGTAATGCTGCTCTACCTCCCTTTACTTCCATAAATGCACACCTCATTAAGTTTGTCAGTCACCATGTCATGGTACGCATGAAAATGTCACTTGTTGTGTTGCTCAAGCATGTTGACACCTTCTTCTTACTACATTGAATTGATGTAATTGCTTGCATAATTCATAGTCTGTGTAAGCCAAGATTTGCTACCATGTTATGGTGCATGCTGAATAGAAGTAGTATCAACACACAATTTACTGTGCAGTGTCCCCATGATGACCAATGCCATTATTGCCATTAAGTTGTACTACAGTTTGTCTATTTTTTTTTAAGCCTTGGCCTTGAAATGGTTTTGTACTCAAATCTCCTCACTACTGTGTTGGGATGAATGTCTGGTGCACATAATATACATTTCATAATTAACATTTTGCATTTCAGGACATCTCTTCAACATCAGTACTGGAGGGTTCATCTGTGTAAATCAGCCTGCATGTGTAAAATAATGAAAATCACACAAAGGCTTAATCACTCTATTAATCTGAATTTATAATTTCAGGTTGCCTCATTTGTAGCTGAGGCACATTTAAGGTACGATAATTTGATACTGTCTGCATTCTTTTGAGGTCCTACACCCAGGGCTAGTAGACCACAGTCTTCTACAGAAGACACCTCCACTCCAGACCAGGATCAAACCTTCAGTGAAGACTACACTCCTGGAAGTCAGGATGATAGGGAGCCACCAGGTCCATCTGGTCTGTCTGAGTAGACAGCTCCAGGGAGTCTCACTTAGCCCACACTTACACCTCCCACACACGCTGCAACCACACTTCAGTCTCAGGATACAGTCACTTTCTGTTTCCAGAGGAACATTCCACCAATCTTGTTCCCCCCAGTCCTGGCTGCTGTTGAGACAATACTAACATTGCCTCCAGTTGTGCCAAGACCCAGTGGGGTGGGGCACCCTACCTCCAGGGGACAGGGTAGTGGGGGTAGGGATCATGGGAGAGAATCTGTGGGCCAGCAAAGTGAGGCCACTGGCTTCATTGTCACCCAGAGCACCATTGACCAAGTCTTGGGAGCACTATAACAGTCCCACAGCATGATGGGGCAGGTTGTAACAGAGCTCTAGAACACTAGGCAGGTGCAGAGGGAGATCAAATTACAAATATGCAATCACAACAACAAAATTAGCTCCCTGAATGGGATGCTTTTTGACATCTACCATCATATGTAGGGGTTGGGCTATTTTTTTTTTAAGGACAGGGGTGAGGATATTTGGGATTTTATTGTAATGGTAGGGCTTAGGGTGGGTGTATTTTAGGGATGGGGTATATTTTGTTTTTAGGGTGGATCAGGAGTGGGCGAGGTCAGGTTAGTGAAGCTGGGCAGGGTTGGGGTAGTTTTTAGGGGTGGGTGGATTAAGGGTTTGGGGTGGTGGGGTTTGGGCAATTCTTTTTAGGGGTGGGGTGGGTTGGTCAGGGTAATTTTGTTTTTAGGGCCTGGGGTGAGAGGGTCAGGGTAGTTAGGTTTTTAGGGGCAGGAATTCGGGGTTGGGGTAGTTTGTTTTTTAGGGGTGGGATGGGGCATTGGGGTAGATTGAATTTTAGGGGTGGGGTGGTGGTTGGTTGTTTTTAGGGTGGGTCAGGAAAGGTTTTAGGGTTCATGGTGGGTGGGGGTGTCGGGGTAGTTTTGTTTTTAGCGGCAGGGATGGTGGGGTCAGGGTAGTTTTGTTTTTAGGGGCGTGGTGGAGAGGGGTTGGGGTAGTTTTATTTTTAGTGGCGGGTGGGTGGATCAGGTTAGTTTTGTTTTTAGAGGCAAGGGGATCAGGGTACTTTTGCTTTTGGGGAGGGTAGTTTTGTTTTTAGGGGTGGGTGGGGGTTCGGTATAGTTTTGTTTTTAGGGGCAGGGTGGGGGTCTGGTTAGTTTTGTGTTTAGGGGGTGGGGGTCAGGCTAGTTTTGTTTTTAGGGGCAGGGGTTGGGGGGTCAGTTCTTTTTAGGGCAGGTTTTGGGTCAGGGAAGGTTTTAGGGCTTTGTTGGGATACTTTTGTTTTTAGGGAAGGGGTGAGGGTCGGGGTGGTTTTAGTGTTATGAGTGGGTACTTTTGGGCCTTTGGCCAGGTAGGGGGTGGCATGCAAAAAACACACATGTCGTTCCAAAACATACCTTTGCTAGCATGCTTTTACAACAACAAATCGTTATAAAGGCATGCGTGGTAAAGGCATTTGTGGTAACAACGCAGTCGTTGTTCGAACTGCGTTGTTCAGGCATGCGTGGTTCTCGCATGTGTTGTTCCATCATACAATCCTGTGGAAGTTGTCTCTTTACCAAATCTGTACATCCAAAGTGGGTGTCTGTCCCTGGATCAACCCATGTTCTTTTTGTACTTTCCAACAGCAACATATCACTGCAACTGTCACAACTTTGAAATGTGCAAATGAAGATGACATAGTGAAGGATCCTGAAACACAATAACCAGGGAATGTTGATGGTTTTTACCTAAGAAATTAGACTCAAATGATCAGTTAGGAAGACACATACACTGCACAAGCAAAGAAAATCCATGTTAATTAGCACAGTAGTCAATGTATGGAAACTGTGATCAATAAACATCTTTGACTTGGATTTACCTGAACTGATCATTCCCACTACATTTCCATCACAGACTGATAGGTTCAGTAAGTCACAGGTTGTTCTGACATTAGATGTTACAATATTTACGGGTACACTTACACTTAGGTGAAGAAGTGGTTAATGACATCTTAGTCTAGGTCAATTTCCTCCTCTTTACCACTGTCATCTTAATTGGACATTTCAACATCCTCACCTGTTGGCTCTTTATGTCCTCCATCCTCTGAGATGATTGGGTTGTTCTTTTGCAGGGTGATATTGTGCAGCATGCAGCAGGCAACCGTAATTTGACACACTTCATCGAGGGAGTAGAGGAGGTCTCCACTTATCTTGCCCAGACACTGAAATCTGTCCTTCAGGAGCCCAAAAGCCTGCGCCAGGAGCCTCTGTGTTCTTAAATGGGCCTCATTGAAGCGGACTTAACTTGGCATTGTTGGATTCCTCGGCAGTGCCAACAACCATGGTCGGTTAGGATACATTGAACCTCCTACATGGAAGCAATAAATTGATAGATTAAAACCATAGCAAGCCATTGTACATACCCAAACTAGGATCAAAGCAAATGATCCTGAAGTCATATTGTACTTACCAACAAGTCCCTCCCAGGTCCAAGTTGTGACATTTGCAGGGGTAAGGTGCTGTTCCAAGGCACAAAGAATTGTGTGTTGACCAAGGAAAGAAGGCAAACACACTTGAGATGCATAAATGCGGTAAGCAGACAGCTTGCCCATTGATGGAATGGAAGTTCTTCCAATTGAGGTGGACATGTTCCCTGGCGTGTGGTGACACCAAGGCAATATATGCGCCGTCAATTGCTCCAACCATGTGGTAGACCAAAAAAAATCCAAGTGGTAGGCCACCCAAATCATAAAATTCTCCCTTCACATTAGCCAAATCCTGAGGTCTTGGAAACTGGATGAAGTTGTTGATGTGTCTCATCATTGAAGCAAGGACTTCTTGAAGCACACCACTGAAAGTAGCCTGTGACATGCCTCCATTTACTGCCACAGTATATTGAAAAGATCCAGTGGCCACAAAATGAAGTCCTGCCATGTGTTTCACTATTGGTTTTATTGCTGTTGTATTCCAATTGTGAGGCAGGAGAACAGGTTCTAGCTGTTGACACAAATCCTGTATAGTTTGCCTATTTAATATGAGCTTTTTTGTAATGCCCCTTTCCTCCATAGTGGCAAGGTCTGGAAATGGTCTGACGACTTGAGGATGCTGTCTTCTACTCATCCCTGTTTCATATGTCTGTATGGAAGGAAAACAAACTAATACTTAACATTTTCACGCAATACTTTCACAATCAACACATATCTTATGTCTTAGTTCTATTAGTGATCTTATTGTGTCATATCTGTTCCCAAAAATGTAAAATATTTTTGATACTTTAAATCTAATTTTTTTCATGTCTGAATTTTTTTTCCAAATAATGTGTAAATAATGAATTTAAAATGTATTTTTGCACATTTTTGATTTTTTTACAATTACTCTCAACAGAAGTATAACATGCACCGCAGCACTATCAATGTCAAACACAGTAACAGTTCACTTTTTTATGTGTCACATTTTGACAAAAACATTGTCATGCATATCTGAGATTTGCAAAATACATCGCTTCACGTCCTAAAATGGCAGGTGCCTCAAATTGCCATCAGCAAAAACAACAAGTGATGGACGGAATGCTGAACATTGTCAAACACTCACCCCTAGTCACAGATCTGGGTTTAATCCATCGTTCTTTTGCTCACCATGCCACCCCAGTTTGGACCCAGCCATATGCAAATCAGTCTTGACCCTGTTCCTCATGGGAACAGTCCAGCCGAACTGCCAAGCCAGATCCACACTGGACCGGAAACAAGCATCCTGGGACCAGTTTCGGGGTTTCACCCCTCATCAGCCAGGCTAGCTTGAATCCAGTGGCATGGAAAGCAAGGGACCCACGTCTGGGCATACCCTTCCCACTTAGGGCAACAAAGCAAAAACAACAAGTGATGAACGGAATGCTGAACATTGTCAAACACTCACCCCCAGTCACAGATCTGGGTTTAATCCATCGTTCTTTTGCTCACCATGCCACCCCAGTTTGGACCGAGCCATATGCAAATCAGTCTTGACCCTGTTCCTCATGGGAACAGTCCAGCCGAACTTCCAAGCCAGGTCCTCACTGGACCGGAAACAAGCATCCTGGGACCGGTTTCGGGGTTTCACCCCTCATCAGCCAGGCTAGCTTGAATCCAGTGGCATTTTGAGTGCTGGTAACCACAAACAATTTAAAAATACATCGCTTCACGTCCTAAAATGGCAGGTGCCTCACATTGCCATCAGGACATTGGTGATCCAACAGCTGTTGGTGGAAGTTAACTGCATAGTAGACTAACATGTGTGAAGGCTATGCACGAAAGCCAATGGCTGTGTCAATTTCTGCCATGGAGCACATATGCTGAGTACTTGTATGCAGTGTCTGGAAAAATACTCACTTTTCTCCCAACATTGCAGCCAACAACACCTCCTCGACTTTTGCTGTTGTTACCAGCCTCTGGGAGCAAGGATGCTGGCCAAGCCAGGTGACAGGGCCCCTGCTTTCTCCCCTGAGGAGTGGGCGCTCTACACCAGGGAGGTTCTGTCCATGTACAGCCAGCTGTATGGGAACCCAGTGGAACAGGTACATGTTTGAGTGGGAAATGTTTGTCAAAGTAACTTGTTCATCATTTGTACACAAGTTAATTTGTCCCTTTTTATTCATGAGTGAAGTGTTGTTATTGGAGCATAGTGAAGTCAATGAGTTAGCTGGGTACAGACTGGTGTTTGATAATGTTAGAATTGTTGGTACATTGAAAGGAAAAGTCACTTGAAAGAATACGCTCAGTTTTCAGTTTATGTTACTCTCAATTCCAGATGTCATTAGAAAAACTGGAGGCTCCTTACTTCCAATGTCCAGTAGACACTGTATCACTGGTTTAAGTGAAACCATGCAGCCCATGACAAAATGAGTGATATGTAAAGTGCAAGAAGAATCTTCAAAGTTGTGGAGTTGATACTGGTCTATCAATTGCAATTACATTATATAATTTGAAATAAGAGTATCTGTATGTTTCAAACAAGTCAAAGCACGACATATAGGTAAAGGTATTTCCTGTGCTTCAAGTCTAAATGACACAGGCTGTCAATCATCCATACAAGTATTTCCCATTATTACATACACTTGTTCATACATCACCCAACACCATGCCCTCACTGACACATGGCAGACCTTCCATACATCCCTAAGTCACTATTTGTGGTGCAAACCCTAGTATCTGGCTCTTAGACAATTAGGCAAGAAGCCAATCTAGCTGTGCTTGGGGTTATGTGCAAATAATGTACAGGCTGTTTGGCTTTAGTAGCTCACAATGGTTTGGACTGATCAGGAGTGGCTCTTACTACAAGCAAGGGTTCCTAAGCCTGGCCTAGATGATACTTGTAACCTGTATTGGTAATATGAGGAGATAGAAAGTATTGAGGGTACTCAACAGATCACTGTAAATTAGTATTTCCTAGGAAAGTTTAAATGTTTGAAAATAATCTGCACTGACTGTTTTGGGAATGCATGTGAGAGATTCAACAAAATTGTGTTACACCACTACAGACAAACAAAATCACTCAAAACCTCTTTTATTGTTATTTTTTTTCATCCATACAGGTCAACACCCATCAAAAGTAGAACATTGGAAGGCCATCTCCAAGAAGGTGAGGACCTTGGTGGTCTATAAGTGGCACAGCCTGCATTGCAGGAAAAAGTTGGGGGACCTCCGATGCTGGACTAAAAAGTCAGCCCAAGACCAGCTAGATCAGGTGCTAAATGAGGCAGGTGCATGTGATATACCCTGACCCCCTAATGACCCAAGTTCTTGCAGTGGTCTACCTGGAGCTTGATGGGCAGTTGAGGGCCCACACCAGCATCAAGTGGGTGAGTTATTATAAGTAGCTATTCTTGCTGTTTAATCTTTTTAATTTACAGCAATGTTGTTTGGTTTCAACATGATGGTTAACACACATCCAACCCAAAGGAGGATTTCTGGAGGGGTATGTTTTTTAGAGGGTGTCTCATGCTGTGATCTGTGTATTGTTTTGTGATAAAGGTTGTCACTAGATTGCTCATCACAAGCCAAGTACTGCTTTGAGTAGACAAATGACTGCATGTGAAAATAGGGGTACCTGTATGGTCTCCATGATATGAGGGACGTGTGTAACAAACATGATCCATTTGAGGATTGGGACGGGTGTTATGCTCCATCACAAATGTGAGTAGGTAATGTAAGTCCTATTACAGCTGACATGGTATAGTAAGCACCTATGATACAGTTGATGTTTCAGACTATTTAATGGTAAGTTGGTACAATGGCAATATGATCATGAGCATCTGCTCCAAAAGGACTGGAAACATGTACAATGGCATCATTCCTTATCTGAAATATGTTAGAAATACGTTTCAACAGCAAGATTCAAGCCACTTGTTATAGATAATAGAAGGTTTTCACGAAGCCTTAGTCCTTCACAAATGTGTATGTACTTCAATCTGTGTCAACCAACATGAATTCTTATGCCAAACAGTTTTGATTGAAAAAACTCAAAAATATGTCCACCTTGGTGACATGTACCCTAAATTATATCTAAGCGCCCCTAGTTATGTCCAGATGCGAAATCTATAATGGTGAGAAAAGTGATACTTAAAAGTCCATTTGCAGATGGAAAGTTACATCAAACAGATGTTGGTGTCTCCCATCTTGATAAGTCAATATCAGGTCCAAAACATGACTCTTTTGGAAATGTGGACATGTTTTTGCTCTGTACAGAAATGGGTTAGGAATGTATCCTGGCCTAAGTATTTACTCATGATATCAAAGTAATTTGTCATACAGAGAAATAAAAGTGGATAAGAGACAAAAGGCATACATGAAATGAGAGGTAGCATGGGGAGTTTCTCAATTGTTAGCAAATGGTTTGTGGAATTCTTCCCTACATGCATGAGGTACTGATGATAAATAAGCCTAGTGTGAGAGTCTTGAAGCTAGTTTAATATGTCGACTTGACAAATGTTTTTGTGAGCAAAGTTAATGTTCCATTCTATTTACAGAGATACACTCATACTGATGTATCTATGTTTTCACCATCATCTATGCAAGGTGAAGGTGACAGCAGCGTCGGAGGGGAAGAAGCTGGGCACTGTGGTTCCGGTGGAGACACCACTGACACTGAGGGACCCAGTGCCACAGAGGATAAGGGGACTGACTTGGAGGCCACCTGCGACTCTACATCATCTACAGAGACCTCTACAGAAGACCATTGCCTAATAGTGGTGGACCCTAGTTCATATTGTCCACCCATGTTTCCATCTCTACGCTCCGTCTTGCTCCCCCAGTTGGTCAAGGCTCCCCCTAAAACACAAACATCCACACCCAACACCACACACACATGCATCAGCACATCCACAGGCACCTCAACCACACACAGAACCTCCACAACACACCCATCCACACACACATTCATTGCATGATACACACACTGTACATAAATGCCCACACTCACCCAAAGAAAAGATACCCAGTAAGAGATGTAAACCAAAATTTACACCACATACACCAGACCCACAGGCACCAACACTATCAATAGACACATGCACATCTGGCACTACCATCCCTCTACCTCCCAACCCGAACTCCCTGCCAACCACCCTACCTATTTTCTCAAGGAAGACCTTCTATTTGTCTTGGCTCTGATGTCCCTGAACGCTTCCACATCTCAAACCACCACTCCCAAATATAAATCCTCCCCTCCTAAAAACCTTGGCATCCCTTCCAGACCCCAACCCACCACTTCCATATCCCAATCCACCCCTTCCAAACTTCTAACCCTCCCCTCCCAAATCCAAACCCACCCCTTCCAAACCCAAACCCACCCTTTCGAAATCCAAAAACCCACCCCAAAGTAAGATTATTGAGGTGCCTGTTCTCTGTCCCATAGATGCCCCTTGCAGAGGAGGTTAACAGAAGACAAGTTCCGGGCAAGCAACCCAGGCTTGGAACTTTTGGGCTTTCACCCTTTGTTGCATTTATTTAGAAATTTGTTTTTGAGAGACTTCTCTCCTTTTCATAAACATTTTTTTCGTCAATACATTTGTCCTGGCCTTATTTTTTTGTTGTTACTAATTGTTTGCTGATGATGTTGTTTCTGCTAATGTGCGTGCTATGCACTTACTCTCAGTTATGACAGCGACAAGCACAGGTTTTATTTTTTAGATATCTTTGGAATGCATACATTAGTGTTGTACATTTGTGATGGACATGGTAATTTTGGTGCAAGCATTCATCATTTTACTAGACACTTACACCAAAATTATATGTGTTTCTGTTTTTATGATTGGCAAATAAATGTGTTCATTTTAATATGATGTGTCTATATGATATACACATACGCATTACACAGGGAACCTGACACTTTAAAGTTAAATTACATCTAATGTTTGACATAAATTGCACAAACCGAGGGGACATATGACCTTCAAACATCTCTGACATGTTTGGAGTTAACCTTGATGGTACATAATGTATACCCACATGTAGCATTTTGTAGGGCAATTGCTACATTATCATCAATTTATGTTGTTCCTTTTGGGTATACTGTTTATGTATTTGTTTGATAGTTTAGTGAAAATTATTGCATACACCTGTATGGCCACATTTCGAGTTGGGACTGATGTCACTTTTTATGTAGGCGTCCATTGTCATAAAGACAGTTAGTACCAGATTGGTGAGTGTTTCTGATATATTGAGGTGTGTTTTTAAACATTTTTCTAACTACGACATTACAGACATATGCATTGCACATCATTGCACAACTGCTTGCAAGTATTTGTTAAACATGCACCAGTCTAGTACTAATGTACACTGACAATTCTGAGGATGAAAGTAATACAATGACTTACCTTCTGTTCCAGCAACGACGGGGTGGCGTTTCATCTTGGTCGAGGAGCAGCAGCAATGGTAGGCATTGTCTGACCAGATTTATGGTGGCAGGAACTTAGAAAACTCAGAGAAAATGTGAGTTTCATCCTTTTATCCCTCCTAATTTGTCAACTCAGGTGTGGTGGTTTAGCTGTCACAGGTGTGTTGGCAAGAAGGCACATCATGATTGGCTCAGGGGTAAAAGTGTCTGACGTCCTGCTGCTAGCTGCTTTTGCCTATGGTGCTGTTGACGCGGTGGAGATTCATAGTGGTGACGCGATTCATCAGCGGTCTTTTGTTGTTGGGCCTGCCAACATCTAAAGACCACCAAGGCCACTGACGGAAAATCCAACGTGAAATCGGCGGCGGGAACATTACAGCAAAGACCTAAATCAGGCCTATAGTTTTAAAGGTAGACTACTTCTGTGCATCTCTTGTGATCAGCTATGCTGATTCCACCCTACACTTCCTGAAACAATAGTACCACAGTAAGAAAAAGTGAACTATAGCATTCTTCTCCGTCAGCAGGACTCATCATTTGAGTTGCAAAAATTAGTAATACAAAAAAATGCATGTAAACATTTACCTGTAACTCTGAAATCAGGTACAGGGCTAGTGATCACAGACCTTCATTGTATCATATGCACCCTACAGCTCTCAAAATATTATGCTGGTAAGGTCTTCAGGCGATGCTCACAGATGTTATATTTTATGAAAAAATGCATATATACATTAAGGGGTCTAGCTAACCCCAAGCATTAAGACTGCAATTTACTTGCACTTTGCACTGGGAGGCTAATTGGCAGCTCCACTGGTGAATATGAGCGTCCCCAAAACCTATACATCAGCTGCCACGATCCAGGGTTTGGCCAGGAGTTGTAAGGCGGTTACCCAATTTCAACAAATGGTGACAAAAATCCGGGTCCTCACTCGAATAGATCACCCTAGGTTTGGCTCTGTGGAGCCTATTAAAGGGGCTTAGGGCCTCATTTGCGCTATTGTTGTGTCATTTTTTATGACACAGCAGTGATGTTAGCAGTGCTCTACAATGCTTCAGATTAACAAACTGACACAGTGGTCCCAGTGCATCCGTTTGTAAACCCTTGAGTCACATTATACCTGAGCCAGGTATAATGCATGCATGCAGGGTAGCTATGCAGATCTGACGCAGTGAAATTTACAACATCTGCAACTTCACTCGGTCAGAATTTTACCTTCTGCTCAGAGCAGGTGTAAAATTGACGCAGGCTTTTCTCTATGGGGGGGCCTCCTCACATTGCTGGAGTAGGGTATGTTTTTTTTTACGCTAATCCAGCAATACATGAGTATAGAACCAACAGAGGTGTCCGAATTTCTGACGCATCTGTGAAAACGTGCACCATTGAGCTCTGTATTGTATATAAAGCACATCCATGGCATTGTGAGGGGATCATAGGCCATCACAAAAAAATCTGAGGGCTGATGTGTCAGATTCCTGTAAATGAGGCCCTAAATAAGGGTAAATGGCTGACACATTCTGCACAGCTTGTCCATGGCTTTCGTTCCACACAGTGAGTTTGAGAACTACATTGCGAATTTAATGTAGGCGAATTGCCCTATTCATGGAAAAATAATTGAAAAACCAGAGAAGACATGAAGTTAACCGGGCATTAACAACATGTCAGTTGTAAAGCATATTGTGCTCTGGTTTCTTTCTTTCCCAGGCCCCAAGTTATTTTAAGCGCATTGTTAAACTATTTTTTGTCAGGGTTTTGATTCAGCCTTTAATTCTTCCATGTTTGTAACCGTAATACAATGCACTGTTCTTCCAGACTGCCTACTAGACTAGACTGTGGTTAAACGCGAAATGATGAATAGATATATTTAAACCAATTTCTCATCTCTCCTGGAGAACTTTAAGCTACATGATTTGCTTGGTAGCCCTCAAACGCCAAATAGTGTTATTTGAGGCTTCTTGGCCAAACCCCTATGTATACGAATATAGAACGACATTAGATGTCTTTGTGTCAATGGAAAAAAGTTCGTGTGTTTTTCAGATATTTTTTGTTCGTCAGCATTGCTGCCTCTACTCAACTGTATAAATAAAAAGACACGCTGTAAAATAATACTACGCAGGGATACAAACCCTGGCTCTTCTCCTAAAAGTGCATTTCTTGGGCTTGGACAGCGTAGGGGTCTATTTATAGTTCAGACAGAATCAGGTGAATTATAGTGTTTATATGATTGTACATTTTGTACACCTCTTTGAATGTGATTCACAAAGAAAACTGAAATGTGGTGCAAGATGCCTTTCACAAATTAGCAAGTCTTAATTTCTATCAGTAAATATGATTTACACCTGAAACTTCAGGAGTAAGTCACAGAAAGCACGTTCATCAACTAAAGTGTAACAAAAGACCACGCAATTATCAAATCTAAAAGAATTTTTTACAAAATACAAATTGATGATGCTTTTTTAACCACCCACAAGCAGTGAGCTCAAAGTTTCTTCTCTGTCCTGAAACATATTTGCTCTGGTTACCGATAGATATGAAGTATGTGAAGATGGCAAACGGATGCCAATCATGGTGTATATTTTGACAGATTATTATCACTACCATCAATGACCATTATCATCATCATCATCATTAATAACATTGTGCTTATTGTGATGATAATGACTATAATATTCAAGAATATTGTTGTTGTTATTATTATTATAATGTTTGTTGTTGGTATTGTCCATCTTCCATTTTAGCACTTAAATAAGGCTAATTCTCTCTCTGCAGGTGTGGTCCTGACAGTCACGATTGAAGAACATTTGGGGAAATATTTAAGAGCCCCGAGTGGCACCTCAGCGCTGTTATGGCGTCATTTTTTTTATCTAAGTTGGCGTTAAAGTGACTTTTTCCTTGCCACTTTGTAAACCCTTGTGCCACATTATGCCTGCACCAGGCGTAATGTATGCAGGGGTTACATTCCGGCACTAGGAGGCCTGCAAAAATGGCTCTGTGAAATTTAACAGATTTCACTGCGCCATTTCTGCCTTTACTATTAATGCCTGCTTAGAGGAGGCGTTAAAATGACGCTCCTATAGAACCCTCTGGGCCTTCTTCCACTTTGCTACAGTAGTGTCACAATTTTAACGCTAGTGTAGCAAAGTGCCACAATAGCATCAAAAATCTTGACGTTATTGTGCTATTGATTGCCATGATGCGCCGTATCATAAATACAACACAACCATGGTATTGTTAGGTGCCGGTAGGGGGGGCACAGAAACAGTGGTGCATCAGGTCTGATTTGCCACTTTTTCTTAAATATGGGTCTTGATATCTTATGCCCTAGCCACAAAAATACCAAACAAAACACCACTATAAATGTACTTACTGCACTGAACTCGAGTTCAACAAACCCATCATCAAAAGTATACTCGGCCTCACAGTTCTAACTATCTTCATGCTTTGCTTGAAGAGCAAGCATTCTACTGTGTCCACCCGACATCCATATTTAGCTTCATCCATCACATAGCACTCCCCTAGGTCCCCTATCAACTTCATCTCCACATCAGCATCTAACCCCAAAACCTTCCATCTATTCCACCTGTCATGAAGTTTCAGCTTCTCAGATCCGCTGTGCACCTGTAGAAAGCAAGTTTGTCTGATATAGACAAAGCAGATATGACTTTTAAACTGCCAGCAAAAAAACACAACTTGTCATCTCACCACATTTTTACCAACACCTCTCCACCCTCCGATGGTGAAAAGGAAGGCGACCACTGTTTCAAAGAGTATGCCACACAAAAAAGTACACATGAAGACTCCAGCATAAGTAAATCACACATCAGGTGTAATAGAAAATAAGTTATTTTTACATATGGTTTCAAATATAACAGATATGATTGAAAAAGGTTAGCGTTTGTGGTACAGATATACAATTTTGATGCACTTTTTCTAAGTATTGTAAAGTTGCGTTTCCGGGGCAGCTAAAGCCTTGTTACATGAATAAAGTTAAGAAATTCAAGTTTATAGAGACACTCATTCCAAAACCCTTTGCAACTGGTCCCAAAAATGTACTGTTTGACCTCTTGCCTATTGGCCATCTAATGCATCAATTATAACAAACGTCCATAGCCTCCACTTCACCTGAACCATGCAAAACCCTATTTTAGCTAAGAAGCCTGCACCACAACAGCCAAAACATTGCACCACTGTTGCATCAAATACATCCATCACTCACATTTCAAGTGCCCCCTGTCAGAAAGTGGGATATTACATTTGAAAAGGAGGTATTCTTATCAACTAAAAACACATACCCTTATTAGTTATTAGCATAACTTTCAGAGAATTTCTAATCACACCCAGGTAGCCATGGTGCATGCAGTAGACAATGCCCCTGAGAAATGCATGTTAAGTTCAATCAGTGCCATCACATTTCCCAAACTAATTTACATAAGGAGATAAAATGTTAATGAGAGCAAATACATAAAAAATCACTAAAGTTAGATAAGGGGAAACATATAACTGATATTTATAAATGTTTTAAACACAAAAAGCACTTAGAGAAATTGAAGCACCACACCAAAATAGCAGGTTGTGATTGACTGAGAACCAGGTACAATTTCAGACTGACCACATTGAAGCAAATGTCTGATAAACTCAGTGGGTTGTCCCAGTTAAAGGTTTTACCTCAGCAAGTGCTATTTATTGAATCTAAGAAAAACAGCCTCTCCAGGCTTCAGAATTTATTGGGTGTCATAAATTACAGCTGTTATGAGTTTTTGAGAAATAAGATGTGGATTTTTTGGTTCTTACTGGACCACAATCAGCATGTAAAAACAAATGTTTTTCCCGCTGCTACATTCTAATAGGCTTGACTGGGCAAAATTAAATGAATGATGAGAACTTTACCACTCTTAGTAATTAATGATTGTGGTTAACAACAAAAATACACAGAATTCTGACATCTGAACAAACAGGGATTTGGAAAGCATTGGACAATTACAACCCACACGTAATCAGAGTCTTAGTCTCTGAAATGGAAGTCACACTCCTTCAGAGAAGCAACGTCTGAGGCTGAGGCTGACGGCAATCCCTCAAAGTTGGATCTGTCATCAATGAGTTCCCTTTGAAGCCCCTGGCTTTGCTGGCAGAAGGTTGGAGCAGGACAAAGCTGGATTCCGTAGTCATCAAAGTTGCTTCATTTATGGGATGCATCTGCTGTCCCACCTCAATCTGAGACTTTACCATGTGTACTTTGTTACTTTTATGGTACTCAGAACTCCCCAGCAGGATTGGCTGTAAGCTGTAGGTGGGCAGTGCTCAATGAGGCCAGATATCTTTTCTGTGAGGACCCACTGAACCTGTCTTTTTATACAACAAAACTCATTTAGATGAGGTCTCTTCTCCTCTGGTATTTATGAACTGGTTCTCACTCCTGTATTAGTTGGTCAAAAGGGTGAGAAGGGCTCTAGAAATGAATTCAAAAGAAGTACTAGGGCTGTTCTTTGTTCCACAAACTGTACCTCTCCCCCCAGATAGGTAATCCCTTCTAAGGGGCTAGTTGTTCATTACCTTCCTGCCTTCCTGGGTTGAGAAGCTAAGCCATTGTCCTCTGAAGAACAAGGGAAGTAACACCAGCCAGGTATGTGTATTCAGTCTCAGGCGTGGCCAACCTGTTCCTAAGCCAGTACTGCTCAACGTACTTTTTTTTATAAAGTTGCTTTTCCATTAAGTTAGAAAAATCTGATTAGATTTGTAGAACTAGATGAAAAATAACTTTGAATTATGTCTCTAACATTTTTGCAACTTGAGATGTAAAATAAATATGTTAATTATGCTAAGTGTGTTTTGTGGAAAATGTAGCAGAGCATGTGCAGTGGAAACAGCTTTTAGGCAGTTTGTCTCTGCGAAGGTACACTGTTCCAGATGTGTAGTGTACTGCTTTTTATATGTCAAGCACTCAGCCCCATTCGCTCAAATTAAACACAATAGGGGTGACTTAATAATATATTAAAAGAGCTTTTCATTCATAGAAAGACACTTGTCCTTGCCATGTGTCACTGAAGAGCTTTTCAACAGCAGTTCATAGATGGCCCTATGGTGCTCCTGACATCCATATATTTTTGTCACATATGTGAGTGGAATAATAACATGATGCAGCCCACATGTGACAATTTTTTCAAAACGTTTTATTCTTTTCCAAAAATGCAAACAAAGTAAATAACAATACATTTGTGCACCCTTCATATTAACAGAAACAGTTATCTTGTACAGTAATAGATACAGACCCATTACAGTGGAAGACAAAGTGAACAGAACAAATTATATCTGAAGGAAAGTGTGTTTCCTGAGCTAGCATCATGTTAACCCACTTCCCCCATATGTTTCATATTTCTGTGGACATCCCCAGGCTGCATATACCATTTTATCTACCAGAGAGCATCTGTCCATACTTTGTTTCCCTTCCTGAAATTTAGGGGGAGTTTTAGTTCTCCATTTCCCAATGATATCTCTCTTGGCGACTAGGAATCCCAAGCCAATGAGTATATGTGCTTCTGTGGAGCCTCCTATCTCCTCCATAATGCCGAACAGTACTACTTTGGGTGTCAACTCAATTTGTTGTCCAGTTCTTTTGTTAAGACATCACTGGACAGCCTTCAACTATTTTGAGATATTGGAATAGTCCCACACCATGTGCATCAAACTTACCTTCATCACAAGGCATCTAGTAAACTTTAGGTGGAAGACTTCATTTGTGTTACACACTCTTTCAGGTGTGTAGTAAATTCCATGCAGGTAATTGTAATGAACGGGCCTAACACAAGAGACAAGAGAAGTTCACCAAGATCCAAGGGGCCAGCTTAGCCTCTCTTACTCATTGTCATCCAGTGTACCAACATCCCAACTAGCTTTTAATCAGATCAATTGATCAGATGTGCAAATGAAAAGGAATCAGCATACTCTTGAAACACAGCACTGCCAAGTGGTGCCGTTGTCAGTTTAGCTTCTAAGGTATTCAAATCTGTGTCATTTGTCAACTCGCCCCTCACTGTTCTAAAGTATATCATAGCTGTAGTAATCTAAAAAATTGGGTCTTACTCATATGGTATTCATCAGATAAATGTGTGAAGAACTTCACCTGTATCCTTCCCAAATGTTACCCAGTTTTGAGATTCCAATAGAATTCACAGCTTTCAAGTCAGAAGGCTTTGTAGTTGACAGAAGTCATCTTCCATCCCAGAGACCTGAACATATTCAAACTCCAGTAGATAGGCAGGAACATCTCATGCCCCAAGCATCCAGTCATTATTGATTGTAAGATCAGTCTGGGTATATGCCCTCAGTTTCCCCATCTTTAAAAAAGTGGATTGCCGGTGGAACAGTCACATTAGTCAGGACACTCAGGAGCTGACTCCCCAGAAAATGGTATCCTTCAAACATATTGTAAGCTTTAGTGGCCAGAAATCCTTTTTGAGAAGAGTTAGGCAGAGTGAGTTGAGAAGAAATCAACTCTTGGGTAATTGAAAAAGATCATCACGTACACAATCAGTTTTCTTATAATGGTACCACCTTATGTACCACTATGGAAAGAATTAAGACAAGAAGGTTTAATTGGGTGTCCTGACATTCCATTAGTACAGCTTCAAACAAATTCAAGAAATCTTAATAGATTTTAAATTATGGTCTGAGAGGTCCACATTATCTAAGGACGTGGCTGATTGCGTTTAGACTAGTCTACAGATTTTCAAGACATGCCATTTCACTCCGCCCCTCCAGGCAATTGAAATGTCTTGCACTCACCTACTGACCTTCCCAACTCTATTGGCTACCATTTTGGTAGTAATTGTTCTTTCCACCAAGATAACACATTTTATTTATCATTGGAGATTGTAGCGTTTGCCTGTTCCCCATAAGCTTATGGACAGATGGAGTGGGTAAATCAGGTTTTAGAGCATGCACTGTGATGACATGTGGCCTCTTTTCCTGATCTGAATGTTGGGAGTCGTTATCATCAGTTGAGTTTACCTACAATAATATACCACTTTCGGCCACTGGGGTCTCCCCCTTCTGTTGTGTGACTGGCATACATACATCTGCATTACCCAAAAACTTTGCTATGAATTAAAAAAATATACCTCTAATACATAACTGGCCTGTGCAACCTAAGTACCATGTTTCCGTTCTCAAACCTTATCATGCTCAAACTTGTCCCACTCCTCCTCTACCTGTAACCGTAGCTAGTCACTTAGTGTTGGAAGCTCAAAGGATCCTAGATTCATGATGTTTTAAGGGTCACTTGTTTTACCTGATTGCATGGAATGGGTTTGGTCCTGAGGAAGACTCTTGGGAACCAGCTTGTGATGTTTATTCACCTTCACCTGGTTTATTCATGTCATGCCTGTCACCCTAACAGACCTTGCCAGATGGGTCAGGCACTGTAACAGATCCATCTTGTGCTCTATGTACAGTGGGTTTTAATTGTCGGGCTCATGTCACATTTTTACTTGTGGTGCATTCCAGTCTCTAAGTCATGCTTCTCTTGTGGTGCCCTCCAGTCTCAAGCACTCCATGATTCCCCTCTTGGGAAGCCTGAACCATTGACCCTCCTGTTCTGTTGCCTTGCAAATTTAGTCTATATTTTATATGCAGATTATCATGTGTCTTCTAGGACAAGTTACATTATCCACTGTGAACCACTGAATTATACCATTATGCACTAGGGGTTCTGCTGTACTTGTTTATTTTTGCCAATTACCATCTGCACCTGGGGGCATGGCTTGGCCGTCCTGCAACATGGCCGCCACTCTGTGAGGCTCTGAAGGGCAGGAGCCTTAATCCGTTTTTTATCCTGATGGATCGGCTGCCGGAGTTGCCTGGTGTGGTTCTCCTTGTCCGGGAGGCTGCTGGGTGTCACGAGATGTGACAATGGGGCTGGCCTGGCGGTAGGGGCTGGGGGCTGCAGCGGCATGCGGGGTGGTGCCAGGCCTGGGGCCTGCCTCACTGGAGCAGCGCTGGAGCGTGTCCGGCTACGGTGATCCCGCGGTCGGTGGTGCTCGGTAGATGCCCCCCGTGCCCCTGATGACTGGAAGCTCTACGGCTGGATCTTTCCATGCCGCACGAGCCTTGGAGTGCGGGCGACCTGCGGGGCCAGATCCGACCGTGGGCCCTGCAGGTGTGAGTGCTGGTGAGCCGGCGGCCTGAGAGACTGGTCGGAGCAATACAGTGGCTCTACTATGCGGCCGCAACTGAATGTGTCTCGGGGGAACGAGGCAGCACCCGAGGACGGAGAGTGTGGTAGGCGGCGGCCCCCTGCCCTTGAAATGAAGTTTGGAGGCTCTGAGGCCGGCACCTTGAGCGGTGTTTGGCGCCTCTGGCATCTGATGCCCACTGGGCCCCATCTGTGGTGACGATCAAGCCGCAGGCCCCGCTGGTAGGTGAATCCGAGTGAGGGGAGCTATTGTAGGGGATCAGAGCTGCATGTTTCTGAAGTGGTCGGGTGCTGCCGGCCAGGGCCCATTCTCTGCTGGAGGAGCACGCCAGCTCTGGTTGGAGGCCGCTGGTGCGTTTGAATACTCACCTGTGAGTGTCCCTGGGTGTTGGTGAATCCCCCCTTCCCCCTCGGTTCGGGCTGTTGGCCGAGATGAACTGTTGTTTGACACGCGCTGAGGTGTGCCCTCGCTGCGATGAGGAAGGTGGACCAGAAGCAGCCCAAATTCACATTTGAGGGCAAAAAGAAATGCAACCGGGCTGGCAGGTCATCAGAAGATTCACCCCAGGAGGAGGACATGCAATCACCCTCCGTGAAGACCATGTTTGTGGACCTTAAGCACAGTCTGGCTAGTATTGATGGCAAGTTAGATCATCTGACTGTGCAAATGGATCGCTTGAAAGAGAGAGTGGACAGTCATGACACCTGTCTTGAGCATGTGGAATCTCGCACTTCGGATCTAGAGGATGTCCGACGTGGCGACGGAGAGAAGCTATTGTAAATGGAACGCGTGCTAGAAACCATCTGAAATAAGAACGAGGATCTCGAAGACGGCTCCTGCTCCAATAATATCCGTATTTTGGGTCTCCTGGCGATGACGGTCATGGGATGGATGGAGGACTACGTGGAGACTATGCTAACTACGCTCTCTCCTGGTGAGCTTTCCCAGGTACTGGTGGTGGAGCGGGCTCACAGGTCACTCGGCCCGAGGCCGCCGCCGGGGATGCCGGCGCACCCAGTCATTGTTCGCTTATTGAATTATAGTGACTAGTACACAATACTTCGACTAGCTAGAGAGCGTCACCCCGTGATATATAATAACAACAAGCTCAGTATCTTTCCAGACTACACCCCTGGGGTGCAGGCGGCTCGCAGGTTATTTCTTCTGGTTAAGCTCACTTTGAGTCAGACAGATGCCAAGTATTCTCTCATTTACCCGGCCACATTGCGAATGCTACATAAGGGCAAGTTACACTTTTTTACAGACCCGAAACAGGCAAACATATATGCTAAAACTGTTCCCAAAAAGGCGCCTCATGACTGCTCGCAGGTGGGCGGGGCGAGTGGTGATACCCCCATGGACAGTGACAATAAGTAAAATAAAATTGTTGTTGGAGGCCACCGGAGATCCTGAACTGCGTTCTGGAACTGGTCGAGTTTTGACCTAGGCCTTACTGTGATGCAGCCTGTCTTGTAGTATGAATGGCACTACAAATCCCCTGCACACCCACCCCAACCAGGGCGGTTAACGAATGGCCTCCCGACGTCCTGTTGGATGAGTCCAACCAAGTTGTTTGTTGCTATGCTGTGGGGTATGAGTTTGGGTGTGGGTGGGTTTGCTGGGCTGGCCCAATTGGGGGGTCAGCGTGGGTGGGAACCTGTAATGTTCATTATTGGGGTTGTTGGTTTTGTTTCTGTTCCCCCTCCCCTCTTCACCTCCCTCTTGCAACTGATGTTTCATTGTGGTGGATAGGGGCGCTATGGGATTTGATAGACAGCTGGGATGGTGCATACAAATTAGACTTCTGTTCGATGTCTCACTTGGAATGTCAGGGGGCTGATTGATGGATGCAAGTTGCGAATGCTGTCGGCTTGTATGCAGCGCCATGTGATTGACATCTTTATGCTGCAGGAGACTCACCTGGTCGAGGGCATGAGATCTAGGGTGAAATCTGGCTGGATTGATGAGAGTCATATGGTGGTGTACTCGAGCTATGAGCGGGGAGTGGCAATCCTGATTAAGAAAGGACTGCAATGGCGTACAGAAAAAGCGATCGCAGACCTGCATGGTCGTTATGTCATGTTGTAGGGTACATTGCAAGATTGGCCGTTTCGTCTGGTGTCAGTATATGGCCTCATTGTTGATGACCCCGAATTCTTTGGGGAAGTTTAGTGACTAATTGGCTCTGTGGGCTCTGGGTCTTTACTATGGGACGGCGATTTCAATATGGTATTGAACTCTGAGGAAGACCGTGAGAGCATGGCCAGGCCACAGCACACGGTGGCTTCAAGGGCCTTGTCCCATATCATGTCTGAGTGTGCTCTTGTGGGCCTGTGGAGGGTGAAACATGGAGCGGAAAGGGAGGGCACATGTGTCAACTACACGCATGGCAGCAGGTTCAGAATAGACAGGTGGCTTGGTACTAGAGATGTGGAACTTTGGACGAAGTCAATTGAGCAAAAGCCCTGTACCCTGTTGGATCATTCGCCAGTCATGCTGGAGCTGCGCATGCCTAGGAGCTCCAGCTGCGATTTCTCGTGGAGGTTGCTCTATGGAGCGCTGAGAGATCAGGCCTTCAGGGAAGAGATAAGTGCTGCTATAGCGGACTACCTTGCTGTCAATCAGGGCTCTGTATCCTAGGTGGGCACTTTATGGGAGCCTTTCAAGTATGTAATTTGTGGGATTTGCTTTGCTAAACAACACAGTGTGTTTAAGGCACTCAGGCAAGAGCTGGCTAGCCTGGAGGCACAGCTTGCTGACCTGGACAAACGATTGGCTTCTGGCTGGTCTGGTGGCCTCCTGTCTGAACTCAGAGAAAAGCTGACTCGGTATGAGGGGGTGGCACTTAGCGAGGTCTGCTTTCTGGGCAAGGAGATATGGTGAGGGCTGGTAGAACACTGTCTGCTATGCTCCACAGGCCCTGGGCTGGGAACTATATTGTGGAATTGACTGACTTGGCGTGGGTACTCTGCACCGGTACTGAGGAGGTTAAGCGTGTCTTGACCGACTTTTACTCGGACCAGTATGCTGAGCAGCCAGCAACGAGCTTTGCAGCAACTGCCGACTACTTTGAGGATATTAGCCTGCTTCGGCTTGAGAACTCGCACAGACAAATCTATATGCCCCCTTCTCGGTAGACGATGTGGTTCAGGCTCTACGCAGTTTACTGGGCAACAAGGCCCGGGGCTGGATGGTTTGATGCTGGCCTTCTACAAGGAATATGCAGATATGCTGGTGCCACACTTCCTTGTGGTATATGCTGAGGAGCTTGAGAAAGGTGCTTTTCTGGCCTCGTTGAGGGAGGCTCTCATCATGAGAATCCTGAAGCCCGGAAAGGACCCGAGTAGTTGTGATTCATATCGGCCCTTTCGCTAATAAACATAGACAATAAGATTCTGGCGGCCCATTTACAGCCCCGGCTCCCTTCTTTGGTGCTGCTAGACCAGTCTGGCTTCATGCCAGGACATTCGACATTGTATAATCTCACCACCTTCTTAATGACCTCCCATATGATCCGTCCTGAGGATCGTGCAGTGGCGGTCTTTCAAGATGCCACACAGACATTTGATTCTCTTGCGTGGCCATACATGTTCGACTTGTTGGCTAGGGTGGGGCTGAGTCCTAGGTTCCTCGAATTGATCCGCCTGTTGTACTCGAAACCAACTGCCAGATTGAGAAGAAATGGGATGATGTCAGACCCCTTCCCGATTGCCAGGGGCACTCACCAGGGATGTCCACACTCGCCACTGCTATTTACGATGGCGATGGAGCCACTCGTGGTGCGCCTTCACCAACATCATAATCATAGAGGGCTGGCGTTTAGGAAGTGTCCGATACTAGTTTCTATGTATGCAGATGATGTTGCATTGTATGTTCGCGACCCGCAGCTACACCTCGACATATTGCTGGATTTGTAATTTGATTCGTACGCATCTCCGGGATCACAATTAATTGGTCAAATTCGGTGGTGTTGCCCTTTGTCTGATGATATGCGGCAGTGCCCCTCCGGATACCCTCTTAGTTGGGCAGATGGGCCGGTGCGGTATTTGGGCATTTGGTTGAGCCGGAAGGTGGAAAAGTTGTGGTTGGCCAATTACGACAAGGCCATTGCGTGGCTAGAAGGTAAGGTGGTGGCTAGGAGCTCGCTGCTGCTCTCGGTGACTGGACGCATCGCAATAGCGAAGATGGTGATTCTGCCTAAGTTCTTGTATCTCTTTCTTAATCTACCTCTTGTCCTCACAACTAGCTTCCTAAAAAGACTAAAATCCTCGCTTGTGGCTCTTGCATGGGCGGGTGGGCAGCCCAAAATTTCATGGGAAACTCTGACTCTTCCATTCGGACAACGTGGCCTGTGGCCCCGCATCTTGAACTTTATTACAGCTGCGCTCAGGCCTATTTTGGGCACCCCATATGTTATTTACCACATCTGGCTCATGAACATGACTTGGTGTGGCCCAATAGGCTTTCTGGGGTGATTGGCTGACCACCCAGGCCCCAGGAGCATGGAGTGGATACTGTGTTGTGCTCAGCGCGGTCCTGGACAATTCTTTTGAAGCGCACTGGGGTGCGCAAGCCATTTGCACCCTTGATGCTTGTGCAGGATGTTGCAGGCATGCCTCCGTTGGAGGATGGCCAACTGAATGAGTGCCTCCGTGATTTAAATATGACTACTCTGGGGTCTTTGTTTCCGGAGGGGACGTTTGTCTCCTGAGAGAACGCACTAGGTGCCTCATGCGACACTGTGCTTTACCGATTATTCTTCTTTAGGGTCAGGGCCATGCTGCGAGCACGGTACTCCTGCTTTCCTGCGATGCCCCCGGTGTGTCGAGCGTTGGAAATAGTATATATGGCACTGTCCCCGCGTAGACTCATCACAAATCTATATGTTTGTATGCAGAAGATAGAGCCTTCTGTCAAGTCTAAAGCCAAGACTCATTGGGAGGCGGATCTGGGTGTGACCATTCCGGACAGGGTGTGGCGGTATTGCTGCGCGCAGATGCGGGAACTCTCCCCCAACTACAGATTGTGTCTTATTCATTTAAAATTTTTATACTGCTTGTATTATACACTGAGTAGACTAAAGAGAATGGGCTTTATGCCAGACTCTAGATGCTAACTGTGTTCTGCCCCTGAGGCGGACTTCCTACATCTGGAGTGGGGCTGTGGGGTGCTGCAAGACTACTGGACTGAGGTGTTGCGGGTGCCTGAAGAGATGACTTAGCTTGTGCTGCTGTGTACTGTGAGAAAGTAGCCTCTTTCTAGCCTTGTTACCCCCACTTTAGGCCTGTTTGTGAGTGTATGTCAGGGTGTTTTCACTGTCTCACTGGGATCCTGCCAGCCAGGGCCCCGTGCTCATAGTGAAAACCCTATGTTTTCAGTATGTTTGTTATGTGTCACTGGGACCCTGCTAGTCAGGACCCCAGTGCTCATAAGTTTGTGACCTATAGGTATGTGTTCCCTGTGTGATGCCTAACTGTCTCACTGAGGCTCTGCTAACCAGAACCTCAGTGGTTATGCTCTCTCTTTACAAATTGTCACTAACAGGCTAGTGAACACCCTTATAATTCCCTAGTATATGGTACTGAGGTACCCAGGGTATTGGGGTTCCAGGAGATCCCTATGGGCTGCAGCATTTCTTTTGCCACCCATAGGGAGCTCTGACAATTCTTACACAGGCCTGCCACTGCAGCCTGAGTGAAATAACGTCCACGTTATTTCACAGCCATTTTACACTGCACTTAAGTAACTTATAAGTCACCTATATGTCTAACCTTTACCTGGTAAAGGTTAGGTGCAAAGTTACTTAGTGTGAGGGCACCCTGGCACTAGCCAAGGTGCCCCCACATTGTTCAGAGCCAATTCCCTGAACTTTGTGAGTGCGGGGACACCATTACACGCGTGCACTACATATAGGTCACTACCTATATGTAGCTTCACAATGGTAACTCCGAATATGGCCATGTAACATGTCTATGATCATGGAATTGCCCCCTCTATGCCATCCTGGCATAGTTGGCACAATCCCATGATCCCAGTGGTCTGTAGCACAGACCCTGGTACTGCCAAACTGCCCTTCCTGGGGTTTCACTGCAGCTGCTGCTGCTGCCAACCCCTCAGACAGGCATCTGCCCTCCTGGGGTCCAGCCAGGCCTGGCCCAGGATGGCAGAACAAAGAACTTCCTCTGAGAGAGGGTGTGACACCCTCTCCTTTGGAAAATGGTGTGAAGGCAGGGGAGGAGTAGCCTCCCCCAGCCTCTGGAAATGCTTTGTTGGGCACAGATGTGCCCAATTCTGCATAAGCCAGTCTACACCGGTTCAGGGGACCCCTTAGCCCTGCTCTGGCGCGAAACTGGACAAAGGAAAGGGGAGTGACCACTCCCCTGACCTGCACCTCCCCTGGGAGGTGTCCAGAGCTCCTCCAGTGTGCTCCAGACCTCTGCCATCTTGGAAACAGAGGTGCTGCTGGCACACTGGACTGCTCTGAGTGGCCAGTGCCACCAGGTGACGTCAGAGACTCCTTGTGATAGGCTCCTTCAGGTGTTGCTAGCCTATCCTCTCTCCTAGGTAGCCAAACCCTCTTTTCTGGCTATTTAGGGTCTCTGTCTCTGGGGAAACTTTAGATAACGAATGCATGAGCTCAGCCGAGTTCCTCTGCATCTCTCTCTTCACCTTCTGATAAGGAATCGACTGCTGACCGCGCTGGAAGCCTGCAAAACTGCAACATAGTAGCAAAGACGACTACTGCAACTCTGTAACGCTGATCCTGCCGCCTTCTCGACTGTTTTCCTGCTTGTGCATGCTGTGGGGGTAGTCTGCCTCCTCTCTGCACCAGAAGCTCCGAAGAAATCTCCCGTGGGTCGACGGAATCTTCCCCCTGCAACCACAGGCACCAAAAAGCTGCATTACCAGTCCCTTGGGTCTCCTCTCAGCACGACGAGCGAGGTCCCTCGAATCCAGCGACTCTGTCCAAGTGACCCCCACAGTCCAGTGACTCTCCAGTCCAAGTTTGGTGGAGGTAAGTCCTTGCCTCACCTCGCTGGGCTGCATTGCTGGGAACCGTGACTTTTGCAGCTACTCCGGCCCCTGTGCACTTCCGGCGGAAATCCTTTGTGCACAGCCAAGCCTGGGCCCACGGCACTCTAACCTGCATTGCACGACTTTCTAAGTTGGTCTCCGGCGACGTGGGACTCCTTTGTGCAACTTCGGCGAGCACCGTTTCACGCATCCTTGTAGTGCCTGTTTCTGGCACTTCTCCGGGTGCTACCTGCTTCAGAGAGGGCTCCTTGTCTTGCTCGACGTCCCCTCTCTTGGCTGGTGCAATTTGCGACCTCCTGGTCCCTCCTGGGCCTCAGCAGCGTCCAAAAACTCTAACCGCACGATTTGCAGCTAGCAAGGCTTGTTGGCGTTCTTTCGGCGGGAAAACACTTCTGCACGACTTTCCACGGCGAGAGGGATCCGTTCACCAAAGGGGAAGTCTCTAGCCCTTTTCGTTCCTGCAGAAACCTCAGCTTCTTCTGTCCAGTAGAAGCTTCTTTGCACCCGCAGCTGGCATTTCCTGGGCATTTGCCCATCTCCGACTTGCTTGTGACTTTTGGACTTGGTCCCCTTGTTCCACAGGTATCCTAGATTGGAAATCCACAGTTGTTGCATTGCTGGTTTGTGTCTTTCCTGCATTATTCCTCTAACACGACTTCTTTATCCTTAGGGGAACTTTAGTGCACTTTGCACTCACTTTTCAGGGTCTTGGGGAGGGTTATTTTTCTAACTCTCACTATTTTCTAATAGTCCCAGCGACCCTTTACAAGGTCACATAGGTTTGGGGTCCATTCGTGGTTCGCATTCCACTTTTGGAGTATATGGTTTGTGTTGCCCCTATCCCTATGTTTCCCCATTGCATCCTATTGTAACTATACATTGTTTGCACTGTTTTCTAAGACTATACTGCATATTTCTGCTATTGTGTATATATATCTTGTGTATATTTCCTATCCTCTCACTGAGGGTACACTCTAAGATACTTTGGCATATTGTCATAAAAATAAAGTACCTTTATTTTTAGTATAACTGTGTATTGTGTTTTCTTATGATATTGGGCATATGACACTAAGTGGTACTGTAGTAGCTTCACACGTCTCCTAGTTCAGCCTAAGCTGCTCTGCTAAGCTACCATTATCTATCAGCCTAAGCTGCTAGACACCCTATACACTAATAAGGGATAACTGGGCCTGGTGCAAGGTGCAAGTACCCCTTGGTATTCACTACAAACCAGTCCAGCCTCCTATATTGGTTGTGCAGCGGTGGGATAAGTGCTTTGAGACTACTTACCACTCTTGTCATTGTACTTTTCATAAGAGAAAAATATACAAAACAAGGTCAGTGTATATACACATAGCCAAAAAGTTTTGCATTTCCTCTTTTCATACTTTTCTAAGTGCTGAAAAGTACTTCTAACTTTCTAAAAAGTTCTAAAAAATGTAAAAAGTTTTTTTTCTCTGTCTTTCTAAAAGCTCTGACAAACTTTTTATCTTTTACTATCACTTTAACTCTCTCTAAAAATGTCTGGCACAGGCCAAAATGTTGATCTGTCCAAACTTGCATATGATCACCTTAGCTGGAAAGGAGCAAGGAGTCTCTGCATAGAGAGAGGTTTGAGTGTAGGGAAGAATCCTTCCTTAGAACTGTTAATTAACATGCTTAGAGTACAGGATAAGGCCATAAGTGCCCAATCTGTTGAAAAAGTAGCTAATGGTTCTCAATCAGATCCAGGGACTCCCCCAGGAAAAGATTCAGGAAAGAAACTTCCTAGCCTGCCCATTACTAGACAGTCTAGCATAGTTGGTAATTAAGATGAGCCACACCATATAAATAGTGTTGTCTCACATCATAGCAAAAGCATTTATTCTCACCATACTGGTAGTGATGTTTCTGTTAGCCAAGCTGTTAGGGTGGCTTCTGTAAGGGACAGGTCTCCTTCTGTCCATTCTCACCATACTTCTGTTTCAAAGCATGTCCCTCCCACCCACCCTGATGACAGATTGTTAGAAAGGGAGCTCAATAGATTGAGAGTGGAACAAACCAGACTGAAGCTCAAGAAGCAACAGCTGGATTTGGATAGACAGACTTTAGAAGTAGAGAAGGAGAGACAGAAACTGGGTTTAGAAACCCATGGTGGCAGCAGCAGTATTCCCCATAGTCATCCTGCAAAAGAGCATGATTCCAGGAATCTGCACAAGATAGTTCCCCCATATAAGGAGGGGGATGACATTAACAAGTGGTTTGCTGCACTTGAGAGGGCCTGTGTTGTACAGGATGTCCCTCAAAGGCAGTGGGCTGCTATCCTATGGCTATCATTTAGTGGAAAAGGTAGGGATAGGCTCCTTACTGTGAAAGAAAGTGATGCCAATAATTTTACAGTTCTTAAGAATGCACTCCTGGATGGTTATGGCTTAACCACAGAACAATACAGGATAAAGTTCAGAGAGACCAAAAAGGAGTCTTCACAAGACTGGGTTGATTTCATTGACCATTCAGTGAAGGCCTTGGAGGGGTGGTTACATGGCAGTAAAGTTACTGATTATGAAAGCCTGTATAACACAATCCTGAGAGAGCATATACTTAATAATTGTGTGTCTGATTTGTTGCACCAGTACCTGGTAGACTCTGATCTGACCTCTCCCCAAGAATTGGGAAAGAAGGCAGACAAATGGGTTAGAACAAGGGTGAACAGAAAAGTTCATACAGGGGGTGACAAAGATGGCAATAAGAAGAAAGATGGTGAAAAATCTCAAGATAAGCATGGGGATAAGGGTAAAACCAAAGATCCCACTTCAAATCTTAAACACTCTTCAGAGGGTGGGGATAAAACAAATTCTTCCTCTTCTTCTCAACCCACACACATTAAAAAGCCTTGGTGCTTTGTGTGTAAAAACCGAGGCCATAGGCCAGGGGATAAGTCCTGTCCAGGTAAACCCCCTGAGCCTACCACCACTAATACATCAAGCTCTAGTGCCCCTAGCAGTAGTGGTACTAGTGGTGGGATTGCTGGCAACAGTCAAGCAAAGGGTGTAGTTGGGTTCACTTATGGGTCCATCATAGAAACTGGGGTAGTCAGTCCCAAGACAGTTTCTGTCACACCTAGTGGCATTGGCCTTGCCACACTGGCTGCTTGTCCCCTTACAATGGATAAGTACAGGCAGACAGTTTCAATAAATGGTGTTGAGGCCTTGGCCTACAGGGACACAGGTGCCAGTATCACTTTGGTGACTGAAAACCTAGTGCACCCTGATCAACACATCATTGGACAACAGTATAAGATTATTGATGTCCATAACTCCACTAAGTTTCTTCCCTTAGCTATAATTCAGTTTAGTTGGGGTGGAGTTACTGGCCCTAAGCAGGTGGTGGTATCACCTAGCTTACCTGTAGACTGTCTCTTAGGTAATGACCTAGAGGCCTCAGGTTGGGCTGATGTGGAGTTTTATGCCCATGCAGCCATGCTGGGCATCCCTGAGGAATTGTTCCCTCTCATTTCTAGTGAAATGAAAAAGCAAAGGAGAGAAGGCCTGAAAACTCAGGATCCCTCTCCATCAACAGGTAAAAAGGGTATCACAGTATCCCCTAACCACCCTGCCATTCAGGATACCATTCCTGTGGTGGGAGAAACCTCTCCTGGGGTGGCACCTGTTCCAAGGGAATCATCAGCTGGCAAAGCTGGACTCCCTGAGGTAGAAGTACCTCTCTGTGGGATAACTAACATTGGTGACAAAAAGAGCACCATTTTAGTTAACATGGAGCATCCCTCCAACCCTCCCAGAGAAACTTTAGTGCAGAAACTCTGCACTGCCTCACAACACTTAGGACAGCATCCCTGCCCTAGTGTGGAGCTCATAGGACAGCAT
Source organism: Pleurodeles waltl (assembly GCF_031143425.1). Taxonomy (NCBI): domain Eukaryota; kingdom Metazoa; phylum Chordata; class Amphibia; order Caudata; family Salamandridae; genus Pleurodeles; species Pleurodeles waltl. The sequence goes on along the minus strand of NC_090440.1, from coordinate 1,324,493,622 downwards.
CCCTGCCCTGCTCCAACCCAAGAGAAACAGCATCCCTGTTCTCTCTTCCAGCCATATGGACAAAGTTTTTGCCCAGCTATGGCTTTTCTGAGACAGCATCCCTGTCTGGCATTTCCATCACTACAAATAGGTTCAGTGGACAATTCCCACTGCTCTAAACGAAAACTTACTGATAGAAACTCTGAAAATACATCTTCACATTGTTGCTTAGCTAAAAAACTTCAAACAGGGTGGTTTACATCCCCACAGGGAAGTAACCATATAGTGGATGATAAAGGGAGTAACCAGTCTATTGCAGAGCTACTCTCTACTAATCACCATTTAGACAATAAAGTCTCAACTGGCCCAGGTTAGCCTTATTGTCCTTCGTTTGGGGGGGGGGTTGTGTGAGAAAGTAGCCTCTTTCTAGCCTTGTTACCCCCACTTTAGGCCTGTTTGTGAGTGTATGTCAGGGTGTTTTCACTGTCTCACTGGGATCCTGCCAGCCAGGGCCCAGTGCTCATAGTGAAAACCCTATGTTTTCAGTATGTTTGTTATGTGTCACTGGGACCCTGCTAGTCAGGACCCCAGTGCTTATAAGTTTGTGACCTATAGGTATGTGTTCCCTGTGTGATGCCTAACTGTCTCACTGAGGCTCTGCTAACCAGAACCTCAGTGGTTATGCTCTCTCTTTACAAATTGTCACTAACAGGCTAGTGACCAATTTACCAATTTACATTGGCTTACTGGAACACCCTTATAATTCCCTAGTATATGGTACTGAGGTACCCAGGGTATTGGGGTTCCAGGAGATCCCTATGGGCTGCAGCATTTCTTTTGCCACCCATAGGGAGCTCTGACAATTCTTACACAGGCCTGCCACTGCAGCCTGAGTGAAATAACGTCCACGTTATTTCACAGCCATTTTACACTGCACTTAAGTAACTTATAAGTCACCTATATGTCTAACCTTTACCTGGTAAAGGTTAGGTGCAAAGTTACTTAGTGTGAGGGCACCCTGGCACTAGCCAAGGTGCCCCCACATTGTTCAGAGCCAATTCCCTGAACTTTGTGAGTGCGGGGACACCATTACACGCGTGCACTACATATAGGTCACTACCTATATGTAGCTTCACAATGGTAACTCCGAATATGGCCATGTAACATGTCTATGATCATGGAATTGCCCCCTCTATGCCATCCTGGCATAGTTGGCACAATCCCATGATCCCAGTGGTCTGTAGCACAGACCCTGGTACTGCCAAACTGCCCTTCCTGGGGTTTCACTGCAGCTGCTGCTGCTGCCAACCCCTCAGACAGGCATCTGCCCTCCTGGGGTCCAGCCAGGCCTGGCCTGGCCCAGGATGGCAGAACAAAGAACTTCCTCTGAGAGAGGGTGTGACACCCTCTCCCTTTGGAAAATGGTGTGAAGGCAGGGGAGGAGTAGCCTCCCCCAGCCTCTGGAAATGCTTTGTTGGGCACAGATGTGCCCAATTCTGCATAAGCCAGTCTACACCGGTTCAGGGGACCCCTTAGCCCTGCTCTGGCGCGAAACTGGACAAAGGAAAGGGGAGTGACCACTCCCCTGACCTGCACCTCCCCTGGGAGGTGTCCAGAGCTCCTCCAGTGTGCTCCAGACCTCTGCCATCTTGGAAACAGAGGTGCTGCTGGCACACTGGACTGCTCTGAGTGGCCAGTGCCACCAGGTGACGTCAGAGACTCCTTGTGATAGGCTCCTTCAGGTGTTGCTAGCCTATCCTCTCTCCTAGGTAGCCAAACCCTCTTTTCTGGCTATTTAGGGTCTCTGTCTCTGGGGAAACTTTAGATAACGAATGCATGAGCTCAGCCGAGTTCCTCTGCATCTCTCTCTTCACCTTCTGATAAGGAATCGACTGCTGACCGCGCTGGAAGCCTGCAAAACTGCAACATAGTAGCAAAGACGACTACTGCAACTCTGTAACGCTGATCCTGCCGCCTTCTCGACTGTTTTCCTGCTTGTGCATGCTGTGGGGGTAGTCTGCCTCCTCTCTGCACCAGAAGCTCCGAAGAAATCTCCCGTGGGTCGACGGAATCTTCCCCCTGCAACCGCAGGCACCAAAAAGCTGCATTACCGGTCCGTTGGGTCTCCTCTCAGCACGACGAGCGAGGTCCCTCGAATCCAGCAACTCTGTCCAAGTGACCCCCACAGTCCAGTGACTCTCCAGTCCAAGTTTGGTGGAGGTAAGTCCTTGCCTCACCTCGCTGGGCTGCATTGCTGGGAACCACGACTTTTGCAGCTACTCCGGCCCCTGTGCACTTCCGGCGGAAATCCTTTGTGCACAGCCAAGCCTGGGCCCACGGCACTCTAACCTGCATTGCACGACTTTCTAAGTTGGTCTCCGGCGACGTGGGACTCCTTTGTGCAACTTCGGCGAGCACCATTTCACGCATCTTCGTAGTGCCTGTTTCTGGCACTTCTCCGGGTGCTACCTGCTTCAGAGAGGGCTCCTTTTCTTGCTCAACGTCCCCTCTCTCGGCTGGTCCAATTTGCGACCTCCTGGTCCCACCTGGGCCTCAGCAGCGTCCAAAAACGCTAACCGCACGATTTGCAGCTAGCAAGGCTTGTTGGCGTTCTTTCGGCAGGAAAATACTTTTGCACAACTTTCCAAGGCGAGAGGGGTCCGTCCACCAAAGGGGAAGTCTCTAGCCCTTTTTGTTCCTGCAGAAACCTCAGCTTCTTCTGTCCAGTAGAAGCTTCTTTGCACCCGCAGCTGGCATTTCCTGGGCATTTGCCCATCTCCGACTTGCTTGTGACTTTTGGACTTGGTCCCCTTGTTCCACAGGTATCCTAGATTGGAAATCCACAGTTGTTGCATTGCTGGTTTGTGTCTTTCCTGCATTATTCCTCTAACACGACTTCTTTGTCCTTAGGGGAACTTTAGTGCACTTTGCACTCACTTTTCAGGGTCTTGGGGAGGGTTATTTTTCTAACTCTCACTATTTTCTAATAGTCCCAGCGACCCTTTACAAGGTCACATAGGTTTGGGGTCCATTCGTGGTTCGCATTCCACTTTTGGAGTATATGGTTTGTGTTGCCCCTATCCCTATGTTTCCCCATTGCATCCTATTGTAACTATACATTGTTTGCACTGTTTTCTAAGACTATACTGCATATTTCTGCTATTGTGTATATATATCTTGTGTATATTTCCTATCCTCTCACTGAGGGTACACTCTAAGATACTTTGGCATATTGTCATAAAAATAAAGTACCTTTATTTTTAGTATAACTGTGTATTGTGTTTTCTTATGATATTGTGCATATGACACTAAGTGGTACTGTAGTAGCTTCACACGTCTCCTAGTTCAGCCTAAGCTGCTCTGCTAAGCTACCATTATCTATCAGCCTAAGCTGCTAGACACCCTATACACTAATAAGGGATAACTGGGCCTGGTGCAAGGTGCAAGTACCCCTTGGTACTCACTACAAACCAGTCCAGCCTCCTACATGTACCCCTGAGGTTAGGTTATGTTATTGGAACTTATATAGCGCCAACTACCCGGAGGCCTCGTAGCGCTGATCGGCTTGAAAGATTAGACATACTGGAGGAATCCTAAACTTCACTGGAGAGGGGGGAACTTAGAGGAAGTTAGAATAGCCAGGTTTTAATGGCTTTCCTAAATTCAATCTCCTGAGTCATCATACGAATATCCATGGGTAGAGAGTTCCAAAGTCTGGCTCCCTGATTCTTCAGGGATCTTCCTCCCCATGATGCTCTCTTTACTTTGGGAACCACTACAAGGGCTTTAGAGGCCGATCTCAAAACTCTTGTGGGTGTGTATAGTGATATTAATGATTTTAGATAATGAGGATCCTTTTTATATAGAGCTCTGTGGAAGAAGCAAAGAGCCTTAAACTTTATCCTTTTTGCCACTGGAAGCCAGTGCAGTTCAATCAGAGCTTTCTTAGCTGACGTGGTCCTAGGCAGATTAAAAAGCATACGTGCTGCATCATTTTGTACCACCTGTAGTTTGTTAACCACATAATCTGGAGATCCCAAAAAGAGACTATTTCCATAATCTAATCTTGATAAAATCAGGGTTTGAACGGCCAGTCTTTTGGCCAATGGCGAAAGCAGGCCAATAATCTTCCTAAGTAGCTTAAGTATCCCAAAACAGGTGGCTGACGTTCTCCTGGCCTGATGTTCCAAGGTGAGTTTGGGATCCAACCAAACTCCCAAGGCTTTAATCTGAGCTTTGGGAGGGGTAAATAATCTAAATGTATTACTGGTCCTATGTTTTTAGCAGGGTTGGCCAGTTTTCCCAAAAACATAATTTCTGTCTTTTCTTCGTTGAGTAGCAGCCTGCTTTCTGTCATCCAAGCCGCAATCGCTTGGAGACAGGCAGGCAGGGCCCGGTTATCCGCCTCCTCATTGGAGGAGAAGGAAACTACCAGCTGTGTGTCATCCGCATATGACACCAGGGATACCCCAAAAGGTTCTATGACTTCTGCTAGAGGAGACATATAAATGTTAAACAGAGTGGGACTCAGAGATGAGCCCTGCGGAACTCCGCATAAACATTTCAGCTGGGCTGAGAGAAAAAAGTGATCCAGAATTTGAAAGGTTCTGTTTTGTAAGAACAAGCTTAACCATTTGAGCGCCCTTCCTTTGATCCCACTATTTCCCATTCTTTGAATAAGTAGATCATGATTGACCGTATCAAATGCTGCACTCAAATCTAGCATTATTATTACAGTTGCCTGACCTTGGTCCATTCGTTTTCTCGCTTCTTCCGTGACCGCAATCATGGCAGATTCAGTGCTATGGCCCGGTCTAAAGCCCATTTGAGTTATGTGCAAAATCTTGTGTTCCTCTAAAAAGCCCGATAGTTGTATATTTACATGCTTATCAATAAGTTTTGCCATCATAGGGAGGAGCGAGATAGGCCTATAGTTTTTAAAGACTGCTCCATTTAGATTAGGCTTCTTTAGAAGGGGCTTGACCACTGCATGTTTCCAGGAGTCCGGCACCATCCCACTTTGTAGCGAGCTGTTCAACAGATCCGTTATTACCGGATTTAGCGCTACTCTTCCCTGCATGATGATATGGGGAGGTGCGGGATCAAGTGGAGAGCCCGATTTTAATTTACTAAGGAGCCCCAACGCTCCTTCCTCAGAGATGGGAAGAAAACTCTGTAGAACATTGTCACCTTCCTTCTTCTCCATCGCATACCCTGAAACTCCCCCTACTTCCCCTGAGAAGTTTTCATAGATGTCCTCAATCTTCTTTAAGAAGAAGGAGGCAAAGTTGTTACTATGTTCTTCTGAAGCTTCCATTGCTTCTGGGCATGCAGGAATATACAATAGCTCCTTGAGCACACCAAAATGTTCTTTTGGAGATCCTGCCACCTTTTAAATTTTATCACCATAAAAGGTCGCTTGGGCTAATCTGAGCTCCTTCTGGTACGACCTAATTGAACCTCTGTACTCTTCTCTGTCTTCCTCCTTTAGTGATTTCCTCCATTTCCTTTCAATCTTCCTACAATTCCTCTTTAATGTCATTAAGTGGTTATTGAACCAGGGAGCCTTTCCTCCATTCTTTTGCCAGAGGGGGATGTATAGGGAAGCACTCTGTCCAGACTGTCAGAGACCCACTCATCAAAAGAGGTAGGGTCTATCTGCCGGTCCCTCATAAAATATTTTTTATTTCTATTCAGTGAATTGACCCATTCTGTTGCCTTTAGTCTATGCCACTTCCTAATCTTACTGTTGGAGTGATGGTGATGTCCAAACCTATTAGTTAAATTAGCCCTTAAGGTGATTAAAAAATGATCGGACCATGCTACAGGGGCAGGGGGTAGTGCAACCTACGATGAAAGATTACTAAACACCAGGTCTAAAGTATGCCCTTTCTCCTGTGTGGGGTCCTGTGTGAGGTTGTCCTCTTGGGATACGTTGAGGAGATTCCCTCTGCATGCAGGAGGTTAGTGGGACTGCTGCTGGCTAAGCATAGGGTAGTGCTGTGCTGGGGAGGAAATGGACTCCCCGGTGTGATGAATGGCTGAAGGATGCCATGTACTGCCAGAAACAACTAGTTATATACTGGGAATTGATGCCTGAGGGATCCCGCCCGAGATATATGGGCCCCCCTGCAATCCTTCCTCGAGACCCGAACACAAGGCGGTGAATAGCAGTTTTCTGCATCCCCTTGGTTATGGTAATGGAGTAGTAGATGGCCCCCCTTCGGGGTAACAAGTTATTGCTCCCCTTATGTGGGAGACAGGATGGCTGCGCTGACACCCCCTTCCCCTTTTTTCCCTCTACCCCCTCCCACCCCACCCTCTGTTCTGTTTCTAACGTTCAATTGTGACTTGTATTGATGACACTCATATAGTGAGTCAATTTATTCTACTGATTGCTTCTAAGCTCAATTGTTTGTTTGTTTTCACTATGAGGCTTATCAACTGATTATGTTTACTGCGTTGTATGTGATGTAAGGAGTTATACTCTTTTTGGCTGTGTTTGTTGACAAATGCAATAAAATAAATGAATAGAAAATAAAAAATTACCATCTGCACCTGCCACCTGCAAGGCCGCATATCTATTGAATGTTACACGTGATCTTCCCAGGGTGCATTGGAATATTCCACACTTCCAAGTAGGACATGTGCCTTTCTTGAACACTCTTTCCTTCCAGTAGAAATAACCCCTCTGACCTGCATCGGGGCTTGGCCTCATTCCCATCTGGCACAAGAATCATCCCTGCACTAACCTCCAGAGTTACCGGATATTCCAGCATTCATGTCCTGCACAAGCTTTGTTCCTGCACTCAACTCCTGAGTCGTCTGGAACTACCAGTGCTCTAGTCTTCCAAGCCTTCTTGATGAGCCTATGAACCTGGCTCCTGCAACGCTTCTTGTGTCTACCTTGTTGAGCTATTATTCCCTGGGAAGGGACAAAACATGTGTTCCTGGACCTTAGTGTTAAAAACTAAATGAGATACATTGTAAGAGTGCTCCGCTACTTCTTTTCATATGAGTTCCGATAGAGGGATTCTTTGATCCAGACATACACATCCTAGCAACTGGTGTGTTTTGAGCATCATCACTTTGATATTACTCCAGCCAGTGGAGATGTGCAACTGAGAGACAACGTTTGCCTTGTCTTTAGTCTGATTTTGTTAAAAGTAGCCTGTACTCTTTGAGTTGATAAAACTCTGTTCCTATTTTTAGCCTTGAACAAAATTTTAGGAAGGGAATAAGAAATGGGCTCATTTTGAAACGACAGAGGCAGGATATTTCAGGAAATGTTCTCAAGTGATGCAGAGAAAGGGTTTAGCTGTAGAACAGGGGGCAAAGAACCAGAGGGTCTGAAAAGAAAATATATGTGAGCGAGGGTAATAATTTTTCTCTCATTTGATTAAATGTCTCCCAAAACCATGGCAGAGTGAGAGCAACACCTTGTTGAGGCTTCAAAGGGTATGATAATAATCTTGATAGAACATGCAGATGAAAAAAGGGAAAGTCTATTGAAAGAGATCAGTGATCTTGTATCGCAGATTCTGGCACTTTGGGGCTGATTGCAACCTTGGCAGATAGGATACTCTGTCACAAGTGTGATGGATATCCCGCTCACCGTTTTACAAGTTCCATAGCATACAATGGAACTCATAATACGGCGGACGGAATATCTGTTACGTTTGTGACCGAGTATTCCATCCATCAAGGTCGTAACCAGGCCGTACATTTGCCAGAAGTCAAGGATAAACATGACAAAGCACTTGGAGAAGTCTTGGAAATCCATCAAGCATGTATTAAAAACAACAAACATTAAGATTTGCAGGGGTGATAATGACTATAAAAATGAGCATATCTATACTTTCACCAGGAAAATTGATGCCCTATCCACTAAGGCCTTAAATACTGATCCAATGGCAGAGGGAAGTGTTTTGGTCAACGAGTCTGAAATATCCAAAATATCTGGGGAGTCAGAGAAAGGTAGAGCCTGCAGGCATGCTGTGAGCAAAGGTTCCAACATAATTGAGACTACTTCCTTAATTATGGGAGGCAAAAAGGTTCAGATTGGGCAACAAAAGAAACGCTCCCCTATAGACGACTCCAAAACCATAAAGAGAACTCGTAGGGACAAAAGGAGGACTCAAAGCAAAAGGGGCACTGGGTGTTCAGACGAGGGCCAAAACCAAGAACCAGAACAACTAGAAACTCTGTCCATTCAGGAACAGAGTGCGACTGCTAAAGCTAAAGTTATATCGTATTGTAACATATCTATTGTTTAACTATCTAACCATGTTCTTACAGATGATTAAATGAATGTGTTGACCAAAGGTCCCAGATGCCGACCCTCAAATCACTGTGATACTAGACAAATACATACAGATCTATTTAGATTTTTGAGACAATTGAAGCTTAATTTTAGTTTTTCTGGAGAAACAGAAACCTTGTCTATTTGATGTGCCCTTTACCCCCTATTCCTGAGCACATGATTAAAGATATACACAATAGCCAGACGTTGCTATCTCCTGATAGTACTGATACATCAGATTATGAGAAACAACAAATATTAGATGATTTACAAATATGCCAGGATGTGACCTTAGAAAGTGGATGTAATCCTAGATTTACATTTACACCAGAATTGCCATTAGACAATGTAATTGATACATTTGGCAAATTGGTCACAAACAATTTTTACAAACTAGAAAGAAGGGTGAATATAGGAAAATACCACCACTCACATAATCTAACTTGGAAAGAAAGTCTAGCATTGACTGAGCTTAATTACAACAAGTCCCTGGTCATAAACGAGGCAGACAAGGGTGGCAACATAATTGTTCATAATAGACAGACTATGCCAATGAGATCAATCGTCAGCTAGCAGACAACAAGGCTTAAATCAAATTAAAGGATAATCCTATTAATGCTTTTACTACTAATCTTAGCACAATACTACATGTGTGGCAGGAATCATGTCTGATCACAGATTTGGAATATAAGTACATGTTGAATCTCCATCTCAAGGCACCATGCTTATATGTTTTACAAAAAATACACAAAGATAAATCAAAGCCTCCAGGAAGACTGATCATATGGGAATTGATTCACCCACTAAAAGATTGTTGAAATATGTGGACAAATTCATACAGCCATTTGTAAGGAATTTGCCTTAATTTTTATAGGACAGTAAAGATGTATTAAACAAATTGGAGGATCTACAATGGTTATTTATTGTAAATGACATAGGATACACTTGGCATTACATCTGTATACATATGTATTCCTAAGGAAAGGGGATTATAGGCTATCCAACATTTCCTATCCAAAGAATCGGCATCATATATGGAACACACGGATTTTGTCATTGACATGATCGACTTCATACTCGAAAATAATGTTTTCATTCATGAGGGGCAATGGTTCCAACAGGCTCAGGGAGTAGCGATGGGCTCTCGCTTTTCATCCTTGTATGCAAACTTGTATGTGGCCTTTTTTGAACTATGTCATTGATGGCAAAAAGGCCCTCCACACCTAACTGAACATGTTGTTTCTTGCGGCGGGTACATTGATGACATCCTGTTGATTTGGACAGGGTCGGAGTCATTACTGACGGAGTTTTGTACATACCTTAACACAAATGATTTTAACTTCCACATGACATCGGAATTCAGTAAACATTCCATTCACTAGCTGGACATCCAGATACTAATTTGGGTCAACAAGGTTCAAGCAGGGCTGTTTGAAAGCCCACAGCAAGTAATGCATTGTTGCACGCTACTAGCGCCCACCAAACTATTCAATTAACATCAATACTTTATGGGGAAGATAAAGAGGAATTTGCAGTGAACCAGAAACGTGTAAACTAGAATTGAATTGCCTCGCTGAAACATTTCTACAAAGAGGATACTCTAGCGAGGTCCTAAAGGGTGCCAAAAAGAAAATAGCTGAAGTGTCAAGGACATTGTTGCTTCCCAACAAACAGCCTAAAAAGAGACTAAGACAAATATCTCTTTCTGTAAAACCCTTTAGAGTAACTCTGTATGTAAGATACTGCTCAAACATTGGCAGTGTGATGGTGCTCAAAACACTACAACACACCTGTTGCCAGGATGCATATATTTTTGATTATATTTCATGAAAATTGAACTTCCTTTGTGTGCTTTGGCATTCATGAATCATCAGTTGCCTAACTGGGGGTTTCTCCGGTTCTGGCCATTGCACCATATAGGTGGGTGTGCATACCAGGAGAGCACCAATCGTACTTCGTGGTTTTGTGCATTTGTGATTTCCCTGAACTTATGTACCTCTTGGGATATGCGAGCAGTGAAAGCCACCAGTATTCTGTGTATTGGTTAATTTTTATGCTGTTCTGCACCCCACTAGCTAGTTAATAGGATGTAAACATTGATTTGATACACCATCTGCATTTCAGAAATTACAACATTTAATGACAATTGGGATACCTTGTTAGAGGAACTCTTTCAGAGTACATAAAGACCAAAATCCGTTGCTACAGCTGAAGAGAATACGGAAGGTCTCAAAATGAAGTTTGTGAAATTAGAACACTTGAAGAAATAGGAATTTTCTAGGTAGTGTAACTTTACCATCTTACAGAGATATATAGACAGTAAACAAGTTCCCAGAGGTCTCCGCATGGTCATTTTCTCTCCATTGAGGACCGAAATCGGGATCTCTTCAAAGAATGGGAACAACTGTTGATGACATCTTTTTCAGCATGATAGACATATTAATCAGAGATGCCATCATGAAAAAGGGGAAACTTCTTCATGAGATCCGTGAGTTAGAAGAAGAAACTAAAGCTGCCAATTTACAGGAGGCTGCAGAAAAGAACTACAAAATCATAAAAGAAGTCTTACAAAATCTGTTCAAGTTTGTCTGCAAATGTAAGATGTATAAATTCTTGCAAGAAAGAGTTACGAGCGCAGCCCCAGTACTCACGGTAGCCACTTTCCATTAAAGACATACATGACATACAAACTATACTATCCCTAGAACACACATGAGATTCCACCCTCTCACTCTTAGAGATCTTGGAACACAGTAACACAGTGGTTCTCAACCTTTGGTCCGGGGAACCCAGAATCTTCCTCAGGGGGTCTGCGATTGCTTCGAAAATTTAATAATATCAACAGATTAATAAAGTGCATATAAATAAAGTGGCTAAATGTACAATTGAAAATTTTAAAACATGCTGTAACTGTCAAGGAATTAGAATTTGGGGGCTAAAAATTAAGTAATCATCCTCAGACTGATTCATGGGAGTCGTGCAGGTGCATCAGACAGAATATATTATGGACGATGTGTGGCTTAAATAGAATTGAAAAAAGCTCAAACCTTCCTATTAAAATGATTTTTTAAAAATTTATATTTTGTTTGCAATTTAAATAAAATGTGTATTTGTTTAATGGAAAGCTTGTTTTTGTGTTTGTTTGTATTGTTTTGTGTTTCAAATCATCAACAATGTTTAGGCCGGGCCCCTCGGCTTACCACAATGACCCATGGGGGTCCCCAGAATGAAATAATGATTCAGTTGGGATCACCGGATTCCAATAATGATTCAGTGGGGCCTTGGGTTCCAGTAACAATAAAGTGTAGGTCCACAGAAGTCAAAAGGTTGGGAGCCACTGCCTTAACATTTGCTCTAATTTGGATATTGATAATGACCATAAAATAAAATCTAAATTTACTTTGTGCCTCCCACCCAACGTCATAGATATCTTCTACAAAGAAGTGGCCAAAGATTTATATAAACTAGAGGATATTTATACCTCAGGACAGAGACATGTCCAACATTGCATCACCAGGGAAGAGAGACATGCACTATGGTCACTCTCTAAAGCATTAGACATTATAATCAAATAAGTCAACAAGGGTGGCAAGGTAGTCATTATGAATAAACAAGACTACAGTAGAGAGATTGACTGGCAACTAGCAGATGATACAGCATATCAGAGGATATCACACAACCTTCTTAAGGGCATCAATATCACAATCCACCAGAGGTTGAAATATTGGAGAGACTATTGTCACATTACTGAAATGAAATGTCGGTACATTTGCAACCAAACACTTAGGTCACCATGTGTTTACGTCCTCCCAATAATACACAAACAGGTTGATTTTACACCAGGGTGGCCTATAATATCAGGCATAGGGTCTCCAATGGAGAAACTTTCAGAGTACATAGATCTCTCTTTGAAGCCTTTTGTGGGCAATTTACAATTCAATTATAAGGACATGAAGGGTCTTTTATGGAAAAAAAATGATTTTGAATGGACCGAAGCTCACCTACTGGTTACTTTAGATATCTATTCATTATACACCAGTATCTCGTGATCTGAGGGGATTGCTGCAATACAACACTTCTAGACACAAGAGATGCCATTCTACTTGAACAGTCTGTGATGCTATTAGATCTGATTAACCTTTTCAATGCGGGCGTCGGCCACTGGCCGATGCCCGCACTACCTCCCTGGTGCAGGTCACGACCAGTGGCCGACACCAGGGAGGGGGTTAATAAATCCTCGGGTGCTTTGTATTTTTTTTAGTCCCAGGGAGACACGGAAGCTTCCGTGTCTCTGCCCCACCCCCCACCCGCCCCTTTGTGACGTCAGCGCCCCGCGAGGCGCGCTGATGTAACAAAGTTGATTTCCCCATCGGAGCAGGAAGCAGCCTTGAGGCCGCTTCCTGCTCCGATGGGGAAAACGGCCTTCCCCACGTTCTGGAAGGCCTCGTAAGAAAGGGGAGAGCCTCCCCTTTCTTACGAGGCCTTCCTGAAAGTGTTTCCTGGCCTGCTGCGATCGGGGCCAGGAAACACCACTAGGCGCCAGGGATTTCAATTGGGGGGGGTAGCCCTCTCGGAAAACGGGTCACCCCCCCCACCCCCGGGGGCATATTCTTTTTTAAAAAAAGGTAGGTGCCCCCGGGGCAAAAATTTGCTTTTTTCAAAAAATAAAAAATACAATAAAATAAATGGACAGGGGGTCGCCCGTGGGGGCAAATTGTTTTTTTGTTGTTGTGGGGTTTCCCTGGGGGCCATTTTGGCCCCCAAGGAAACCATACAACAAAAAAAAAAAAAAACATCTATATATATATATATATCTCTATATATGTAGATATATCTATGTACATGGATATATCTATAGATAGATCTATAGATATATATATAGATCTATCTATAGATATATCTATGTAGATATATATATATATGTATATATAGATATAGATATATATCTATATATACATATATATATATATATATATATATCACTTTTGTCAATATGTGTGTGGTTTCCCTGGGGGCTGCGATCGGCCCCCAGGAAAACCAGACCCACATATAAAAGTGATATATATAGAGAGATTTATTTATATGTATATATATATATATTTATAAATAGATTTGCCACCAGTTGTCTTGCAGTTGCAGCTTGCGTCTTCAAAGCAATGCACATACTTCAACTGACGCATTTCACTTGTAGCTTTTAGGCAGCAATAAAAAAGTCAAGTAAGTATTGTGAATATGTTTCTGCTACGAAAGGATAAGACTTTTGTCTAGTGGCAGTTTTAGTGCAATAAAGAAGCGCAGAAGGTTTATATGCCTACTGCAAAGAGCAAATCTGTATTTTATGTCAATAGCTGAGTACATTAGTAAAGTCAGCCATTACCTGCGCTATAATACAAATGAAATGTATGTGCGGGCGGCTATGGAGAGATGAAGGGCACTTTTGCTGGGTGGTAATGAGGGAATCCGAGGAGGAGGGAGTGGGAGCGCCAATAATGATTGTTGGACTGGGCGCAGGAGGTGCTAAAGACTGTGACGAATGGTATGTGACAAGGTGTTTTTTGATTGTCTTGAAAGAACGTGCTGATTGAGGGAAGAAGCGCAGGTAAGGGGGCCTCTACTGTTGCACGTATCCCACACACACCATCGATTTTGTGACTGTCTACGTAGGCTAGTGTTTTAGAGCAACAGTTTAGCCAATAGCAGAGATGGCATCTTGATGGATGACTGCTGTCGGCACTCGGGTTATAAAGAACAGCTCTGACATAGGATCAGAGACTGAGACATCAGATACTGAGACAGCATCTGAGGGATAGGACAATGGCGCAGACTCTGGGAGTGATTTTTCAGTTGGAGGAGTCCCATTCGATAACTCCTCTTCCAGTACATTTGAGGGAGGTGATGAGGATAGTCCTGCTGTCCCTTCGCAAGCAGTCTGTGCAACTGGGTAATAGTGGGTTAGCCCAACCCAGAGAGCAGGTGAATGCGGCGGCAAGCAGAGAGAGAAAGAGTGCTCTCTTGGGAGCTCCCCAATTTAGTTCAGCCCCAAATTCCACCGCCCAAATCGTATTGTGGAGACATCAAAATTATCTATCGCAAAACAAACGGGTTTTGTAAGGCAGGCACCGGTGTTTTTGGTCCTGGGTTCGGTGGCCATATAGAGAAACACACTAAACCCAAACAATTCTGGAAACTAGACATTCGGGGGAGTTCACAGAGGGGTGACTTGTGTGTATTCCCCAAAGTTTTCTTACCCAGAATACCCTGCAAAGCTGAAATGTTGAATAAAAACTCTATTTTCTCGCATTTCTGTCACACAAACTATAGGAATATGCTGGGATCCACAAAATTCCTACCACCCAGTGATTCCTCACCTGTCCTGATAAAAACACTACCCCACTTGAGTGCCTACACCTAGTGCCTGCGTCAGGAATGGATCACCCCAGGGTCAACAGCTGCCTCATGTAAGGACCAACATTGACCGTTGTGTGATCTATTCCTGTCGCGGGCACCAGGCCTACCCACACAAGTGAGGTACCATTTTTATCCGGAGACTTGGGGGAATGCTGGGTGGATAGAAATTTGTGGCTCCTCTCAGATTCCAGAACTTTCTGTCACCTAATGAACGGAAAAAGTGTTTTTTTGGCCAAATTTTGATGTTTGCAAAGGATTCTGGGTAACAGAACCTGGTCAGAGCCCCACAAGTCACCCCATCTTGGATTCCCCTGGGTTTCTAGTTTTCACAAATGCGCTGGTTTGCAAGGTTTCCCCAGGTGCCGGCTGAGCTAGAGGCCAAAATCCACAGGTAGGCACTGTTTTCTATGAAAAAATTTGATGTGTCCACGTTGTGTTTTGGGGCATTTCCTGTCGTGGGCGCTAGGCCTACCCACACAAGTGAGGTATCATTTTTATCGGGAGACTTGGGGGAACGCTGGGTGGAAGGAAATTTGTGGCTCCTCTCAGATTTCAGAACTTTCTGTCACCGAAATGTGAGGAAAACGTGTTATTTTAGCCACATTTTGAGGTTTGCAAAGGATTCTGGGTAAGAGAACCTGGCCAGAGCCCCACAAGTCACCTCATCTTGGATTCCCCTAGGTCTCTAGTTTTCAAAAATGCACAGGTTTGGTAGGTTTCCCTAGTTGCCGGCTGAGCTAGAGGCCAAAATCTACAGGTAGGCACTTTGCAAAAAACAGCTCTGTTTTCTGTCAAAAAATGGGATGTGTCCATGTTGTGTTTTGGGGCATTTCCTGTCGCGGGCGCTAGGCCTACCCACACAAGTGAGGTATCATTTTTAGCGGGAGACTTGGGAGAATGCTGGGTGGAAGGAAATTTGTGGCTCTTCTCAGATTCCAGAACTTTCTGTCACCGAAATGTGAGGAAAGCGTGTTTTTTTAGCCACATTTTGAGGTTTGCAAAGGATTCTGGGTAACAGAACCTGGTCAGAGCCCCACAAGTTACCCCATCTGGGATTCCCCTAGGTCTCTAGTTTTAAAAAATGCACAGGTTTGGTAGGTTTCCCTAGGTGCCGGCTGAGCTAGAGGCCAAAATCTACAGGTAGGCACTTTGCAAAAAACAGCTCTGTTTTCTGTCAAAAAATGGGATGTGTCCACGTTGTGTTTTGGGGCATTTCCTGTCGCGGGCGCTAGGCCTACCCACACAAGTGAGGTATCATTTTGATCGGGAGACTTGGGGGAACGCAGGGTGGAAGGAAATTTGTGGCTCCTCTCAGATTCCAGAACTTTCTGTCACTGAAATGTGAGGAAAACGTGTTTTTTTAGCCACGTTTTGAGATTTGCAAAGGATTCTGGGTAACAGAACCTGGTCAGAGCCCCACAAGTCACCCCATCTTGGATTCCCCTAGGTCTCTAGTTTTCGAAAATGCACAGGTTTGGTAGGTTTCCCTATGTGCCGGCTGAGCTAGAGGCCAAAACCTACAGGTAGGCACTTTCGAAAAAACATCTCTGTTTTCTGTCAAAAAATGGGATGTGTCCACGTTGTGTTATGGGGCATTTCCTGTCGCGGGCGCTAGGCCTACCCACACAAGTGAGGTATCATTTTTATCGGGAGACTTGGAGGAACGCTGGGTGGAAGGAAATTTGTGGCTCCTCTCAGATTACAGAACTTTCTGTCACCGAAATGTGAGGAAAACGTGTTTTTTCAGCCACATTTTGAGGTTTGCAAAGGATTCTGGGTAACGGAACCCGGTCAGAGCCCCACAAGTCACCCCATCTGGGATTCCCCTAGGTTTCTAGTTTTCAAAAATGCACAGGTTTGGTAGGTTTCCCTAGGTGCCGGCTGAGCTAGAGGCCAAAATCTACAGGTAGGCACTTTGCAAAAAACAGCTCTGTTTTCTGTCAAAAAATGGGATGTGTCCACGTTGTGTTTTGGGGCATTTCCTGTTGCGGGCGCTAGGCCTACCCACACAAGTGAGGTATCATTTTGATCGGGAGACTTGGGGGAACGCTGGGTGGAAGGAAATTCGTGGCTCCTCTCAGATTTCAGAACTTTCTGTCACCGAAATGTGAGGAAAACGTGTTATTTTAGCCACATTTTGAGGTTTGCAAAGGATTCTGGGTAAGAGAACCTGGCCAGAGCCCCACAAGTCACCTCATCTTGGATTCCCCTAGGTCTCTAGTTTTCAAAAATGCACAGGTTTGGTAGGTTTCCCTAGTTGCCGGCTGAGCTAGAGGCCAAAATCTACAGGTAGGCACTTTGCAAAAAACAGCTCTGTTTTCTGTCAAAAAATGGGATGTGTCCATGTTGTGTTTTGGGGCATTTCCTGTCGCGGGCGCTAGGCCTACCCACACAAGTGAGGTATCATTTTTAGCGGGAGACTTGGGAGAATGCTGGGTGGAAGGAAATTTGTGGCTCTTCTCAGATTCCAGAACTTTCTGTCACCGAAATGTGAGGAAAGCGTGTTTTTTTAGCCACATTTTGAGGTTTGCAAAGGATTCTGGGTAACAGAACCTGGTCAGAGCCCCACAAGTTACCCCATCTGGGATTCCCCTAGGTCTCTAGTTTTAAAAAATGCACAGGTTTGGTAGGTTTCCCTAGGTGCCGGCTGAGCTAGAGGCCAAAATCTACAGGTAGGCACTTTGCAAAAAACAGCTCTGTTTTCTGTCAAAAAATGGGATGTGTCCACGTTGTGTTTTGGGGCATTTCCTGTCGCGGGCGCTAGGCCTACCCACACAAGTGAGGTATCATTTTGATCGGGAGACTTGGGGGAACGCAGGGTGGAAGGAAATTTGTGGCTCCTCTCAGATTCCAGAACTTTCTGTCACTGAAATGTGAGGAAAACGTGTTTTTTTAGCCACGTTTTGAGATTTGCAAAGGATTCTGGGTAACAGAACCTGGTCAGAGCCCCACAAGTCACCCCATCTTGGATTCCCCTAGGTCTCTAGTTTTCGAAAATGCACAGGTTTGGTAGGTTTCCCTATGTGCCGGCTGAGCTAGAGGCCAAAACCTACAGGTAGGCACTTTGCAAAAAACATCTCTGTTTTCTGTCAAAAAATGGGATGTGTCCACGTTGTGTTATGGGGCATTTCCTGTCGCGGGCGCTAGGCCTACCCACACAAGTGAGGTATCATTTTTATCGGGAGACTTGGAGGAACGCTGGGTGGAAGGAAATTTGTGGCTCCTCTCAGATTACAGAACTTTCTGTCACCGAAATGTGAGGAAAACGTGTTTTTTCAGCCACATTTTGAGGTTTGCAAAGGATTCTGGGTAACAGAACCCGGTCAGAGCCCCACAAGTCACCCCATCTGGGATTCCCCTAGGTTTCTAGTTTTCAAAAATGCACAGGTTTGGTAGGTTTCCCTAGGTGCCGGCTGAGCTAGAGGCCAAAATCTACAGGTAGGCACTTTGCAAAAAACAGCTCTGTTTTCTGTCAAAAAATGGGATGTGTCCACGTTGTGTTTTGGGGCATTTCCTGTTGCGGGCGCTAGGCCTACCCACACAAGTGAGGTATCATTTTGATCGGGAGACTTGGGGGAACGCTGGGTGGAAGGAAATTTGTGGCTCCTCTCAGATTCCAGAACTTTCTGTCACTGAAATGTGAGGAAAATGTGTTTTTTTAGCCACGTTTTGAGATTTGCAAAGGATTCTGGGTAACAGAACCTGGTCAGAGCCCCACAAGTCACCCCATCTTGGATTCCCCTAGGTCTCTAGTTTTCGAAAATGCACAGGTTTGGTAGGTTTCCCTATGTGCCGGCTGAGCTAGAGGCCAAAACCTACAGGTAGGCACTTTGCAAAAAACAGCTCTGTTTTCTGTCAAAAAATGGGATGTGTCCACGTTGTGTTATGGGGCATTTCCTGTCGTGGGCGCTAGGACTACCCACACAAGTGAGGTATCATTTTTATCGGGAGACTTGGAGGAACGCTGGGTGGAAGGAAATTTGTGGCTCCTCTCAGATTCCAGAACTTTCTGTCACTGAAATGTGAGGAAAATGTGTTTTTTTAGCCACGTTTTGAGATTTGCAAAGGATTCTGGGTAACAGAACCTGGTCAGAGCCCCACAAGTCACCCCATCTTGGATTCCCCTAGGTCTCTAGATTTCGAAAAAAATGCACAGGTTTGGTAGGTTTCCCTATGTGCCGGCTGAGCTAGAGGCCAAAATCTACTGGTAGGCACTTTGCAAAAAACAGCTCTGTTTTCTGTCAAAAAATGGGATGTGTCCACGTTGTGTTTTGGGGCATTTCCTGTCGCTGGCGCTAGGCCTACCCACACAAGTGAGGTATCATTTTTATCGGGAGACTTGGGGGAACGCTGGGTAGAAGGAAATTTGTGGCTCCTCTCAGATTCCAGAACTTTCTGTCACCGAAATGTGAGGAAAATGTGTTTTTTCAGCCACATTTTGAGGTTTGCAAAGGATTCTGGGTAACAGAACCTGGTCAGAGCCCCACAAGTCACCCCATCTTGGATTCCCCTAGGTCTCTAGTTTTATAAAATGCACAGGTTTGGTAGGTTTCCCTAGGTGCCGGCTGAGCTAGAGGCCAAAATCTACTGGTAGGCACTTTGCAAAAAACAGCTCTGTTTTCTGTCAAAAAATGGGATGTGTCCACGTTGTGTTTTGGGGCATTTCCTGTCGCTGGCGCTAGGCCTACCCACACAAGTGAGGTATCATTTTTATCGGGAGACTTGGGGGAACGCTGGGTGGAAGGAAATCTGTGGCTCCTCTCAGATTCCAGAACTTTCTGTCACTGAAATGTGAGGAAAATGTGTTTTTTCAGCCACGTTTTGAGGTTTGCAAAGGATTCTGGGTAACAGAACCTGGTCAGAGCCCCACAAGTCACCCCATCATAGATTCCCCTAGGTCTCTAGTTTTCAAAAATGCACAGGTTTGGTAGGTTTCCCTATGTGCCGGGTGAGCTAGAGGCCAAAATCTACAGGTAGGCACTTTGCAAAAAACAGCTCTGTTTTCTGTCAAAAAATGGGATGTGTCCACGTTGTGTTATGGGGCATTTCCTGTCGCGGGCGCTAGGACTACCCACACAAGTGAGGTATCATTTTTATCGGGAGACTTGGAGGAACGCTGGGTGGAAGGAAATTTGTGGCTCCTCTCAGATTCCAGAACTTTCTGTCACTGAAATGTGAGGAAAATGTGTTTTTTTAGCCACGTTTTGAGATTTGCAAAGGATTCTGGGTAACAGAACCTGGTCAGAGCCCCACAAGTCACCCCATCTTGGATTCCCCTAGGTCTCTAGTTTTCGAAAATGCACAGGTTTGGTAGGTTTCCCTATGTGCCGGCTGAGCTAGAGGCCAAAACCTACAGGTAGGCACTTTGCAAAAAACAGCTCTGTTTTCTGTCAAAAAATGGGATGTGTCCACGTTGTGTTATGGGGCATTTCCTGTCGCGGGCGCTAGGACTACCCACACAAGTGAGGTATCATTTTTATCGGGAGACTTGGAGGAACGCTGGGTGGAAGGAAATTTGTGGCTCCTCTCAGATTCCAGAACTTTCTGTCACTGAAATGTGAGGAAAATGTGTTTTTTTAGCCACGTTTTGAGATTTGCAAAGGATTCTGGGTAACAGAACCTGGTCAGAGCCCCACAAGTCACCCCATCTTGGATTCCCCTAGGTCTCTAGATTTCGAAAAAAATGCACAGGTTTGGTAGGTTTCCCTATGTGCCGGCTGAGCTAGAGGCCAAAACCTACAGGTAGGCACTTTGCAAAAAACAGCTCTGTTTTCTGTCAAAAAATGGGATGTGTCCATGTTGTGTTTTGGGGCATTTCCTATCACGGGCGCTAGGCCTACCCACACAAGTGAGGTATCATTTTTATCGGGAGACTTGGGGGAACGCTGGGTAGAAGGAAATTTGTGGCTCCTCTCAGATTCCAGAACTTTCTGTCACCGAAATGTGAGGAAAATGTGTTTTTTCAGCCACATTTTGAGGTTTGCAAAGGATTCTGGGTAACAGAACCTGGTCAGAGCCCCACAAGTCACCCCATCTTGGATTCCCCTAGGTCTCTAGTTTTATAAAATGCACAGGTTTGGTAGGTTTCCCTAGGTGCCGGCTGAGCTAGAGGCCAAAATCTACTGGTAGGCACTTTGCAAAAAACAGCTCTGTTTTCTGTCAAAAAATGGGATGTGTCCACGTTGTGTTTTGGGGCATTTCCTGTCGCTGGCGCTAGGCCTACCCACACAAGTGAGGTATCATTTTTATCGGGAGACTTGGGGGAACGCTGGGTGGAAGGAAATCTGTGGCTCCTCTCAGATTCCAGAACTTTCTGTCACTGAAATGTGAGGAAAATGTGTTTTTTCAGCCACGTTTTGAGGTTTGCAAAGGATTTTGGGTAACAGAACCTGGTCAGAGCCCCACAAGTCACCCCATCTTGGATTCCCCTAGGTCTCTAGTTTTCAAAAATGCACAGGTTTGGTAGGTTTCCCTATGTGCCGGGTGAGCTAGAGGCCAAAACCTACAGGTAGGCACTTTGCAAAAAACAGCTCTGTTTTCTGTCAAAAAATGGGATGTGTCCACGTTGTGTTATGGGGCATTTCCTGTCGCGGGCGCTAGGACTACCCACACAAGTGAGGTATCATTTTTATCGGGAGACTTGGAGGAACGCTGGGTGGAAGGAAATTTGTGGCTCCTCTCAGATTCCAGAACTTTCTGTCACTGAAATGTGAGGAAAATGTGTTTTTTTAGCCACGTTTTGAGATTTGCAAAGGATTCTGGGTAACAGAACCTGGTCAGAGCCCCACAAGTCACCCCATCTTGGATTCCCCTAGGTCTCTAGATTTCGAAAAAAATGCACAGGTTTGGTAGGTTTCCCTATGTGCCGGCTGAGCTAGAGGCCAAAACCTACAGGTAGGCACTTTGCAAAAAACAGCTCTGTTTTCTGTCAAAAAATGG
The DNA here is from genome assembly GCF_031143425.1 of Pleurodeles waltl. Taxonomy (NCBI): domain Eukaryota; kingdom Metazoa; phylum Chordata; class Amphibia; order Caudata; family Salamandridae; genus Pleurodeles; species Pleurodeles waltl. The sequence continues at coordinate 1,324,471,994 of NC_090440.1, read as the reverse complement.
GATGTGTCCATGTTGTGTTTTGGGGCATTTCCTGTCACGGGCGCTAGGCCTACCCACACAAGTGAGGTATCATTTTTATCGGGAGACTTGGGGGAACGCTGGGTAGAAGGAAATTTGTGGCTCCTCTCAGATTCCAGAACTTTCTGACACCGAAATGTGAGGAAAATGTGTTTTTTCAGCCACATTTTGAGGTTTGCAAAGGATTCTGGGTAACAGAACCTGGTCAGAGCCCCACAAGTCACCCCATCTTGGATTCCCCTAGGTCTCTAGTTTTATAAAATGCACAGGTTTGGTAGGTTTCCCTAGGTGCCGGCTGAGCTAGAGGCCAAAATCTACTGGTAGGCACTTTGCAAAAAACAGCTCTGTTTTCTGTCAAAAAATGGGATGTGTCCACGTTGTGTTTTGGGGCATTTCCTGTCGCTGGCGCTAGGCCTACCCACACAAGTGAGGTATCATTTTTATCGGGAGACTTGGGGGAACGCTGGGTGGAAGGAAATCTGTGGCTCCTCTCAGATTCCAGAACTTTCTGTCACTGAAATGTGAGGAAAATGTGTTTTTTCAGCCACGTTTTGAGGTTTGCAAAGGATTCTGGGTAACAGAACCTGGTCAGAGCCCCACAAGTCACCCCATCTTGGATTCCCCTAGGTCTCTAGTTTTCAAAAATGCACAGGTTTGGTAGGTTTCCCTATGTGCCGGGTGAGCTAGAGGCCACAATCTACAGGTAGGCACTTTGCAAAAAACAGCTCTGTTTTCTGTCAAAAAATGGGATGTGTCCACGTTGTGTTTTGGGGCATTTCCTGTCGCGGGCGCTAGGCCTACCCACACAAGTGAGGTATCATTGTTATCAGGAGACTTGGGGGAACATAGAATAGCAAAACAAGTGTTATTGCCCCTTATCTTTCTCTAAATTTCTTCCTTCCAAGTATAAGAGGGTGTGTAAAAAAGACGTCTATTTGAGAAATGCCCTGCAATTCACATGCTAGTATGGGCACCCCAGAATTCAGAGACGTGCAAATAACCACTGCTCCTCAAAACCTTATCTTGAGCCCATTTTGGAAATGCAAAGGTTTTCTTGATACCTATTTTTCACTCTTCATATTTCAGCAAATGAATTGCTGTATACCCAGTATAGAATGAAAACCAACTGCAGGGTGCAGCTCATTTATTAGCTCTGGGTACCTAGGGTTCTTGATGAACCTACAAGCCCTTTATATCCCCGCACCCAGAAGAGTTCAGCAGACATAACGGTATATTGCTTTAAAAAATCTGACATCGCAGAAAAAAGTTACAGAGTAAAACATAGAGAAAAATGGCTGTTGTTTTCAGCTCAATTTCAATATTTTTTTATTTCAGCTGTTATTTTCCGTAGGAAAACCTTGTAGGATCTACACAAATGACCCCTTGCTGAATTCAGAATTTAGTCTAGTTTTCAGAAATGTTTAGCTTTCCGGGATCCAGCATTGGTTTCACACCTATTCCTGTCACTAACTGGAAGGAGGCTGAAAGCACCAAAAATAGTAAAAATCGGGTATGTCCCAGTAAAATGCCAAATTTGTGTTGAAAAATGTGGTTTTCTGATTCAAGTCTGCCCGTTCCAGAAAGGTGGGAAGATGGTGATTTCAGCACCAGAAACCCTTTGTTGATGGCATTTTCAGGGAAAAAACCACAAGCCTTCTTCGGCAGCCCTTTTTTCCCATTTGTTTGGAAAAAACGAACTTTTCACTGTATTTTGGCTAATTTCTTGGTCTCCCCCAGGGGAAACCACCAACTCTGGATACCATTAGCATCCCTAGGATGTTGGAAAAAAAGGACGCAAATTTGGCGTGGATAGCTTATGTGGACAAAATGTTATGAAGGCCTAAGCGCGAACTACCCCAAATAGCCAAAAAAGCTAAGGGGTTAAGGTTGTCTTGCATAGTAACGTTTTTAGTCACAATGGTGAGTGGTATCATCAGATTCAGGGAGTTTCCATGGGGGCAAAATGTTTCCCAACTTTTACAAACCTCTACATGGGGTATTTTGAGATAAAACACATTTGGGGTCAATGCCCACCAACACTTACAGAACATATAATATACTGGGAAATGTACATAGAGGACGTGCTCATGTTTTGGTCTGGGGACGCACATTTGCTTACTCTTTTCATACAGCACTTCAATAGCAATGCCTACAACATTAAGTTTATGCATCAATACAGAACCACCAACATTGACTATCTTGATATCAGCCTATACATAGAGGGCAAACGAGTGTGCTCTAAAATATTTAGAAAACCCACTGCATGCAATTCAATACTACATGCAACAAGCCCTCACCCATCTCAAAAGAGGGCAATTTCCTATGGGGAAATGACAAGGATTAGGCACAACTGTCTAGACTCAGAATTTCAAATATAACTCCAAAAGATGGAAAATGGACTCATCACCAGGAGCTCTCCTAGCACTGTACTTACTGAAGCAAGGAACACGATCAAGAAAGTCAGACAAGATACCTTACTTGACAACTCAGGCAGTGATAGAGCCAGGAAACACAAGAAGCTTTCCTTCATCATCCCCTACAGTGTACTCAGTTCCCACGTGTATAAGATCATGCAGAAACACTGGCATTTTCTCCAAGCAGACAACGCTCTCAAAATGGCCATTACTGTGAGAGCAGGACACACAGCAGAGGCTGGAAATTGAGAGAAACATTATGCCATAGTTACATGCAACCTAACACTGTCCATGCTTGGCTACCAACACCACCAACTGACTTTCATAAATGTGGACATTGCAGTGTTTGCCACTTTGTGAAGGATAGGACCACTACATTCTACTGCAGCACCAAAAGGGATTACAAGATTACCAAGCTACCAAGTATGCAGTCTACTGCATTGTCTGTAAATGTGGCCTCATGTATGTCAGCAGCACAATAAGACCCTTGAAAGAACACATCCAAAAACACGTCATGGTGATAAAGAACAACAATAGCGACTACCCTTTTGCAGTGCACTATGATTCCAACCATGGGTAAAAAGAAATCTTCAAGATAAATTTCCATGGTATTGATGTGATAGGATCTAATCCCAGGGGTGGAGACAGGACAATGGCACTGAGACACCTGGAGTGCAGGTGGATTATTCAGCTCAGGGGAGTGGATGAGGGCCTGAATATTGACAAGGAACTTCATGTTTTTTTTTCTGGGAGAATGATTGTATTGTGATGAAATGGACACATGCAATGTTTGTGCTTAAGACGTATCTTTGTGTTTAGATTGTAACATGTTTCAACATGAGGGCCAAGAAGGCGATATATTCTAATTGATACAGCAATTAGTTATCTGGGGGACCTGTTACTATATGTCCAACTTATATCTGCTGTTGGCTTTATATTAACATAGTTACTCCACTTTTGATCTATGCTGTATGTATATACATATTGCCTTTGAGGCAATTTGTCTTTGTAATTTTCCATAATTGAGATGCCATGTCTGAGTAATATGAGCATTTCTTTGTACTTTTACTGTTAGGTGCCCTTTATGCCTCCGCCTGTCTGTGCCACTCTCTTTTACATTGACTCATTCACATTCTTACTAACACATCCCCTTGTAAAGATGGTGACCATCATATTTTTATTTTTGCTTCTGTTTGAAAGTCGACAGTCCTCTTTCTATTCTGACTACCTGGCTAATACCTATTGGAGCAGCATACTCGCGCTGACTGACATTTGGCTGAAGCACACGTACAGACGGTTGACTATGTTTCAAAGTGAGAGTCTTTGTAACTGCACCTCTGGATGTTTCTTTTCTTTTACCATCACAGATAAAATATTTTTTAACAGAACATGCATACCTGTTGTTCTGATCTACAGGCTCATCATGGCTCAAAATCTAATTTCTTCACATTGCCCCTAGAATTATTGTGCTTTGCATGCTGATAGCATACAGGTATTTTTTTGCAGTGTTTCTACTGTGGGGCAGCTACATTGGATACTTTTGTGTTTCCTACTTGAAGTACCAATGCAATATTGGAGTTCATGTTTATTAAAATAATAATAGCATCTTTATTACTTTTAGATCTTCATTGTACAAATACGGGATTCTTCTCTTTTTAATATAGGCTGCTTGCGTCTGTACAAACCACTGTCCTATTTGGTAGATACTAATTGAGGGTTGTCTTCCAATATCAGAACATCTGCTTGCTTCAAGTGCTTGCGTATTTCACATTTATATATAACTACCGTCCCACCTTTTCTAGATACGTAGCTCAGTTGTACACACGTATCACACAGATGGTGCACACAACACTGTATCTTGCAATTTAGCAAAGAAGGTTAGGACATGGGTGAAGTTCGTTACATTTACATTGTTACATGGGGGTATTGACTTTGTGCTTTATTTTCTCTCAGTGTCTTGACTAGAAAGAGGAGATGTCCGAATGAATCTGTATATCTAGTACGGCATTCCACAGGGCCCAGGAATACTTTCTCAGAGCTCTACATGTGCATCTACTGACACACGCTATCTCCCTTCTTCCACACACTACGTTTGGACTGGTGGGGTAGCTAATTTAGGCCACCGGGCCCAGAAGCCGATATTGCTGCAGAATTCATCACCCTCTTTGTTGTAGGTTGTTATCAGTGCATCTATACTTCCTTTTGAGATACCCATTTTGCTGTTTTTGTCTCTTCATTTTTCGGTGTAATACCACTGTAATACCTAGTTACTCAACATACTGACGTATATCACACTTTTCAGGTACAGACTACTGACGGTTCATATATACCCAATACCTTTGTCTTCCCTTTTGGGATGTGGTTTTCCTAATTTCTTCCTGATTATTAACTCACCCCTTTCCACTTCGCTTTTATGGGTGTCTTTCAATATTACAGTTCTAGGATCGCTTATCACCCCAAGTAGTTTTGTGCATGAGATCTGCAACTACTTTAAAACGTATTGCTCTATAAGCTTGCAGGGGCGAACTGCCCACCTCAACTATTTTCAGGTTCACATTCTACACTATTAGCATCTTATTGGTGATTTCTCACGATTATATCAGTGCTTCACCAATTGGTCTTGATGATGGTGATTTTAATAAGTCATAGTGTTTATCCCTATGTCATCAAAACAGTTGAATGAAATAATCTGTATAACATTTTTACAGCCTTGAAAAAGTCTCTATGATGAAACATGTCAACTGCTTTTTTGTTTTGGAAATGACATTTGACAGAAGAGGTGTGAAGAATAAATCCCTAACAATATTTTTTTTAAAGTAGAATTCAAGACAGTTGGACTTCCTTTGTGTGCTTCGGTATTCATTAATCCTTAGTTGCCGAACTGGGGGTTTCTCCGGTTCTGGTCAATGCACCCTGTGTGTCTGGGTGTGTATACTAGTAGAGGACCAATCTGACTTCATATTTTTGTACATATGTGATTTCCTTGAACTTATGTACCATTTGGGATGTGCGAGCACTAAGGCATAGCCACCAGTATTCTGTATATTCCGTCTCCAACCTTGGCGCTAGAACTGTCTTTCATCATGAACCAGAGACTTAATTCTATGTTTCACCCTTGAAGAAGAATGTCCTTACAGAAGAAAATGATATTTGTATGAACCTTGTAACCTCAAGTTGGTGTTTCTAGCATACCTTGGGAGTGTCATTAACTGCAATCTAGTACAGCAAGTTTCTTTTTTTTATTGTCCCTTCCCTCCTTCCCCTTTTTGGACGGTACAGGATCTGGGAGCATCATCCCTGGATCTTGCATCATCCTGAGAGAGAACAGAGGTCCAGCGTCGGCTCCAGTGTAGTCTTCACAGTTGGGACCATGTGAGTGCATGTGTGGCAACTGTATCACGCAACAGCATCTGCTACAAGTGGTGACAATGAATGGAGGCGAAGATGGGCACAGAGTGCTTCAAACTAAGCTGAACAAGTACACTCTGCCCAAAGACCAGGCTGCTTCAGCAGCAATGGGGTCATTGAGCTCGACAGACCTAGCACCTCCTGGAAGTGATGCTCTCACCCTTAAAGACATAATGGGTGCCATACAGGGTCTCCGTGGCTCCCTGGAGGCCATAATTGATTCTGTCTCTACAGAAGTCACATTGGTAAGGGAAGATTTTTGCAATATGGAAGCCCGCATGAAGGAGGTGGAGGACTCACTCACCACTCTGAAGGCCGAAACAGAGACCTTAAAGAAACAAGTTAAGGAGCTACAACCTACTGTGGATGTACTTGGGGTGAAGATTTCGAAGGCTGCTCTTTGGGAAACAATGTTTGCATAATTGGGGTGCTAGAGAGATTGGAAGGACCAGCAGTGGACCTCTGTTAACACCACAGCGGTGCGTCCTCTAGGGCCCGCCAATACCTGGTGCTCATCATTAGGAAAGAGGGACAGTCCATCCATATGCCATCATGTTAAAACATCTGATGATTGTTGTGGCAAAGAGCATGGCATAACATCAGGGCATTGATGGCTAGTTTGCCCTAAGATCAGGAATTGTCTTCTGCATGAGCCCTCTCTGCATTATAAATAAAATGTTAGGGCTTAATTCAGGGACTCGCGCATTATGCACGCACTGTGTACTGTTCAGAGAATCAGGTAGGGACTTCAAGTCCCAGTTATGCTTGTGGCGTCCATCTTGGGCTGGCCCTTCTATTTAAGCAGCCCCGTCCAGTTTCCAGTGCTCACTTTTCTGGGATGCTCGTGTGAACCAGGAGCTCTGGTTTGGTGCTCCTTGATGCAGACTGGATTTTCCTGACAAGCGGTTTCCTGTTCCTGCAGCCGGCTGGGATTTCCTTGTTTGGATTCTGAAACAGTTTTTGTGTAAAACTCGGGACGGTAAGACGGATGATGGTTTTGAGTTCCCACCATCCATTTCTCTTGTTACCTTGAAGTTATTCAAAGTTGTTTCTCTGTGGCATAATTATCTCTGGCAGTCACCTGTTGGTACATAATTGCTACTCATAACTGGTCGAGTGAAATCTCTAACCATTGTTTGCTGATACATAGTTGCTGCTCTCAAGTGGTCGAGCAAAAACCAGATACTATACAGGAAATCGCTCATTAGCGGCAAAACAAAGGGAGACACATTGTATTGCGCTTGATTCCAAAATTGATCTAGTGTTTTGAATAGGTGCTAAATAATGCATTTATGCGAATAACACAATTTAATGAGATAAATTGAAATCGTGTTTGTTGAACTTCTTGAAATGTGAGTCAACATTTCATTTGGTGTATTTCTTGCTAATCCTTCAGTCCTTGAGACCTATGAGGATTTAGTCTCGCTGACAACCTCTTTTTCAAAGGCCTCATACTTAACCAGTTGCAACTTAGGGGGGCTCTCAAGCTATATTTTTGTCAAGTGGGTCCACTGAGTACCAGGCACCCCACCTCCCCTAAAACTGGGGGTACCGCCTCTCCCAGTTATAGCACACATTTTCAATCATCTAGACCGGGATGTCCTCTTAAAAACAGCATGCATTGCTCCACCAGTCAAACTTGACAATACCACTGTCATCTTTTTCCGGGACTTTGCGCTCAGAGTCCAACGACTGTGGTGAATCTTCATTGAAGTTGAAAGGGCTCTGAGAGAATGAGAAATGAGAAATGAAATGTTGCCTCCTCAACTGCAAGTGATAGTGAATGGAAAGACGTGGCACTTTGCTTCCCCAGAAACAGCTTGGGAATGGCTGGATGGCTAGAGACTGGTTGGTGGGCTTAAACCTCAAGATCACCCCGACAACAGCAACGTGACAATGACACCTCGGATCATCGGCTCAGATTGGCTGAGCACACTAGAGGAGAACCTCACTGCAATGCCAAGAATGTCAAATGACTGAGCAGCAGTCCGATGGACACAGGTTGAAAGTGGAGGGGTGAAATGGAAGATTCAGTAAACCACTTTGTCTACTGTGAACTTTTATAGTGATCTATAACTTTCCCTCTGTGCCTGAGTCGGTGACACATGGTGGCACTGGGCAAGTTGCCCCTGTATGCCTAAGGGAGACCTTGATAAAAAAGGGGTGGGTGTGTTTGGTGGTTGGTGCTGTCACCAGTAAGTTAAATGTTGGTTTGGGATGACAGGCACACTGCAATATTGTGGGGGGGGAGGGGTGCTGTTCAAATAGTACTACATAGCAAGGAAGTGGGAGTTTGGTTGGGGGCATTGTTGGTTTCTTTGTTTTGTTCAATTTTCTGCGAGCACTTTATACCATATTGTCACTGGCACTGGTACGTTTGACATAGGTTCCGTGTCCAACCTGCGGCATCCATTCATTCCAAAGGGAGGGGGACTTCACTTGAGACCTACTCACAAGTATGGCATCCAAGTTAGATGAAGCCTGCATCCATCTTATGTCTTGGAATGGAAATGGCCTGGGGGATGAAATTAAAAGACCTCTGGTCCTAGGGAGATGTCACCCCTTTCATTGACTTGCAACGGGACTACCAACTGCCCCCCACTGAGACCTTTAGGTACCTACAGATAGGACACGCACTCCGAGCTGCACTTCCTTTGCAAGCGGAGCTCCCCAAGTCCTAGCCCCTGGAGCACAGGTTGCTTTATGACCATATGCCCCGCAGGAAGATTTCCCTCACATACCAAAAACTGATTACCAACTCTCCAAACACACTTCGACACTTGCAGGACCAATGAGTGAGATTTGGAGGGTTTGGAGGATGATGATGGGTCTGAAGCCCTAATGTCTCCAAGAAAGGTTGCAGTGAAGTCTGGGTTCCACTTAGTATAGCTCAAAATTCTCCACCGGGCTTACTTTGCATTCATCACCATGATGAAAATGGGTAGAACAACTGATGCAGGCTGCTGTAAACACTGTGCCTAGGTGGGGACTTTTTTCCACATCATCTGGAACTGCCCGGTAATCTGATCCTTTTGGGAGTTGGTGGTTACCTGATTGAATGACCTATGCAAGGGCACTACATTCTGCTAAATGGTGTTTGTTAAATATCTGTGGGGACACCAACCAAAGCTGTATGGATGACCTTGGGTGTCGCAGTAGCTAAATGCAATATTGCGCAATTATGGGGTGTGGTGCCTAATCCACAACTGGAGGACTGGAAACGGACAATGAATGATGCATGTTGGTGGAGAGGGTGATATATGAGAGCTGGGGTTGTCCCCAAAAGTAGATGAAATTTGCAGCAAATGGAATGAGTATAAAGGGGTCTGTGCACTCCTTCCTCCCAGCTGGGGCTGTTTCATTATCTTCTCAAGATCCTAACTCACATAATATGTTTCATGACGCAGGGGAACAGGATAATGGGAACATGGGTGATGTTTAATGATGTGCAATTCATAATCTCCATGTCAGTGTACGATGTTGTGTGGTCAACATATCTTTTTATTGCTAGCCTTGATTCTATTAAAAAGATTTTTGAAAAAATCCTCTGGATCTGGACTCTTTGCCACGTATCATCATTGTTACTGGGGACAAGTATAATGATTGCCCTGTGAGGATGCTTATTGTGGTTACATCTTGTGAACTAAGGGTAGGCATGAAAATATAGTCAAGGTGGGAGAACGAGTTGAATACCAAAGCATGGAATGTGAAGGACCTTTCTTCTCTGTGTCACATCTGCCAAATGTTACTTGCTCCCAGGGAACTTACTTGCTCCCAGGGAACTTAGCTATTCTGAGAGTGTGAAAACCGTGTCTTGTTTGTGGGCCGAAGGTGCATAATATCTAGGTGTTTATTCATGACTGCATTAAAATCAGGTTGCAGAGTGCTTTCAAGGACAGTTGGTGGAATATAGATTCATGTTTGCCATTTTTCTAACTTTCAGTTCACCTGTAACTGAGACAGCAGGTCCGATTGGGAGTGTTCTACTGCAATACAAAAGGACAGGATTTGTGTATAAGCATCACCACCACCCCTTGAACCAGTAGTGAAACCTGCATGATATATTCTGTTTCATCAATAGCGACCCAGAAATTTGTAGTTTGCAACATTGAGATGGGTCTCTTGGAGGAGCAGAAATTCTTGGCTGTGGTGTTTAATGTGTTGCATGACCGCACCATAATTCGACATTCCAAGATAGTATTCCAGGATAGTATTCTATCTGTGGTGTGGGTACACAACCTGAATTGTCCAAACATTAGGTAGAGAAATGTGTTAATAAACCTGCCTGCTTGTAAACTGTTAACAAACTCCCGTCGCCCCATAACAAACTTGTAACTTCAGAATTTCTCTACATTTCCCTTCCCTACCCTTCTACCCCAGAACCACATGTCACCAATACTAATTTACAAAAATAAAAAATTATGTTAAATCTTAATTATACGGCCTCGGGTTCAGGCCAAGGGACAATGTAGGGAAAAAAGCAGGCCTGAGCTTCTGCCACATAGCAGAACCAGGTCTTTGATGCCACTGAGCATCATATTACTGGCCATGCCTCCCACATAATAAGAGAGCCAAAGATATATACACCGGGTGGGAGAAGAGCAGGGGCCCATTTACTGTGTTATACTGCCAACTGCATCGACATGCAGAACAAGAAACATCATTGTCAGAAGGATGAGCTGGTACAGTTATCATCCGACAGGCTATGATGCTTGGCCTGCTTCTTCTCCATGATCTTTTACCACCTTGTCATTAGTGTCCAAAGGGAGATGCTCATCAACTACTCCCTGCTAAGTCTGATTCCTCTGGTCTGTCTGTGTTTGGCCAGGATGGGATCTTTGCCTTCCATAACTACCTCTACCTTGGTACAAGGGTGAGTCTAAAAGGTTATTTTTGGCAGATTGAGGCCGTCTAATGTTTTGTTGCACTTCTAACCATTTACAGATACTTTTGGGGCTGGTGAAGAAATGTATTTTTTCATTATAAAGGACCTTTAGGCAGGCAGTCAAAAGCAAAATGCTTGTTAGGTCCACGGGTATAAGTATTTGTTTAACTTCCAAGAAGGGTCTGCGTTGCTGTTGAACAATAAGAGTCTAATCCAGAAACAGCATGGTGGGCTTACTTATGAATGATCGGGCGCCGTTCTTCCTGGCTGCTTGCAAGATGGCATCACGTAGTCTTTAACTAAGAAGATGTACAAAACAGGGTCTGGAGGGTGCCCTGGGTGGGAGCTTCGCAGCCATAGATCTAAGGGTCTTTCATCAATGAAGCATTGAGATAGGTCTTCTTCTAGAACCCATAATTGAAGCCACTTCATCATAAACTGAGTTGGTTGAGGGCCCTCCATTCTCTTTGAATTTCCATTGATCCCTACATCATTTCCACAGGAATGGCTCTCAGTGTCTTCAGCTCTACCCTCCAGCTTTTTGATGGTCTTAAGAAGTTGAATGGCTGATTCATTAGTGCCTGTGTGGTGTCTTTTTCTACAGTGATCCTATGTTCTGCAGCAGCCACTCAGTCCACCACATTATGAAGATCCTGGCAGAGGAACAGGATGTCTGTGCTGACCTCTAGGATCTTGGTTTCCAAGGTGGGGTGTGCATCCTTTATAGCCTGCAGATTGGCCTCCAAGGGTGCTCCTTTCATCCCATATGAGGTGAAGGGAGGGTCCACAGGTGATGCGGGCATAGTGAACGTGTCCATATTTGATTCCCTCCAGAGGGACCTGCTTTGTTCTTTAAATGGTCCATTATGCTACAAAACAAGAAAAGCAGATGTAATTCATAGTGTATGGTGGGGAAGGGTATGCTGTGCTGTGAGGAGGGCTCTGGAATAATTCTCCAAGAAGAAACAACCCTTGTAGGGCACTTTGATGGGAGGGGAAGGCTTGTTGCATCCTTCAATAGGCTGGTCAGGTGTTCAGGTGCCCAGCTTCTCACTGTCAGGGTGGAGAACCCAGCCACTCAGGAGGTGAGCAAGTCCACGTTTCCTCCCCACTCCTCCACTTGCCAACACCACCAGCACAGTGGGCTTGTCCTCTTGATGCAGTACAGCCTCGGCAGGCATGCTGTATAGTAGCCAAAGTGCACGTGAAATAAGCAGCTAGTGCATAATGTTTATAGCCGTTCTTAAGCTATAGGGACAGTGACTGGACAGCAATGGAACCCAGAGAGCGGGGGAGCCCCCACACATGTCATCTGGGCTACCAGGCATCAGGGCAGCACCAACCTCTGTCACTCTTGAGATTCACCAGGCCAACTTGTCCAAACCCCGTTCCACTGGCCCACCCAGAGTCAGCACGCACATCAGCCACGCTTAATTCCCCCAACCACTCTCTGGAGGACACCACTCAGTCGCCGCAACGTCTCTGAACTGCTGCTCCTCACTGTGCTCATAAGAATGGCACCTCCACAACTGCTACATCAAGCACAAACCACTGGCACATGGACCAGCAGCTCAGAGGCACCAGTTAGGGCCCTCCAGGATACAGTCCTTGCGACAGGCCGCAATACAGATCTCTGCGCTACTGTGTCTGTAAACTTCCAGGCACTTCACAGCTGACCAATCCTCATCCAGCAGGGATATGCATAGTGCTTAGCATCTCATGAGTGCTGAGGTGCCTTTGAAAATATGCTGCATTTTGGGGCAGCCTTCAGGAGCCTAAATAAATGCAGCTACTATCTTCGATGGCCAAGCCACCTCATAAACATAACACATTTAACTCCACAGCCACAGGTACAATTCTTGTCCCAACATTCTAAAGCTTTACTGGAAATTTGAATAACCAAATTTGTTGAACCCAATTTTACTATATTATTTTAGGGAGAGACAACACTGACAGTATTTCAGGGCACAGTCATAATACCAGCAAAAACAGGATCTATAGAAATGTGAAACACCCAGCATGACGGCACAGAAATCTATGAAAGTGAACTATGTAATAGGAATTTGTGACAGAAATCATTTAGCTCCAGTGGCACTAGCTTCTAACTTGAGGTTGTCTTTCTGTATAAAAGCATCCATTGAAGAGAATTCTAATTACAATAAAAAAAGTTGGTTGTGTATAAAAAGTAGCTCTAAATATGAACTTAGCAACCTATAATTTCTTTTATGATTTACCTTTTCTTCTAGAACGGAAACCTATAAAAATTTGATTTCTATCTGTGTATTTTACCATACCTATCAACTATTGTGAAGAATTTATTTTTTTTGTCTAGGAAGGGAGCAATTTGAGTTTGAGGGAACAAAATATGTTTTATCAGCATATTGTAATCACAGTACAGAATGCTTAAAACTTGCCTGTGTATTGCTCCTTTATCAAAGTGAGCCCTGTCCTATTTACTCATGTGCCTGCAAATTGAGACCACTGGTCATTGTTATCTGGTGCCAATTAACACCCACAATAAACTAATCCTGTGGAAACTCTTATACATAACCTAGACTAGCCAGTACATAACCAAAAATTAAAAAATAAAAATCATAACGCCTAAATAGCTGTGAGGAGATGAGACCTAAAGGCCAGAGTTTCCGACTATGATCCATCCTCTGATTTCAAGTAAATCTCTTTCTCTCACCGTCCCTAAAAAACAGACCTGATCTTGCATTCAAATGCTCGAATGCCCTTTGGCCAAGCTTGACTTATGTTAAACTGCAAAAAAGAATAAATGCAAATGCATACTGTTTAGTGGGTTTCACTCAAGCAATTACGTTTTTTCCACATTTTTGTCATGGCAGTAATTTTTGTTTACATCAACACTCATCCTTGAAATGCATAAAGTATTTGGCCCATTATTTATGATTTTTCACCCCAAAACATGTCACATTGTTGTTTTCTTATCATGACAATACAGTTTCACGCCTAGTTACACATCTCAACCATTTTACTTTCTATGTGACCACCCAAAGAACGGAGGCCTGTATGACTGTCTTAGCCTTTAATGCTTCTTCTGATTTAATTAACCCTTCGCTTGTATAGGAGCTACATTGCATCAAGCCCTTGCATTGACAGGCACTACCTGCAGTAGTTGCCTCACTGCTTGCACTGCGATGAGGACCCATCCTCTTTCTATTTTGTCTTCGAGTGATAATGGCCTCAACAATTTTATTAAAAGGAAGAACGTTTTATCATACCTGCCCTCAAAACCTGCCTTTATGAAACTCATACAAGAGACACACCTTACTGGACTTGATATCAAGAAATCGAAAAGAGACTGGGTGTGGCAAATTATATATAGCTGTAGATAGCTTCCGCTGGATCCCACCAGACCTGCCTCTCAGAATAATCTAAAGAAATGTAGGGTAGCGATTCTGGTGCAGAAGACACACCTCTGCACAGTACTGCAGGCTTGAGCCGACAAGGGTGGTTGGTGGGTGCGGGCCAAACTACGGATTGGTTCTACAGTGATTTGTTTGGGCTCCATTTATGCCCCTGAGGGGACAAATGCTCATTGCTACTTTACCTCAAGAGACTCTTGATGGAAGTGGGCACAACTCATACTTTGGCCTGGGGCAGCTGGAACCTGGACCTACATGCTGTCCTACATAGGACAGGTGCCATCGACAGGTCCAGTATCATATGGCACCTTGTTTACCCATTTGACAAAGAATACACTCAAATCCCGTTGAGCACACCCTGCTGTCCCATCTCAACTACTTCCCTCTTAACCTCTCCCTGGTTTCACCGGCATTTAGTTGCTGCTTTGAGGGAGGTTCAATCTCCGAACATATGCCGATCTGCCTGAGCATTGACTAGTGTATACGCACGCCCACACGACAACCGTGGATGTATCCCATGAATTCCACTTATCTACCTATCTCAAAGAAAATGTTGGCATGCAAAAACACTCTCGGTGGCAGCTAAGGCCACCATTAGGGGTCAACTGACGCAAGACTCACTCATTGCCAATAAGGCCATGGCCAAAAGGTAGAAAGTGCTTAAAAGCACCATTACCTCCTTCAGGAATTCACTGTTGTTAACACGGGAAAATCCTAACTATTTAGTCATGACAGACCAAACAGCAAATTTTATCCCCTAGGTCGACGGACCGAACCCAGCTTGCTAAAAAAAAAAGTCACAATCTAAACGTCGTAAGCAATAAATAATGATCAACAATAATCAATTAGTACTCCAATAACCACATCAATTTATTAAGGAGTTGAAGATTTATTTCTCTATATTAACAATGCTAAGGTCACGAAAATCATTCTCAGACTCAAATGATACATATACAAGAACAATGATAGCTGACTTAATCTACGCATTAATTCTAAGTTTAATCAATGCAAACAAACACAATATCTCGATGTTTATTACACAGAACCATAGCAATAGAATTTGAGCAAGAGAAATCTAATACATCTGAATCAATAAAAGAAAGACATCAATAATCCCTAAGAATATGGGAATAATACCCTCACAAACCACTAATTAGCATCATCATGTTGGGCTTCATGTGAAAAACATTTAGTAACACAAATTTAGAAAAAGAATCTAGCTAAAGAGTCATCAAAAATCTAGCAGCAGTATTATATTATCAGCAGTTCGTACCTGCAAAACAAAAGACAGACAGACAGTATGCATTTTATACAATTACCCATTCACTAAGGTATTCAGCAACAACGTCTACTTCATCAAGGGGACATCAACATGAGACATCAGGATTGAAACAGGATCAGAACAGGAACAAAATGAGGGGTATGGTTTAGAATTTGGACTTTAAGCTTACTAAACCTTCAAAGCATTTGTTCAGTATTGAACAGACTAAGTAAACTCAGAAAATAATAAACATTAGCTAACAAATGAAAGACTAACTCACTGACTGCTTGACTGCTTGTCTACCTGAAACAATGGTGACTGAACATTAAATTAAACGTACTAAACACTGATTGGTTCAAAGAAATATGCTGAGAAAACTACGTCCAATCAAAACTAACAGATATCAACATTTTAAAAAATGTCAGCTCTAAGCCGTTCTATTTGCTGTTATTCTATTGATGAAACTCAAACTAATACATTTGTTATTTCTTCTTCCGTTCTTTTGTTGGATCTGTAGACCCTTTGTTCAAAAACTCCAATTACGTCGTCTCCGGATAATGATTACAAAACATTGAAAACATTTTCATCTTGTCACACTTTTCTCTCAAGGAAAGAACATAGGTTAGAAACATAACTACAATCAAAATATACAAATACAATGAATTAAGTCAGTTAAGCCACAGAAACGGAGCGTGGAAATAGAACACATTAGAAACATTAATTTTGATAACTTCTACAGTGACCTTGTATATGCTTCTGCTTCACTCCAGCAGGGGCCACAAAATACACACTAATTCCAACATTTGTTTTAGCAAAGAAACACACTCTTCTCAAAAAGACAGAATAATTTAATTAGCTTAAGTTAGCATATAAAACGAAAAGTAGGCCTTGCATATGATGGTGGCCATTCAGTTGATCTTTTACATTCAAATTAGTACACAATGATTAAAATATCAAAATATGACTATTGTTACTTATGTGAAAAATAAACACAAAAATCTACAGTCTTACAATCCCTCCTCTGATGACTATAAATGCCATCACACAAAACCCACTAATAAATGTATTTATTTCAAAATGTTTAAATTTAGCTCTCTTCACATTTTTATAACATTTCTTTCTTCTCGAATTTTCCCCATAAATTGTTTCCATTTGTTACATCTACCCTCCTCTTATTCTTTTAAAATCTTCTTCTTTAATCATTTGAAACAAATTATATATTACCCAAATTCCAATTATACAAAACACACTAATTAAAATCCATTTCACTAATTGTAATATAATACCTCCATCTAGGTTGCCAATCCAATTTCCCACTGAAGCAATTCCCTTGCCAGCCTTTTCCCAAATAGTAGTTTCAGTTAATTCTTTTAGTTCTGTTTCACCTTTAACTAACTTAGGGCCAGATGTAGCAAAATTTTGCGAGTCGCAAATGGCCCGAATCGCTATTTGCGACCCCGCAAAATCAGAAATGGGATGCAAAAACCCCATTTCCGAATCGCAAATAGCGACGTGAGCCAATACTGACTCGCAAAATTTGCGACCCCATTGTGCGACCCGCAAATAGGAAGTCGCAATTTGTGAGTCGCAAATCATATGAAAAAGCCACTCGCAAATTGCGACTAGTCGCAAAAAGCCCATTTTGCACACCCAATTTACCATTAACTCAGAGCAGGTGGTAACCAGAACCAAAGTATAAAAGGAGACGCAGAAGGCACCTGGGTTACTCAAGATGGCTGAAATATATGTGATAGCAAGGAGGAGGAGAGTCCACGCCGCACAGCAGAGGAGGAGGAGGAGCCAGAGACAGGAGAGGATATACAGAACCAGGCAGACAATTTTCCAACAAACAGAGGAGGAGATTTATGATAAATACAGACTCAGCAGTGCAGCAATATTAGAAATAATAGAACTACTCAATCCGCAGCTTCAACGCCAGACTGTGCGCGGCAGCGCCATCCCCACACATGTGCAAGTGCTATGCTCACTGCACCTCTTGGCCTCGGGTAGCGATCAGGGGGTCATTGCTGTGGCAGGTGGGGTATCCCAAAGTGCACTCTCACGGTTTTTCAGATGTTTCTTAGATGCCATACTCACACACATGTCCAGATACATATACCTACCCAGGAATGAGGCAGAAATCAACAGCACCAAGTTGGAATTCTACAGGATTGCCAACTTCCCACATGTAATAGGGTGTGTAGACGGAACACATATACAAATATGTCCTCCTGCAAATCTGGAATATCTGTTCCACAATCGGAAGTGTACACACTCACTCAACATCCAGGTGGTATGTGATGCCCATTATGTAATCACAGACATGGTATCTCTTAGGTATAGCTGAATACACCTACACTGCTGAATGACATACACACAGGTCAATGTGGAAACCATCCATGCCCTGCTAACATCCTTCATTTTTGCCAAACAGGTGACAGTGCATATGCGCTATGACCATGGATACTTACCCCGTACTTAACACCCAGCAATGAGACTGAGAGGCGATACAACAGTGCACATAGGAGGACCCAAAATGTTATAGAGAAGACCTTTGGACTGTTGAAGGCAAGATTCTGATGCCTCCACAGAAGTGGAGGTGCCCTCCAGTATGCCCCAATAACAGCATTCAAGATCGTTGGCGCATGCGCTATACTGCACAACATTGCCACCAGACGTGGGCTACATCTCACCCCAGAAGACCCAGATTTGGAGGATGACGAGCAAGAGCTACCACATCGCCATCATGGGGATAGAAGCATTGCTAATCAAGGCAGACAGAGACAGGACCACATTGCAAACCAATACTTTGGAAGGTATGTGCTGCCTGTCACCACACACACGAATGTCACACACAAAGAGTCAAGGTGTGAAGTGTAACAAACAAGAACTTTTATTTAGTGAACCAAATAACTACTGTATAGAACTGAACTGTTGGTCAGGGGCTGTAAATGTCCACCTGCTATGAGGACACATTAACCTCATGTTCCTCAATTGTCCATAAGTGCGCAGCTCAACTCCTACATTTGGGACGCCCAGCATGGCTAGTGCCTGGAGCGTCAGCAGATCCCTGCCGTGCACTGCCACTCCTCAATACCCTGGTGTCCGTGGCAGATGCACTACTGATAGTGGAGCCCTCCTCACTATCTTGAGGTGTGTCTGTCGTTCCCCTAGCCACCTGTCTCGCCTCCATCATGTCCACAGCGTGGCTTATCCGTCCCAGGCCGCGAGCCACATCACCTGCAAAGTGGCCCATGTCTACTTGTAAACTGACTGTCCGTCGTGACAGCCCGGTTGTATTCACAGCCAGGCGGACGATTGAGGCAGCCATGCGGTCCTAACGTTGGATGAGTTTGCGTTCACGGCGCCTTGCACTCTCTCTCTCTGTAACAAGTTCAGTCACTAGTTGCCTGATGGAGAGTGCAAGGTCACCGACATGACTGTTCAGGTTTTGGAAGTCTGTGTGGACCTGTGCCAGCCCTGTTGTAAAATGTATCTCCATACGCTGCATTGCCCCTGAAATGACTCTCATCTGCCTTGTTTGCAGGCGCTGACCTCTGATGAGAGCTGCCTCGGCGGCGGACATGGAGGAGTCCCCTACATCTCCCTGGGACACTGCAGGGACATGGACACGTCGTCTGCGACGCGGTGGAGCATCAGTGTCCTGTTGGCTGGCACTGTGGCTGGGACCGGGTGCTGGGTCAATCTCCACAATGTCCAATGGTGCTTCTGGAGGGGACTGTGGTCGGGTGGTGCTGGGCCCTGAGGTGGCTGCTCCTAGGTCTTGTGCTGCCTGTTGGCTGACCTCTGCACCCTGGATCGACTGGCTGGTGGGGATGTCTTGTGGGAGACCTGTGGGACATAGGGAACACACTGTCAGTATCTAACATCTGTTGTATGCTTCCTAATAAACTGTTGCCTATCAGCTGACTACTGAACTACATTGCCCATAATGCACCATTCTGGTGGTTCCTAGTCTGGAATGGAGCTAATTTGGTTGTGCATGCTTCTGTGTACTGGGTGGGTGGGGGTATGGCAGATATGGGTGTACATGCATGTTTCATGGTACTCACTTGTTGATGGTCCTGGCGCTGACGTGTCCAGCTCTCCTATTCCAGCCACTGCCTCTGGCTCCAGGGTCTGTTACACTCGTTCCTTCATGGGTGTGGGTGGTGGGACGGTAGATGGGCCTCCTCCTGTGCCCCTCATCTCCCGTAGGCGCCCTGCCACCCTCTCCTTGGTCCTGGAGCGCAGGTCGTACCATCTGTTTTTCAGCTCTTCAATGCTCCTGTGGCTCACCCCGATTGCATTCACCTTCTCCTGGATGTCAGTCCAAATCCTCCTTTTGCCAGACTCTGGCACACTGAGGGCAGCCCTTCCAAATAGTTGGTCATTGTGCTGGCAGCATTCATCTGTCAGCACCTCCAGTTCCTTCTCTGAAAATTTGAGATTCCTCTTCCTGCCTGAGTCCTCCATACTTGCTGCTGTTCCTCCTGGTGGTTGTTCAGCAGTTGGGAATGGGTGTGGTCCTCCCTCCTCCCAGGTGTCTTTGTAAACTTCCTGTTTGTGATGTCATCAGCAAGAGCCAGGAAGTGTTTTCCTGAGTGTTCTGCTGCACCTGCAGGCAATTTGCGGCACAGTGGCTATTTGCGACACCCACTCGCAATTCGCATGTTCGTTTATAGCGATGAGGGGGGTTTCCCGCTGGGCCGGCGGGCGGCCTTCTGGCGGTCGCCCGCCGGCCCAGCGGGAAAGCCAGAATGGCCGCCGTGGTCTTTTGACATTCGGCGGTTCCCTCCCGGCGGGCGGCTCCCGCCGCCCGCCTGGGTCAGAATGACCCCCATAATCTTGTGACCTCTGATGTACACTGCATTTCACCACAACAACTTTCTCAGGCATTTGTATAGCTTGTAACAGTTCATGAATTATCTCACCATTTCTCATTGGTGAACCAGAAGATGTTAGGAAACCTCTCTGTGACGAAATTTGAACAAAGTAATGCACAATTCCCAATCCATCACTTTCATCTGATTTGAAATGTGGCATGCTCTAGTAAGAGCTACCAATTCTGCTACTTGTGCAGAAAACACTCCTCGAAGCCATGATGCTTACAGTATGCCAGTGATAGTACATACATACATATATCCTGCCCTCAATGTGCCTACATTATCTCTCAAACAGAAACCATCAACAAAAATAATTTGATCATTTTCTTCCAGACAAGTATCTCTAATGTCTGTTCTGGGTTTTGTGTATAACTCTGTAACTTCTAGACAATCATGTTCTGTATCATCCAATTTATTTGAACCAATGTTCTCAATCAGGAGTAAAGTTGCTGGGTTAAGCACTCTACATCACTTAATGGAAATACTTGGAGATCCCAAGATTGCTGTTTCATATCTAGTCAATCTTGAACTGGTAAGATATTGAGTATGAGAGCGAGTAAATAAGATCTCAATAGAGTGAGGAAACATAATAGTAAGAGGATATTCCATTACTATTCCTTCCCTCTGAGAGATTATCTGCTCAACTGCTGCAACGGACCACAGACAACCAGGTAAAGCTGCTTCGATCGGATCCAAAGTAGCTGAAAAATATGCTACTGGTCGATTGACACCACCAGGTGTCTGAGTCAAAACAGATAAGGAACATGCATCATGTTCATGACCAAACAACAGAAAACTCTTTGTGTAATCAGGCATACCTAAAGCTGGAGCTTGACACAAACCCTCTTTCAGCTCAGAAATTGCTTTCATACCAGCTTCATTCAGTATTATAGGATCGGAAACATCTTTATGAGTCAGCTTCTGTAATGGCTTTGAAACAACTGAAAAATTTGGAATCCACTGATGACGGTAACCAACTGTTCACAAAAACATCCTCACATGTTTCTGTGTACTTGGTACTTTCATTTGCAAAATTATAGCTACTCTCGCTCTCGAAATTCTCCTAGTTCCTTTCTCAATCAGATGACCCAAATAGTTCACCTCTTTTTGACACTACTGCAACTTAGTAGGGGAAATCTTATGTCCATTGCCTCCCAGGAAATTCAACAAAGCAATCGTATCATATTTACACCCTTCCTTTGACTTTGATGCGACCAATAAATCATCAATTTACTGCACTAAAGTTGACTGATATGGCATTACCAATGACACTAAATTTGTTTTCAAGATCTGGTTGAAAATGGATGGTAACTCTGAAACGCTTGCGGAATTCTACACCAACAGTAGACTTTGCCCAAAAATTTAAAACAAAATAGATTTCTGCTGTCCTCATGAAGAGGCATGGCAAAGAATGCTTGACATAGGTTCAACACAGTAAACCATTCAGCATCGCATGGGATCTGAAACATAATCACATCTGGGGTGGGAAGCACTGGACAACGTTTGATCACAATGTAATTTATTTTCCTCAAATCCTGTACAAGTCGAATTTTCATACACGGTTTTCGTGGACCCATTATTGGTGAATTACATGGGCTACTCAGCACTTCTTTCGGAATTCCTTTTTCTACAAACTGTTATATCAAAGCTTTTACACCTTCGATTGCCTCAATTGTCATTGGAAGCTGTGGAATCTGTGGGAAAACTACATCTGGCTTCACTGCTACCCTGACTGGTTCAACTCCTTTAATTAACCCAATATCCTTCCCTGAAAGATCCCAAACTTTTGACTTAACAGTCTCTCTGCAGATCAACAGGAAGATCTTTCACCTCAAAAACTGGAAAGAAACTAATCAAAGGAGCTTCTTAAATTTCTGTCTCATCAAAATGAATCAAAGGTAATTCCTCAGACACCAATTCATTGCTAACAGCATGTGTCAGGACTTCTTCATCATCACTGTTTGCCTAAATCTCAATTCCCTCACCTGAATAAGTAATCAAACATCCTGTTTTGCACAATAAATCTCTCCCAAGAAGTGATACTATACCTGAATCACAAACCACAAACTTGTGTAATCCTCTAAAATTACAAATTTTAACCCAACCTGGCTATGTAACGGGGTTGGTCAAATGTTTATTTACAACACACACAATCTGGATCGTTCTCCCTGACAAAGGCAAATCCGGAACCTCTTCAGATCTCACTTTTGAGCGTGTTGCTCCTGCATCAACCAGAAAATAAACTTTGTGACCATGCACTTTTGCCTTAACATAAGGACCTTTCTGATCCACATTCATACTTCGTTTATTCCATTCTCACTATGTAAAGGAAACTGTTGTACTGCATTTGTACCATTACTCTGATTTATTTTCTGACCTGTGGCCACTTGAGAATGCATCACCTGTTGCTGATCCATAGGACTCTGTGGTATCTGTAATTGTCTAGGTATTTGAATTTGTTGAACAGGCACCATATGCACTTGTGGCTGCATCTGCCACAACTGAAATATCTGTACTTGCTGTACCTGTGGTTGTACATTTTGTACCTGTTGCACGGGCCTGTAAAGATTGGAAACTTGGTATCCGATTTACACTATTCTGTAAATTTTGAATTTGACCTACAATTTTTGGTCCTCTCATATTCTGGAAAGCATTGGCACCATTCATTTGTTGAACAACATTTCCTTGATTCACCATTGGACACTGTCTCTTCCAATGCCTGATTCCTCTGCAAACATGACAAGGTAGCATTCTGTTTCCCTGCACCTCTCCTTGCATTATCACAGAACTCAAGTCTACAGCTTGATTAACATTCAGAAATGCCATTCCACCACAACCTCTAACTTTGCCTCCATTCTGAAACATTCCCTTATTCTGAAACATGCCATTTCACTGTTGCAGTTGAGGCTGAAAATTCCCCTCAATCCCTGTCTGTGCAGCTTTAATCTGCATCACCATTGCCTTCTCTGTCAACTTTTTCCTGCTTCAATTCAATCTAATCACTACAGTATTTTGGGTACTGTAATACCTCATCAATTGGCTTTGCTTGCCAGCAAATCAAATGATTCTTAATCATCTGGCTAATTTCTGGTCTCAATCCTTCAACAAATCTAAACACCAAATGAATCATGTGTTTCGGCTCAATTGTTTCTGTACCACTGTAATGTTAAATGCTTTTAACAACCTCTCATAGTATGCATGAATCGATTCTTTCACCTCTTGAGCTGTTTGATCTATGCGTTGCCGATCAACATTTTTTGGCGAAACTCTTGTTTTCAGAAATTCAATGACCTAATAGTAATACTTACTTCAGGAGATGGTGCTCCCATTGTCGGACTACTTTTTGGCTCACTTGTTGGCCAATCTACACTCCTTTTACATTGTATTCACAAATCTGATGGAACCACAATCTCTAAAAGAGTGTTTAAATCCTCCCACAGACATTTTGCAAGTTTTCCAAACCTATCTGTCTGCTGGTACCATTCCACTGGTTTCCCTCTCAACCTTGGGTAGTCATTTGTAAATGATAAAATGTCACTCCTCCTTCAAGGGACATGAACAAAATTCCCTCCTGGAATCTCTCTCATGGGTAACAACTTTTCTGACTTTATTCTGTGATACATCTACAAGAGGAGTATCTGAACCTTTCCTCGGTCTTTCTCTTTTCTTGACCCATCTGGCTTCCAATTTGTCTAAGGCTTTCCAATTTGCACTTTCTCAAGTAATTCTCTTAGATGTTTTTTCATCCATGTAGTCCTCATGTGTTTAAAATCTTCAGCATCAAAATTTAATCTGTAACTTCTCTTCAGATGTTTCGTTTTTATAAGGTCTATCTCATATATGTCTGCTAATTATTGTAATTGCTGATGTACCTCTGTTGCTCCCTCTGTGATTAATGGACACAAATATCTCAAATGAGTCTCAGTATAGGAATCGAGTCTATTTATTCCCATTGTTCCTTCCAGAAGCTCACCCGCTTCATTGATAATCTCCGTAACCGCTGTTGCATTGGACTCACTTGTTGAGGCATCAGAATTGTAAACACAGAGCCATTTCCCAATCCATCTATGTCAGAATTTCTAATTGGATTTAAATCTAATAATTACCCTGATCTATTTAAAGTCTGTCCCACAGGTGACATTAACATAATGTCTTCATTTTGGTTTTGAACTCTCTGTTTCTCTGTGCTCCTTTTATTTTAATCATATAAAGGCACAGATGGACCAAATGTAATTGGTACTGATATCGCATCTGGGCTTCTGGTTTCATTCTCCATTTGAGGCACTAACACTGGAGTAGGCTCTGTTTGAACCAATCTCAGCTCCTGTAAATTCTGACCTGAAGATACTACTAGCTTAGCAGTAGTACTCACAATTGGTACATCTGAATAAATCCTAGGCATATTAGTCTTAGACAGTTGTCTATTGTCAGTTGATTCATTAAAACTACTCTGCATGGGTATTTGCGCTGGAGGACTAGTCTGAACTGAGCTCTGATTCATGACCTGTACGGAACTCCCAGTCATGTCCATGTAGAGTGATTCTGAGTCACTGTACCTGGTATCAGTGCAGTAGAATGTGTACCTGCTGTACTCAATCCTTTTTAAACCACATAAGGTGGCGGACGATTTCTCAACATCTGTGAAATAAACTCATCTTCGTCCGATTCATCATCATTATTTAGAAACCCTTTAGGCTCTTTTGATGTCTGCTCTTTGACTGCTGAAGAACTCTTTTTAGATTTCTTTGAAATCTTCTCACTCTATTCAGTCATTGCAGGAAACAACCTAACACCTTGTAAGGTATCGAGTCGACATTGTATCTGTTCACTGTCCCATCTAGCTTCCGCTAGTGACTTCTCTGCTCTCCTCATTCTCCTCTCAAATTTCAGTCATTGTTGCTGTCTAGCTACTAGCTCCCAAATGGCTAAAACTTCAAACTGAGTTTGTCTCATGGTGGTTTTAAACCATACATCACCTGTCTCAAATTCTCCATAATCCTCAAATTAAATGTACCATTTTCAGAAAACGCTAAATAACCTTCCTTTTACGTGATCTTAACCCAATGTTTCAACCAAAGACATGCTCCAGTACCTTTCTCTTCAGTTACAATATATGCCAGAGTACCTTTTGGCGGACAAATTTCTCCTTGCCTAGCCGGAATATACTAATCTCCTCTAAAAGAACTTTTTAAAACTTTGAAAAACTAAATTTTCAAAATTTTACTTCAAAAGAATCAATAATGAGGAAGTGATTACAATCCCACAATCCTCTTCGTAACCCTTCTCATCCAATTGTGCTTCACGATTGTCCACCAGTCCGTGTGCGACCCTTCTCACTAACCAACCTATCCCACTGCGGCACAAAAATGATGTCACACTACCCACAGCGGCTGACATAGTCTTGCAGCTTATCTCTCTTAACTCAAAAACACTCAAAACCAATACAAATTAATTGTGAGCACTTCTCAAAAACCAAAAATAAAAACAAATTTGTCTATTTACAACAGGAAAGGTAAAACAATCGCTTTAGGAATCTTACGAATTTCACTGTCGGCTTCTGCTCTTGCAGTTATTCTTCTTCTCAGTTCCCCAGATTCTCAAGCAAAGTTCGACCTGTGAATTTCACCCTTGATTGATAAATGGATACTGTTCTGGTGCACATAGAACTTGACAAATCTCCAGTCGATAATTTCAGTCATTCAAATTAACTCACAAACCAGACTTACCAACCACGCCCGATTGGTCTACTAAATCGACAAATTACAAGTTTAACCAAGTGCCTCTATTCACTTTTAATAAACTCTGGAGTCCTAGACCTACTCTCTGAGGTCCGTCTTACCAACAACCAAAGAACCACGAGGACAATTTTTACGAGCAACAAGCGCCACACACATATGAAGTCTACCGACTTCCCTACTCTCACACTTCAGAGTACACCAACTCTTTTTCTGACATATTCTTCTACTTTTGGAGTATGCCCACTCCCCAAAATCTCACAAACAACTCAATCCACTGCACATTAGCTAAAGCTGTGCAAGCGCATATTCCAATTCACTCAATCTAATAACGGAATGCTGAGAACTGGGGAAAGTCACTTTAGGCACCTAGCAAATCATATTATCAAAATTGTACAACACCCTCAAAAACAACATTATTCAAAAACCTTAATTAATTGACCACTTTGACACAATTATGACGTCATTTAAAGAAACAGTAGACCAAACTCTGTTACCAAAACTGTAAACGCAGGAAAATCATAACTATTTAGTCATGACAGACCAAACAGCGGATTTAATCCTCTAGGTCGAGAGACTGAACCCAGTTTCCTTTAAAGAAAATGTCAACATTTTATAAATAATAATCAACAATAATCAATTAGGACTCCACTAACCACACCAATTTATTAAGAAGTTAAAGATGTATTTCCCTACATGAACAATGCGGAGGTCACAAAAATCATTCTCAGACTCAAATGATAAATATACAACAACAATAATGGCTGACTTAATCTACGCATGAATTTAAGTTTAATCAATGCAAATAAACACAATATCTCTATGGTTATTACAAAGAACCATAGCTAAAGAATTTGAGCAAGAGAAATCAAATACATTTAAATCAATAAAAGAAAGACATCAGTAACCCCTAAGAATATGAGAATAATACCCTCACTAACCACTAATTAGCATCATCATGTTGGGCTTCATGTGTAAAGCATTTAGTAACACAAATTTAGAAAAACATCTAGCTGAAGAATCATCAAAAATATAGCAGCAGTGTTGTATTATCAGAAGTTGGTACCTGAAAAAAAAACAAAAGACAAACATCAGTATGCATTTTATACAATTATCCATGCACTAAGGTATCCAGAAACAACGTCTACTTCATCAAGGGCATATCAACATCAGACATCAGGATTGGAAAAGTAACAGCATGAGGGGTATGGTGTGGAATTTGGACTTTAAGATTACTAAAACATCAAAGCATTTGTTCAGTATTGAACAGACTAAGTTACCTCAGAAAATAATAAACATTAGCTAACAAATGAAAGACTAACTCACTGACTCCTTGACTGCTTGGCTACCTGAAACAATGGTGACTGAACATTAAATTAAACTTACTTCCTCTGATTGGTTCAAAGAAATATGCTGAGACAACTACGTCCAATCAAAACACTAACAGATATCAAAATTATAAAAAATGTTAGCTCTAAGCCTTTTTATTTGTTGTTATTCCATTGACGAAACTCAAACTAAAACATTTGTTATTTCTTCTTCCTTTCTTTCATTGCATCTGTAGACCCTTTGTTCAAAACTCCAATTACGTCATCTCCGGATAATGATTACAAAACATTGGAAACATTTTCATCTTGTCACTTCTTTCCCTTGAGGAAAGAACATAAGTTAGAAACATAACTACAAGCAAAATATATGAATACAATGAATGAAGTCAGTTAAGCCATGGAATCGCAGCTTGGAATTAGATCACATTAGAAACATTCATTTTGATAACTTCTACAGTGACCTTGTATATGCCTCTGATTCACTCCAGCAGGGGCCACTAAATACACACTAATTCTAACATTTGTTTTAGCAAAGAAACATGCTCTTCTTAAATATGCCAGAATAATTTAATTAGCTTAAGTTAGCATATAAAACAAAAAGTAGGCCTTGCATATGATGTGGCCATTCAGTCGATCACAAAACTCGACTTTACATTAACCTCAGTACACTATGATTAATATATCAAAATATAAGTATTGTTACTTATGTGAAAATTAAACACAAAACTCTACGCTCTTATACTGTCTCTCCATTAGGGCTCATGCGGACATGGCATCAAAGAGCAAAAATTGAATTTAACAACTTTTACACCTTCAAAATGGAGTAGATGCTTTATAGGCTGAAGGCCTGTCACTATGAGCAAATGTGAGAAAGCGGGACACCTCCTGGCAGTGGGAGGCAATGGTATTCAGTCCCACCATTAAAAGTAGCACTGGCAATCTAGTTTGGGAGCCACAGGGCACTACACAAACGTTTGCAGCATACTACATTTTGCTGTACAGCGTCAATCTGATTCAAGATGAACCTCGGGAGAACAGATTTTTTTGCTTCTTTACAACTGTCTTGTGGTACTGAAAATTCTGGACCCGTGTTATAAACATCGTCGTATCACAATGATTTTGGTATCAGCAGACCGAGAATGATTAGAATAGTATGCACAAGCATTGTATTCATATTCGGGTGACGAAATCACCCGAATATCAGAGTTTCCGTCCTGAACCCTCGTGTTCCATTTAAACGACAGCCATTTTGTGATTGCCCTCACATAGGCCAATGACTAATGCTGAAAACGAGTATGAAGGACACGTACATCTTTGCTGACTCCTCTGTGACCTGGGCAAGCTGACTCCACTGCCTGAAGCCAAACCTGTTCGGCCAGTTTCTTTCCCAGTGGCCGAATGAGATTAGTATCAAGGCACAACACATCATAAAACCTTTCATCACACACAAACCATGCCTAATCTTACACGCACCTGTCCCTGTTTCTTTCTTTATGACTTGCTTTACAAGGAGGATGTGCCTGTTTATATTGGGGGTCCGTTGATATCTGATGAAAGTACTGAGCCTTGCCGGGTAATTGATTGAGGGCTGGACAAACTGAAATATGGGCTTGTCATCATAACCCTGCTATTTCTTTGTAGTGAAAATATGTGAATGGTCAACTGTAAAATAAGGAATGTTTGCCCAAAGCATAATATTTTGTGTAAAAGAGAAGGTTAGCTTTGCAAGAGCAGCAGTCTCCTGAGAATATACACCGTGTTGTACTTCTAGGATGCCTGTTACTGGCTGCAGCCAATAAACAAGATCTTTGACTTCACCAAGAAGACTCTGTGTTTCTGTAGTCTGAAACAGGAAGGACTCGTAGTCTTAGGGTGTGTTCCCTGGCACCACTGGGTTCTGAAAAACCCAGTACTTCAGTCTCATCTTAATGATGCAGTTCAGCACCTTTTGTAAAGAGAAAAAACATAGGAGTTATATTGGCCTTGATTCATCAATCACAGATGGGTTTTGTGCCAGGTCGGACATCCCAAAACCACATATGCTTGTTATTACTCTTTCTCTGGTTCACCAAAGACTCACCTACTGACTTTCTTAAAAAGTATTTGAACTGATCAAATGGTCCTATATGTTTGCAACACTTGAGAGAATGGGCGTCAGGGAGGAACTCACCTCTAAAGTTAAATGGCTATACAATGGGCCCACTGCTCAGGGTAACTGTGGGGGCTTTCTATTGGATCCATCTCTTATTAGCAGAGGGACAAGGCAGAGATATCCTCTCATGCCATTGTTATTCTTAGTCAAATTAAAACCCCTAGTGGCCATAATCTGTCAGTCCCACATCATTGTCGGTATCCCTATACCAACAGGCCCCTCCAAACCTTTTTGTATGTGAGTAATATTCTCCTCACACTTTCTGTCCTGCATACTTCCCCACACACTCTCTCATCCACTATAGGGGAATTTTTGGCATTGGCCAGAACCAATGTTAACTGAGACAAGAGTAAGGTGATGCCTATATCCAGGGGAAGGACTAAAACGTCTCTTCCAATCATGGCTAGACAAACTAAAATACCTGGGTGTATATATTACGCAAGGTTTGGAAAACAAGTTCTCCATTAACCTGTGCCCCATTATCACTACGTCCAATGTGAAATTCCACAAGTGGTCCATTTTAAATCTATCTCTGATGGGTATGCTGCAAACTCTAAAGATGGTAGCCGCTGCTAGAGGCTAATATGTTCTAGGAATGCTACCACTATTTGTCTGTGCTCCCTGATTGATAGTGGCATCAAAGTGTTCATGGGTGGTAGCATGCACCCATGATTACTCATTTCTAAAATAATCACTGTTATATCTGGCATTCTTTGCATGAATTCCCCTAACTGTTTTGCCTATTGACCTCCTGCTTTTCTGACCCTGTTTTTGTTGGCTTTAGGACTGCTAACCAGTGCTAAAGTGCATGAGCTCTCTGCTTAAAACATGGTAACATTGGCTTATCCACATTTGGCATATTTAGTTTACATATAGGTGCTTAGTAAAGTGCATTACAGGCATCAGGGCCTGTAAATCACATGCCACTGATGGACCTTAAGCACTGATTGTAGCACCCACTTCAGTAGTCCTATGTGTGCAGTTTTAAACTGCTCAGGCGACCTGACAAGTTAACCCTTTTGCCAGGCCAAACCCTTCCTCTTTAATACATACATGTCACTCCTACCTTAGGCTCTAACCAGCCCAAGGGCAGGTTGCAGTGTATTTAAAAAGTAGGACATCCACTTTTAAGCTTTACGTGTCCTAGTAGTGAAAACTTCTTAAATTTGTTTTTCGCTACTGCAAAGCATATCTCTTCAATAGGATAACATTGGGATTACATTATCATATTTTATAAGTGTCATTTCCAATTGGGAAGATATGGAACCCCCAAGTTTGCTATCTCTGGAATCACAGTTTAAAATCACAACTTATGATATAGGTGGATTTTAAATTGCAATTCTGAAAATGCCAATTTTAAAAAATTGCCATTTTCTTACTTGAACCATCTAGTACCTTCTGCTTGTCTCTTAATACACATATGGGAGAGAGACAGCTGGGCTTTTGTGCATTCCCTTCAGACAGCCACACAAAAAGGTAGCTGAGGTGTGACAAATGGGACATCCACAGCCTGATCGGCCATCCTGGGCAGAATGGGAGGGAGGACCTGACATTTACACCTGAATGGGCTGCATCTTGAACCCACACATAGGGTTGCATTACCCCCAGTAGTGAGTCTGGAGCCAGGGCAGCGAGGGCAGGGATTCTGTGCACCTCAAATGCCTTTCTTTGAAGTCTCCCCAATTTCAAAGGCACCACTGGGTATAAGAACGGGACCTCAGTCACCACCAACTCAGTACACT
The DNA here is from genome assembly GCF_031143425.1 of Pleurodeles waltl. Classification (NCBI taxonomy): domain Eukaryota; kingdom Metazoa; phylum Chordata; class Amphibia; order Caudata; family Salamandridae; genus Pleurodeles; species Pleurodeles waltl. The sequence goes on along the minus strand of NC_090440.1, from coordinate 1,324,440,776 downwards.
TCTGGACCTGTGGCCACTCTGCCAGAAACGTCTGCTGTGTTGCTGAAAGGACTATTTCTCCGTGGACTCTGCTGGACACCTGTTGGGTTGTGCTGACCTGCTGCCTGCTGCCCTACTTGCCTGGTAGTGAGAAACACTGGACCTGAATCTCTCCAACCCAGAACCAAAGTGAGTCCAAGTGCTTGCTGGCATGCCTCCTGTTCTTCTGAAGTCTCAGATACTTCAGAAGAACACTACTAGACTTTCAACACACCTACTTCAGCTTCTGGAGCCATCTTCAATCGGCTACTGACCTGCAAGTGGCACTTCTCCAGTTCTGGCCACTGGAAGAAGTTTTGGTCTCCTGAACTCAAGTTTTTTAGGCACTTTGTAACAGCAAACAGGCCCTGTCACACCAAACCATGCAGCTCATACAAAGAATCAGCACAAGCCACCACAAGCTTTTCTCTTCGCACTAACAAGCACCACCACTCACGACTGCAAGGCTCCAGTCCACCTGTCTGCAACACCCAGCTGACTTTGCGTTCGCGGACCACCACCAGTAATGCTCTCCATGCTCCTGGCGAACTTCTTCCCCACAAATGGAACTCTTGGCTCAAATTTTGAGAAGGCATAACTTCAGAGGAAATTATCTGGGGTTGTATTTGACCCACGCTCCATTGCGGTCGGCCTGAACGTTTTGATCGATCTACCCGGCGCACTGTTAAAAGATAGACCTGGTTGCCTCTTTATGCTTTTAGAATTTAAATTGCAATTTAATTTTTAAAATCCCCCAAAAATCTTCTCGACTTCGACTTATTGGATTTTTGTTGTTTTGGCCTTGTTTTTCTCATAAAATGAAACTCTAATTTCCTAACAATGTGTGGTGTCTTTTTGTGTGGTGTTTTCACTGTTTTACTGTTGGAAGTGTTGCACAAATAATTACACATTATCTCTTAAGTTTAGCCTGCCTACTTTGTGCCAAGCTACCAGAGGGTGAGCACAGGTTAATTTATGGTGTGTATCTGACTTACCCTGATTAGGATTGTGGTTCTTGCTTGGACAGGGTGCATACCTCTGCCAACCAGAAACCCAATTTCTAACAATTGCACAGAGGAAGTGTGGAGAACCTAATCCCCCTTGCTTAGCACAATATTATGCAGCACTTCACCTGCCACAATTGGCCTATATATGCCTAGAGCAAAATATATCCCGCAATGGGTTGCCCTAGAATGCTCACTTATGTGTAGAGAGGGTCACCTTCAACTTCTATACAGCCATAAACTTTCTGCACATTTTTATGTCCAATCCTGTCCTTTGAGCCATGATGTGAACCCGGCTATAAACCTATAAAGTGCATCTGAACAACAAACAAAAACTAGTTTGATAAGTCATCACAGCAATAACAAAATACAAAGCAAAGGGCATACAATGCACATATGTGAACGTATCTCAGGCACATAAAAAGGCTTGTCAAGTGGTTCAGAAAAATTCAAAGCACAGACATAACAGCAATATAAGTTATTTCAGATGTGTGCTTAAAAGCATTTAATGAAATCCAGAAAAATATGAAAGTGAGGAACAATGACTAAAGTCCTATTTCAACTGATATCATCCAAATTCATTGGTCTTTTCCCTTTAAATGAATATTTAACAGGTATCAGAAACAGAAATTGCTGGTTCACACTCCTTGGATTAAATATTGCCAATGAGTTTTGAACACAAAATTTGCAGGATATTGTAAATTTTAAGAGGTGCTCAACATCAGGGCTTCACTTCATTTTATATCTGCACACTACAGTGAAAGAAAATTACAACACCTTCTGTGAGTATAATTAATTAATTGTGTCCGTTAGAGTGGATAGTTGAAGTAAATAATTTATAAATCAGCCTCATTTAAAATCTCCACTTGCTACTGGACCCTAGGCAATGAACCTTTGAGGTAAATAAGAAGGGAAGAGCCACAAATCAAAAACATCAAACATTCCTAATTTATCAATTACACTTCTTTCCAGCATTCAATGATGACAGATGGTTTAGAATATATATTATCAGTCATTAGTATCTCATCTTTATTGACAGAAACACATTTAATAATGTAAGATCAATAGAATCAATAATAAACAGAACAATGCATAAAGTGTGTCCACTTCTGAAAAGCCTTTCTCCCAATCTCAGTAATCCAATCAACCACTCTGTAACCTCTACTGGCAACTGCTTCAGGGACCACATTCCGTCAATCTTTGAACTCAGGCTTTTGGCAACTGGCCATTTATCTGACACTTTTAATTTTCCAGCTCCTTTATTTCATTATCTAAACCTTTTGTCTACTACCCACTTTGCTAGCGCGGGGATTGAAATAAATAATTTATAAGCAGTGAAGCAGATGGCAGAGCTGGGCCAGGAGGCAAGGAGTAGCGGACCCAGCATGCCAGGGCAGCTGGTCTACCACTGGTGCTCATGTGCCCAGAGGAGCTTACCTTCAAAATCACCTGGGGGGCTCCTGTAGCGTGGGAAGCAGTGAAGGAGCTGACAGAAAGGGGCCAGGAGGTAAGGATAACCACAACCAGCATTCCTGGGTCGCTGGTCCACTCCTAGAGTTCATGCCCGTGGAGGCGCTTACCTTTAAAATCACTTCGGAGCTCCCACAGTGCAGGAGCAGCGAAGGAGAAGGCAGATCCTGGCCAGAAGGCAAGGACTACCATGACCAGCATTCCTGGGTAGCTGGTCCGCACCTATTGTTAAAACACCTGGAGGTGCTTACCTTTAAATTGACCTGGGGGCTCCTGCAGCACAGGAAGCAGCAAAGGAGATGACAGAGCAGGGCCAGGAGGCAAGGACTACTGTGACCAGTATTCCTGTACAGTTGTCTGCCCATAGTTTTCATGTGCCCAGAGGCAAATACCTTTAAAATCACCTGGGTGCTCCCACAGCATGGGAAGCAGCGAAGGAGATGGCAGAGCGGGGCCAGGAGGCAAGGACTACTGATCGACCCCTAGTGTTGATGTGCCCAAAGGTGCTTCCCTTTAAAATCACTGGGGGCTCCTGCACCCTGGGAACAGTGAAGGAGATGACAGAAGAGGGCCAGGAGGGAAGGACAAACATGACCAGTATTTCTAGGCAGCTGGTCCACCCCTAGTGTTCATGCCTCCAGAGCTGCTAACCTTGAAAATTAGCTGGGGGCTCCTGCACCATGGGAAGCAGCAAAGGAGACAGCAGAGCGGGGCCAGGAGTCAAGCACTACCGCAAACAGCATTCCTGGGCAGCAAGGGTAGTTTCTAAGGTAATAGAATTAACAGAAAGGAGGTTGTCTCTGCATATGAGTGAAGGGACCAGCCAATTGGTGTTCACAGAGGAATTGACAGTGGCTGAAGGTGCTTGTAGACAAATGGGGGTTGCCCTATAGTGGATTTGGAGTGGGAAAGGGAACCACCTCTAGAAAGGAATGCAGTAGCCCCCAGCCTTTTAGGGTCCTCAGATCTATCCGGGACTAGAAGATGTGGCAGGCGACCAACAAGGAAAAAAATAACACTAAAACGTGACTATTGACACTGCAAAAAGACAGATTCCTAACATACAATTGAGAACTCCAAAGGCGGTCTGTGCCCATCAGGACTCAGAAACCATCTTGATCTCTGAAAAGAACCAAGGAGAAGTCAGCCTTTCTGGGGAAAGGTTACAAAAATTGTTAAATAGTATTTTGACCACTGCGATCGTGCCTCTCATGGAAAGGATTATTTCCCTGGAGAGCTCTAGTATCTAGGGTAAAAGTGGTGCCCTCCTTATCAATTTCCACACAGACTGAAGACCAAGTGACGGTATATAATAGTCACCTCAATAATGGGGACAATTTTTCTCAGGAGGTGCGATCAACGTCTTTGTTTAAGAGGATCCCGAACCTCTTTTCTGGAGAAAGAGCAGTAAGTAGGCCTGTGATATAGGAGGGGACATGATATGTGCCACAAACACATAGGATGGAGGGAGGCAGGCACCAAATTGTCTTGTTCAGCGCAACTTGGTGAACCCTCAAGAGACCTTAAATCTACCACCTGACTATGACCCATATATGGCTGTACTGATGGGTGTTCCATCTGCTCAGTTGTAGAGATATGAGACACTTCCCAAATTGAAAAATAACTTTTGTCATTCACTCTCCAGGAACACTAACTTTACCCCAGGGGAACATGAGGATATACTTTTTGTGAGGAGAGACGGATGGATTGGCCCCACCTCAGAAACAAACGAGGGGGATTGTATAGTGGTCAACTGCAGGAATGCAGCCTTGGCGCATTACCTGCTAATAACTGGTAATAGGCCAGGCCCTGTGGGAACTTTGTCAACTATAAAGATTGTCTCTCAGGGTTACTTCTATCGCCCTAGCTCTGTTAATTCTTTGGGGGCAGGAGGTAAGGAGAAATGCTGTTTGTCCCAGAGTAGACATGTTGGTAGGCCCTCCGATCCTGGTTCATAATATATTTTTGCCTCTCATGGGATCAGATACAAATGATTGACTTACCATCTCGGTGGAGGCCCCAGGTTAATAAAGGGTGTCTGCACTATCATCCAGGGATAGAGCCTTTCAAAATGATAGGGCAAGACCAGGCAGGCTACCTAGCTTCAGATGTTCTTGGCATCTTGGAAACTGACGTTTCACACTCACACTCGAAGCAACCCTTATTGATAAGATCTGACCCATTTGGGAAACCTATATGGCTAAA